>NC_043732.1:0-311102 GCF_005498985.1 Sporisorium graminicola
CCCTAACCCTAACCCTAACCCTAACCCTAACCCTAACCCTAACCCTAACCCTAACCCTAACCCTAACCCTAACCCTAACCCTAACCCTAACCCCCTAACCCTAACCCTAACCCTTAACCCTAACCCTAACCCTAACCCTAACCCTAACCCTAACCCTAACCCTAACCCTAACCCTAACCCTAACCCTAACCTAACCCTAACCCTAACCCCTATCAGATGCCTGAAAGAAGCCATTTTTGTGCAGATGAGAACACCTGCAATTGTTTTTTTATATGATCACTTTCTGACATGGACGCACATGACGCAATAGCATTGCTTCAAAGCTTTGTTAAGCACAGGAACTTCATAAGTACTCTACGCAGACCTTGTAGAAAGTGCTTCAAAGGGCTTGCTCTCTTAAGAAGGTCATTGAGCGGTCCGACCAGGTCTTCTAAGTACCACATACAACTTTGCATCATCATGAGGAAGATCAGTTTACAACGGCGCAAGGACATCATACAGAAGCTCAAGAATGGCGTCTCACACCGTCAGATATCTCAGCAATACTGTGTAGCCATTGGAACGGTCAGTAACATAAGAAAAAAATTTGCTTGCTGCACTGCCAAAGCCAAAACTTGGCCGGCCAAAGAAAATGCATTTCCATCATCATCACTTCCTGGAGCGCGAGTTCAAGTGTAGGACCTTCAAGACTGTACAGAAAGCATGACAAACATTCAAAGAACGCTTCAACATCAGCATTTTCCGAACAACCATGTGGATAGAGCTTATAAAGATGCAATATAGGGCAAGGGTGTTAGTCAAAAAACCTTTACTCACGAAGAAACACAGGAAGAATTGCTTGCTCTTCGCACAGAGCTACAAGGACTGGACCATAGATGACTGGAAAAGCATCATATGATCAGACGAGAGCAAGATCAATCGCCTGGGCTCTGATGGGCGTCGCTACTGCTGGCTAAAAGCAATTGGAGTTTCCAGCAGCCTTATACAATCTACTCTCAAGTTTGGCGGTGGTAGCATCATGGTATGGGGCTGTATGACTTGGGCAGGCGCAGGAAAGATGACCATCATACATGGGATCATGGACAGCAAGATGTACATTGAAATTCTGAAGAAGAACCTGCTGCCAACAATGGATGCTCTTCGAGCATTCTCAAGCATTGAAAACATGATCTTTCAGCAAGATGGCGACCCAAAGCATACTTCAGGCTACAGCAAAGATTGGTTCAGGCGCACTGGTGTCAAGACGCTTCCATGGCCTGCTCAATCGCCGGATCTGAACCCTATTGAGCACCTCTGGGGCTTGCTGAAGCGCCGCCTTGGGCAGTATTCATGACCACCAAACGGACAGCAAGAATTGACCATCAGAGTTGCCAAGGAGTGGGACAAAATCACACCCGCAGACTGCCAGAAGCTCATAGAGAGTATGCCCCGGAGATTAAGGGCCGTCATCAAGGCTAAAGGCGCCCATACCAAGTACTAAGAGTTGTAATATCAAATGCAAGAAAGTGATCAAATGCCTTCAAGTAAACTTGCAAGTTTTGGCAGTTCAGCAAGTGGTTCCTTTCACAAATGACTAGCACAGCCATGTAGTCGTGGTGCGCAACTTCCTATTGGTATATGTCTGAGGATGAGTTGATTTACTCATGCTGGAGAATACGAAGATGTGTGGTGATCACAAATTTATTTGATCACTTTCGGCACGCACTGTATGCTCGCGTTCGCAACAAGTGTTGAGAGGCGCATTGACTTGCGACAAGGAGCGGTTGCGCATATTGTTGTCGTACCTGTACGGCTTCTGATCGGCAAAGCAATGCGTCTCTTGCTGCTGGGGCACAATCCCATCCATCAGATAGGATCTAACCATCCTTTCGGTACAAGTGCTCTTGTCGTCAGATAGATGACCGTAACCGTGATGCACGATCAACCTTGCATTGTCACCCATCTCTTGCAGCAACATTCGTGCGTTGCGCAATGGCGTAGCTGGATCGTAGGTCGTTCCAATGAGCAGCAAAGGATTCGACAAAGTGTGGTTCAGATCTCCACGATACACTTCCTTGGGTGGAGCGAAAGTCGAGTTCCAATGACGACACGCAAGCATCCATAAAAAGCCTCGATCTGCTCCGATCTCTGCTTGATGCGTCAATTGTCTCCATATGTCGAGATACCACTGCTCGCCATTGGTGTCGACATCGTATCCGGCAGGCAAGGGGCTGTCGTACTGATCTGAGCAAATGGCGAGAATCATCATCTCGAGCTGTGCATGATCTGGGGACGGCAAAGCTGGCTGTGCAGGGTCGTAATCCCATGTATCTAGCTGTTGGGAGATCAGCGTGGCATCGCCGCGAAGCAGCTCGTACAGTGCAGCTGCGAGATCGTCCCACGTGAAAGGATCGTGCAAGGCCAGGAGAAGAACCTTGACAAGCTGAGAGTACGTGATGATGACTGGACCGGACTTGTCGGTGTATCCTGCAATGGGTCGATGAAGGAGGCGCGCGAAGAGGTGCTGCAGTACGTCGATGAGGTCTTGCTTTGTGACCAAAGGATCGCCTTGCTGGAGTGGTTGAGCAAGGGCGCAGTTCTCCGGTCCAGCATCTACGCATTCGCCAAGGAATCCATCATGGTAGGAATTGGTGACATTGTCGAGTCCTGATGTCCCGAAACCGGCCAAGAGCCTATCATTGCGCGCGTAGAGGTTACCGTCAAGAACGAGCCGACCGACTCTGTGAGGAAACATGTTGACGTAAGTTTGTGCGATCTCTGTGCCATAACTGACGAAGTAGCCGTTGAGCTGATCCTCTTGTATGGCTCCACGGATCTCCTCGAGGTCACGTGCCACAAAGGCGATGGTGAGCATGCCAGCAACGTCGCCGTATCTTGCTTGGCATGCTTTGAACACGGCTTCGTTCATAGCATCTGCTACAAGCATGTTCTGTCGTGGGTCGCCTTCCTTGTAGGATCGAGTGGTGAGCAGCTTCCAACGATCGCGATCTGCATTGTGGGGAAAGCACGAGATTAAGGGTTGGGATGCGAGTGCCCCGCGGGGATCCCAGCCCAGCACGTCAAAGGTTTTGTTCGAGCGCTCTTCAGATATTAGTTCGCCTTCGGACAAGACAAATTGAGTACCGGATTCACCTCCCCCGGGATGGACAACAAGAGTACGATTCGAAGGGAGAGGATCTAGCTGGAAACGATTGATAGCAAGACGAGCGACTCGCGGATCAGAGGCGTTGGTGTAGTCGAGAGGCACATCCAGCCAGCCACAGAGGTAGAGCGACTGTTCGTTTGTCTCACCCCGAAGCCACCGAGTCGGGTCAGGCTGGTAGAGCTGCTTCCACGATTCGAGCGGATATGGGTCCTCCAGGCGCGGTGGCGGCAGCGTCTCATTGGTGCAAGGCAGGAAATGAAAAGGATCGTCCTTGCGGGGAAAGCTCGCCCACCCGTGGCGGCCGTCATGGTCAGTTGGTAGCACGGGGGCAGGGTTGTGCTTGCGGAAGCGGTGTCCGCGTGTGTCGAAGCACAGCCATGCAAGTGCGACCAAGGCGGCGAGACCCAGCTTGACTTGCCAAGAGAGCGACTTCGCGTGAGTCGGATGAGCGGACGCCGAGCTCGTCTCTGGCAAGATGCCAGGCCGCTTTCCGGTGAGAGATGCTTTCGACATGGCAGAAGCGCGGGGAGCGACGTTGCTTTGCCCCTCGAAGCTTGGAAGACGACGGCAGCGATGGTGGATGAGAGACCAGGCTCTGTCCCGCTCGCCAGTAGCTATAAGGCGGCGAGAAAAGCTCTTATCTGCACGGGCAATGCTATGAGTGCCAATGGATCATTCTGCTGCAAAGTGTTCTTTTTGCATTCAACTCCGACCGGCGGAACAGCTTCTTCCGAACAAGTCTCGACAGGCGACGGACGCGTTTCTTCGAAAATCAACTCTTGAAGCTCAGCTGTGGATCCCCCGCGGACGACAATTGTCACAACACAGCAGCCACAACTAAGATAGATTGGCAAATGCTATCAAATACAAGCTTGATTCTCGCATAATGGGAACAACGATGGCGCAGCAGAGGAGCGCTTTGGGCCGTCGTCGAGCGAGTTGCAGCTACGGTATCACGTACTGCGGATAAAGCTCGCAAGGGCTTGCTCGTCTGCACTGTGTCCAGCACGGAAGACCTGTGGGTTTGCATCGTCGGCTGGGATCAAGATAGGCCAAGAGTTGCTGTGCTCGACATTGGCCGAGGTGTTGGATTTGCCAACGAGCGGGAAAAGGTTGTCGTACTTGAATTGCTCTAACCAGAACTGGTTGGCCTGCGACTCATCATCGTAGTCACTGCAAGGTACAAGTACGATATCGGTTGGATCAGTGTCAGGGTCGTGGATGCCGACACAGTACGGGATGCCGTGGCGTCCCACGTCAGCAAGTAGCTTGACCGGTGTGTTTGCGCCGAACTGACCCCGATGGACATAGTAGTTGAGCGCGGTCGAGTTGCACGAGACTTGAATCACGCTCGACAAGGGCGAAATGGTAGCATCGTTGGGGTCCACTTTGACGACGCGTAGGATTTCCTCGCCATCTTCTTGGGTGAAGCTTTTGTAGCCCACGTCGAAGTCTTTGCTGCCATAGTTGTAGTCGCCTGCACTCAGTTGTGCCCCTGGTAGTTTGTTGTCCCAATCGCAAGACAGCTTGGCACGTTGAAGCTGCTTAGCCGGTGCTGCATGCACTGCGGCCAAGGACAAGGCGGCAAAGGCTGTAAGGCTGAAGGTGCGCATACTGATGAGAAACGTAAGAGGTAGTGAAGTAATGTTGGACTGCAGTTGTCTTTCAGCAAGCTGCTCGATACTTATACCAAGCCACGTCCAAGAGGAACTGTGAAATTGCGAGCCTGGCCAGCAAAGCCCGACGTTCAACCAGCCGCTCGATACGAAATCATGCCCTACGAGCAGACAGCTGACAGGTGTCAAAGGCTTCGAGATTGTTCTTTGTCTCGCGCAGCCTGACGTGTGTTTGCCGGAGAAGTATGTCTGCGTTACTTACTGATCGGAACGCCGGCTGCTCGCAGTTCATCACCGACTTCTTTCTTCACTGGTGTAATTCAACGGAGTTGCGACGACGCAGACATACTCACTCGGCAGGGTTTTGACGTTCACGGGACAGCGAGTCTAGTGTCTCCGGACACCGATGAACTCGACACGGCTGAAACGCTTCAAGGTGGCTGTGATGTCACCTCCCCCACCAGGAAAATAGACTCGGATGTTTCAAACGTTGGCATTCGGAATTTCATGGTCCCCGTCGTCGTGTCATCCGGCGTAAAGATCTGTCCACATTGACTGAGCTCGAATCCTGGCTGTGCCTCGCTTAGAATTAGTCGGCGGCGGATGGCGTCGGGATCCGATCCACATGTGACCCCGTTTTGAAAACGTATGCTTGGCAATGGGCTCAGCACGCAGTGAATCTTGCGCGTTGACGTGCACACGTCGTGCGCGGACTGCAACACACAACTTGATGCTGAATCCCTGTTAAACATCCCTGCTGATAGTGCGAACACTCGAAAAGAGCAACTCGCGGCTTTCAGGCTTCCTCCTTGCCTTTGGGCTTCCTGCCTGGTCGCTTCGGCCTGCTGAGCCCCTTCTTTACCAATCTTGTCAATGTTAGGCCACTTTACCAAGAAGGAAGGCAGGATCATCATCGTGGTCAGGCCCAGGACAAGTTACCAAACGTAACGCAGTGAAGCGTTGAACATCTCGATTATGTCCCTAGCGCTAGTGTCGGTGTGGGAACATTGCATGGCATGATTGGTTTTTGCATTTCGCAACTTTGGCGAGTCGAGTTGGCTGAGTTTCGCGACTCAGCAGAAAGGCTCAGTTTTTGTCGCATGCATTTTATTGTAGTGTTTCGCTATGAGCGCAATATCATTTGCTTTGGAGTGTCACCTCGACGACTCGTAGCAGCTTCGACTCCAGCGTCGCACCTTCGCGAGCTCAGCCGTTGGCAACGATGTGGAAACGTGTTAGTGTGGGAAAGTCCGTTGCAGCCACGATGCGCGCGGCCCTTGGCCGTCTGCTCTCGCAAGTTCTCATCGTTGTCACACTAAGTCAAGTAGGATGTAAAGTACTACCACGAGAACGCTAGCAGAAGCGTATAGCTTTTGTTCGAGTCATCTTAGGTCAGCTCGAGTCATCCGGAGTCATCTGTATTGAAGCTTAGGATTCGGCTAGAGCAGTGCAGTATCGCCTGCAGGCTCAGGTGCAATGGTGAAAGCCGATTCCGACGGTACGGTCCTCATACGAAGCTGCTGAAATGCCTTGAGTCTGTGCTAGTGAGAGATTTCAAAGCACTTTACTACGAGTGCCACTAACGAACACGGAAGCATTATAAATACAGCCTCCTCTACAGCCGGGCTTGTTGATGATTGCCAGCTTCATCCATCCTCCCTCCCTTCACCTTTGTCCCCTTGACCAACATCAAACCCCTCTATTTCGATCTGAAATCATGGGCGGCGAAAAGGCGGGAGCCCCTGCCGCGGACGGTCGAATCTCTGCCTTCAGCGCTTTCCATCAGCTTGGATCAGGCGTATTCATCAACACCGAGGTGACTCTTCAGACTGCGCTCAAGGAAATTCATCGACCCGACCATGTCACTTGGATTGACGCGCGCGAGTGTGATATCCTTGGCTTTGCTGAAGCCGGTCATGCAAAAGCTCGCCTACGTGAGAGTGACGCAACTTTCACTGCCATACGATCATACAAGGTCGCTGCACGCTATCTAGATGAACCCCAGGGCTCAGTCCGTGATACCATCTGGTTTGCTCAGTGGGACTACGAATGGAACGGCCAATCGGTGCTGTGTTACAAGTTCAGATGGATTGCAGATCACTGGGCCCACCAGTACTATGTCGTAGTCACGGACCAGAGTAACGTCGTTGACGGTCGCTGCAAATACACCGAACAGCTGATCAAGGCCTGCGGTACATGGTGCGATGCAATTCACGACGAGATCTATGTCTACGAGGACGGCGAGTGGGAGAAAAACAAGGCCCTCTTCCACGCAGTGAGCAAGGCGTCTTGGGACGATGTCATCCTCAGTCCTTCTATGAAGACCGAGATCGTCCAAGATGTTGAGTCCTTCTTTGACTCGCGATCTACCTACGCCGAGTACAACATTCCCTGGAAGCGAGGCATCATCCTTCATGGCCCACCAGGTTGTGGCAAAACAATCTCCATCAAAGCTTTGATGAACAGCGTCCGCCACAAGAACGTCGCAAATCTCTATGTCAAAAGCTTCAGAGCTGGTTGCCACACCGACGAACGGAGCATTCGAGAGATTTTCATGAAAGCTCGCGCAGTCTCGCCCGCATTGCTCGTTTTCGAAGACCTCGACAGTTTGGTTCAGGACGATGTTCGATCGTTCTTCCTCAATGAAGTTGACGGCCTCGAAGACAATGATGGTATCTTCATCATTGGTTCTACAAATCACATCGAAAGGCTCGACACCAGCATTACCCAGCGTCCATCGCGATTCGATCGCAAGTTCCACTTCGAACCCCCTTCAAAGCAGGAACGACTACTCTACTGTCAGTTCTGGCAGCAGAAACTTCAGACCATCCCAGCCATCGAGATCACCGACGAAGTTTGCCAAGCTGTAGCAGATTCCACCGAGGGCCTCACGTTTGCGTACTTGAAGGAGGTCTTCTTGCAGTCGCTGACGATGCATCTCCATGCGCACGCCCATTCAAAGGGACAAGGTACTTCTGAGACCGAGGGACTGGGATCCACTCAACCCAAGATTCCCTCAAGCTTGGAGTCGAATTCGTTCTACAAGATGCTCCAACAGAATATCAAGACTGTGACCGAAGACCTTGGAAGTCAGGAAGAGGTGCCGATCAACAAAATACCTCGCGGCACCTCAGACTCACCGAAGATGAAGGTTGTCAGAGCCAGACGTATCTACCGGACTCCTGGTTAAATAGAAACCCGCACATCTTTCGCAATTAGTTGTCGGATGGATTTCGAAATGACATGTCGTAGCCATTCAGCTTCAAGCATACTGAGCTCGTGCCGTAACGAGGGGGCAGATGCGTGGTAAGGTAACGGCTGGAGTAGGCCAAAGATGTTGCTGAACACTGTGATGACATTTAAAGTGGAGTCGATGATAGGAAAAGAAAGAGACACGGAGAAGATGGTGAGGACAGCAACAGCAAGCTGGCGCGGGTCTGTGCCTTCCTTGTGCCCAGTGCGCGCAAGTCATTCCGGAGAGTTCACTATGCAAGGCAAGCGAAGCCGAGTGTTTGTGCAGCATCACAGTTTCTTGACGCATTCCTGTGTTAATCCAGCACACGCAGCCTGTGTGCTACTGCCACTGTCGAAGAGCCCAAGACCATAGCTGGACCGTGCAACAACAGCAATCGACAGCCAATCCACCGCCTCTTGAAAACGTCGTGCGGGCCTGTCCAAGGACTGCGAAACACGAGGCTCTTGGGACTCAGTTCCCTCTACTTGCGCACACAAGTTGCAGACAGTCCTCGGACTCGTTCGCATGCTTGTGTAATGTGCTTTGTATGTAGCCATGCTGTTGAAGCAACACCACGAAGTGACGAAACTTACGGACATCTCGATGCTTGGTAAAAGATCGGATTGCGCTGTTTGAGCAAGCCTGCGGGAAGCAAAGCAGCGATGGGCGACTCCTTTCGGAAAAGGTGGTGCAGCACGTCGAGAGAGTATGGAACAGAGTCGTCGATGCGGACGGGCAAGAGTTTAAATCTTCCCCTGCAAGGAGAGAAAATGAGGTTCGCAAATCGCGCGGGCAATCTTATCAGATGAGATCAGTGGATCAATCGACGTGTCCGCCAAGAATCCGTCTCGGTCGCCCGCCAAGCGCGAGGTGTGCACACCCCGTTCCAGTCCCGCAGTATGCAGGAGCGCGTCCGACGGTTGATCTAGCTCTGCTACCGAGACGAGGGCAGGGACCCGTATCAGTCCGGCAAACGCGCCGGGCTGCGTAGCTCCGACCTGGTCCGACGAAGCTCGCCAAGCTTTGCGTGTCCTTTAGTCCTTCAAGCATGCATGAGCTCAGGGCGGGCGTTTCGAATAGGCAGCGTCACGCGACCGTTTTCAACACAACCTTTTACTCGTTTCCCTTGGTCGGCGTTGACTTGGCCAAACAACCATGTAACAAGATAAGCCTAACCTGATCAAGTGATGGAACGACGAGCGACCGACGGACCGACCGATAGAATGCAGGATGGCTATGCTGAAGTGGGGCTCGGGCGAGCCAGGTGTCCTCGCTCAAGAGCAACTATACATACTGCAAACTTATGCGTGGGAAGACCGATGCACACGATCAGGAATGTCGCATGCCGTGATGCGTCGAGCAGCGAGGGACTGTGTTGCAACCCGACTCGCCTCCTCTTTACGCGACGCCGAGCGGATCTGCCAGCGCGAGCAGGCACGAGGATGGAGACACCTCGGACTTTGGGTTTGCACCGACGGAGTTACAATCCGAGTTGAAGGGCGCCTGTGCACGGTCAGACGCACTGCGACGCTAAAGCCTTCGCGTGGAAGAATGGCGGCGACCATGAGACACGTCGAGCGCGTTGCTTAAACCAACACGTCGCTGCATTGATTTTTTACGAAGAATGCGTGTCGGCAATGGCGTAAACGAACGCGTCCGACAAATTTCTATTTGTCTTTTCGAGAAAAGGAACATTTCTGAGCGCGACCGCGTTCAGCTGTGTAGAAAATACTTATTTTTTCCCCTCTGCATTCTTGATTTCAGGCGTGTCGTGTAGAGAGCGCGAAGATTTTCGTCAAGAGCCAAGCAGCTCGGCAGTTCAGCAGCACAGCAGCAGAGCCTGTTTTGTGCTTGCTCGTCTGATGTCAGCGCCGAGTCAGTCCAGCCGAGCCTTACAGCGCGAGCGCTCTGTGTGTGTGTGTTGAACTGCGCAATTCCAGACGCGTTGATCACTGTCAAAAAAGAAGACTGCTGCCAAACACCACACGCCTACGTTGAGTTGTGTTCGCTGCTACACTACACCGCGTCGCATCCCGAAGCCCAGGCAAAGCAGGCAAAGGTACATAAGTCGCTCCTTTTTCCACGCTCTCCATTCCTTCCTTCCCACCACAACATCAATCACCTCGCACACCGTCTTCCTCTCCACGATCGCCACCACAACACTTGCATCTGCATCTGCATCACTCTAGCCACCGTCGCTGCTTGCTATCCCCCCTTCCTTACATACCCTCGGCGCCATCATTCTGTTGCAGCCGTCCTTGTACACATCCAAACCAACTTCCACACGCAGCATAATCATGTCGGCCGTCACTCAGCACAACCTCGAGACCCCTTCCAAGAAGGTCGCCGCCGGCCTCGCTGACATCGACGTCAACGCCACCCCCTCGAAGAAGGCAGCCGCCGCCAAGCTCAACCTCGCCGACGATGACTTTGCCGAGCCTGGTTTCCTCACCAAGGGCAAGATCGTAGACGCATCCTCCAAGTCCGCCGGTAAGGACGCCGCCGCTACCCAAGACATTACTGCCTCGGACGATGGCCACGGCAAGTTCGTCGGAGAGGTCGATCTTCCCGAGGAGGAGGAGCCCCTTCTCGTCGAGACCAGCCGTCGTTTCGTTCTCTTCCCCATCCGCTTCCATGAGGTAAGTTTCTCGCGTTGCTTTTCTCTACACCATCGCCGATCACACCGTACTCACTTCATGTCATCTCTGCTCCGCGTTCACACAGATCTGGCAAATGTACAAGAAGGCAGAGGCTTCCTTTTGGACTGCCGAGGAGATTGATCTTTCCAAGGATCTCCACGATTGGGACAACAAGCTCAACGACAACGAGCGCCACTTTATCTCGCACGTCCTCGCCTTCTTCGCCGCCTCCGACGGTATTGTCAACGAGAACCTCGTCGAACGTTTCAGCTCCGAGGTGCAGGCCGCCGAGGCCCGTTGCTTCTACGGTTTCCAGATCATGATGGAGAACATCCACTCCGAGACCTACTCGCTCCTCATCGACACTTACATCCGCGAGCCTGAGCAGCGCGAGTTCCTCTTTGACGCCGTTGAGACCATCCCCGTCGTCAAGCAGAAGGCCGACTGGGCCTTGCGATGGATCAGCGACCAGCGCGCCACTTTCGCCGAGCGTCTCGTCGCCTTCGCCGCTGTCGAGGGTATCTTCTTCTCGGGCTCGTTCGCCTCGATCTTCTGGCTCAAGAAGCGCGGTCTCATGCCCGGCCTCACCTTCTCCAACGAGCTCATCTCGCGCGACGAGGGCTTGCACACCGACTTTGCATGCCTTCTCTTCAGCCACCTCAAGAAGCGCGCCCACCCAGACACGGTGCTCAAGATCATCGCAGAGGCTGTGGAAATCGAGAAGGCCTTCCTCACCGACGCCTTGCCCGTCAGTCTGATTGGCATGAACGCCGCGCTGATGCGCCAATACATCGAGTACGTCGCCGACCGCTTGCTTGTTTCGCTCGGAAACCCGGTTCACTACGCGGCCACCAACCCCTTCGACTTCATGGAAAACATCTCGCTCCAAGGTAAGACCAACTTCTTCGAGAAAAAGGTCGCAGAATACGCAAAGACCGGTGTGGCACGTAGGGAGAACGACGAGGGCGGTGACGGCACTCAGAAGAACACCCACACCTTCTCGCTCGAGGAGGACTTCTGAGTCTGTGTTTCTTTGTCATTGTCGTGTCTCTTTAGCGTTTCCATCAATTGCTCTTTCGTCGCATCTTGTCTTTCTTGTACAGTAGTCTCTTTTCTTGCTCGTTGTCATACACATCTCTCTACTCAGCATTCTCGCGGTCATCTGTGAAATGGATGTAGATTGTTCGAAGCACGGTCTTGAGTTGCAGGCCTTCGAGCAATGAAGCTCGAATGTGGCTGTGAGCGGATCCAGCGAGTCTCCTCGAAATGTGGCCGTGACGCGGACCAGCAGGTCTCTGCTCGCAGCGATAACTATCCCGGTCCAGCTTGTTGACGATCGGCAAAGAAAGTTTGTGCATTGTCGACCGACGGATGTGACTAGTGTGCCTCTCATCTGCAATTGTGCTCTTCAAGCGAGCAATGGCGTCGATCCGGTTTCTGTTACGTCAATTCGTTCATACTAAACTGCAGTCGAAGCCTAGCAAAGCACAAACAAAACGCGGCCTTGAGAGCGTAGCTCTAAATTAGAGCTGACGAGAGTCGGATGCTCGCTGCACCGCGGTATGCCGAGACCGCCGGGTGTCGTATACTGTATGGCCGTGTCAAGGACTGGACCCTGCAGCAGCGTGGGTTTTCTGGCCCAAACGCCCGAGTCCACCAGTTTCGAGGCTTACCAGCTATCACATTATTGTCGCGCATCCTACGAACGGACCTTGACTCCCTTTTCGCGACCATCTGGATCAGACCAACAAAGACAACAAACCATGGATCCAGTCACGTATCTGTCGCAAGTGCGGTTTCACCAAGCGGTGTTGTGTTCTCGAACCCAGTCCCGAGTCACGTTTGCCCTTGGTGGCGAAGGCTGGGACCCCGCCGTGACCACGCAGTATGGAGGCATCGGCACGCAAGACCCGCCAACAAAAGTCGCATATGTACACAAGGGACCTATCCTTCTGTACCTGCTTCCGTCTGGATGCAGTCGACTACTCGGAATGATATTGGAGGGCATCTGCAGACATAAAAAGGTATCGGTCCTTGCCATCGATCGCCCTGGTAGCGGCGGAACACCCATGTGTTCATTGCAAGACCGCATCGAGGTTGCCACGCATCAGACACTGAGCGTATTGGAAGCGTTACAGCTGGACAAAGCAGAGCAGCCTCAGATTGATCTGGTCAGCCATTCGGCAGGTTGGTTCTACGCTATGGCACTGCTCGAAGCCGCTCCTCAATACTTTGTCAGGCACGACTCGGCGACGAGATGCGTCTTTTCCTCACCCTTCGTTCCCACCAGCCTCTCTTCGAGCTGGACACTGTCGTTGCTACCAAAGAGCCTTGTAGCACTGTCGCCCAAGGTGCTTCCAGTGGTAAGCCGTACGCTGGGCTGGTCGACGGGGCTAGGCGAGGACATCCTCGACATCAGCAAGGGACTTGTTTCATGGAAGGAGGCCGACATCGACCCAAGCTTGTCCGCGGAACAGCAGAGGTTCGAACGCGAGCGACTTGAGAAGAAGAACCACGAGAAGCGAGAAGCAAGTAAGCGCAAGAATCCACACGCGCGGTTCCACCCTCCCTACGCATCACACCTCAAGCTCGGTTTGGACGCTTGGAAGCAGCCAGACTTGCGACCAGAAGATAGACCGCGCCATCCAAAGACGAACCGTCCCCTCAAAACAGGCGCGGATCTGCTTTTCGACTACGTCATCGAGGAGGGCTCGCTGGAAGGCATGACGCAAGATTATCTGTTGTGTTTGGGCAAAGCGCCGAATCTGGACAACGAGGCACTGAGTCGATGGATGCTGAGTCGACTGCAAAGCTCGTTCAAGGCAAGTACGAGGTTGTCTGGGAAGGCGGTGGAGCTGGTCGTCTTGTGGGGAGGGGACGACTTTATGATCCCTCGCAAGGGAAGGGACTATCTCGACTCGGTTCTCAAGAGCTCGAATTTGGCACAGGTCGTGAACTACGAGCAATGGGAAATGGCCGACGCTGGACACGACGCAACGCTGTTCTCAGAGGTCGTCATGGTGGATGTGCTCAAGTTTTTGAACAAAGAGCCATGATGCGCTCAGCGGCACGTAGCGGATAACTTCCTTCCGGTCAACATGGAACAAACCAGAAGATCCTAGTTCCAGGCTTTCATCCGAGACTGTATCGATTGTATCTTTCAAGGTGCGTGATTGCAAAGGCGAGTCGAGCCGGCGCGGATCAGCGGCGGCCAAGGTCTGACGTTCCCCAGTGCAGCATTTTGTTATTCCGACCGTGCCGCTGCCAATGATATCAAGTTATGGTGTGATATTGTCGGACATTGGACGCAAATGCGAGCCGAAACGTGCTTATCGAGGATGAGCGAGACAACCAATGTCACATGAACGCTTAAGTCCTTGCTTGATAGACGATCCATGCCCTACACAGCGATGTACTTCAGCATGCACACGTAGGAGCCAGTCATCGAACATCTCGGCAATTTGCTGCAGCAGCATGGCCAAGTGCATCAGCCTTCTGCCGCGTCCATCGCGGAAGCACAAGAATACCCCTACATGTTCGGAGGCAACTCGTTCATGAGTACGAGGGCCAAGACGGACTGACTTGACTGGCAGCCCTCTCAACCGAGTCTGATCGACTCGGTAACCGCCGCTCTTGCTAGGTAGAGGCGCGCACTTGCTGCTTGAGCTTCAACAACGCCTTTGCACTCTTGTTTCAGGTCGTTCCGTTGAAAAGCATCAAGCAATACTCAGAATGTCAGATGCATGCTTTTCCTGCGTGCGAATGCCAAGTGTGTGATTACGGACTGTGACGAAGAGTGTTTTCGCTCTTTTCATGTGAACAAGAGAGAGAGAGAAGACATTTGTTGATGCTTAGCAAGATTAGGATTCGTTAGGTACGGACGAGTTGATCCGAAATAAGAGCGGGTTGGTGTGAGATTTGTCAAGGGATCATGAGATAGCAATCTAGAAGCATACGCCGTCGACCTCGGGCATTCCACGGAGGAAGGCTCGTCGTCCAACACCATAGCTGTCAAAGTGAAGGATCGAGTAGCGATTCTCGTCAGCGCTGGCAGGTTTCGCTACTGTGCTGGCCTTCCCTTGCTTGACTGTCTCGACTGCGTCGGTGGCAGACGATGCGGCACCGGCGCTAGCAGGGGCAGCAATGTTGAAGCCGTTCACGAACGACGGAACCGGACGCTTTCGGCGATATATGGGACGAGGAGTGCTCGACAAGGAATTGGGATCGAACTCCGGCACAACGTACTCCCACTCTTCAGCTCTTGACGGATCGCCCGCTTCTTGCTCATCCGCATGTGTTGCGCTAGCCGCAGCGAATGGGTTGAAGCTGAACAGACTGGTCATCCAGTCTGGGATTGTCGGAAGACGGAGATTCGAGAGGTACGACGAAGACCAAGTTGCGACCGGAACTTCAATGGCGGAGGAGACCACGTCGTTCTGTATGTTACCAGGCTCCCCACGGCCTGACGACAGACCGAAGAAAGACAGCAGATGCTGCGGGAGCAAAGGGACGTAACCCAAGACGTTGGATGCCAGACTAACGGCGCTTGATGAGTCTTCAGTGTTAGACTCTGCGACACAAGGGTCAACAAGATGGCTGTTGACATCGATACCAGCGCTGCCAATGAGGCTAGCACCAATACGACTCGAGCCTGCAAGGAATTCGATGAGCACGGTTCCGCCCTGCATGTTCTTGATCTTTTCCGCGCGCAGGTTTTGCTGTTGTTGCTTCCATTTGGCTCTCTGAACCTGCCGAGCCTTTTCTTCGATCGAGAATAGCTCAATCGCAGAGCCATCGGCAACAGATCTTGGACTGGATAGGATCGAGGATGGATAGAAGCCAGCTTCTCCACGAGCGGCCAGGTGCGTGTAAGGAGCATCGATGGGCAGTTGGTCGGACTCGAGAGCCTCCCGCCAAATTCGATCCTCGACGGACCTGATCTCGTCTGTGTGCAACTGCGCGCGTGCAAGATGAAGGCCAGGCTGCGTCTCTGGGTTTGGCAAAGGCTTCGCTTCGTATTGATGCGGGGATGATGTCAATGAAGCGCCTCCTTGCTCGGAGACAAGCACCTTTTCTTGGCTTTCGTGGATGCCGTCGTTGTCGTCTTCTGAAAATGCTTCCAGGGCGGTCTCGGCCTTGCTGGTGTGATCCGAGATGTCACTGGCTTGGCGCGACTTGATTACGGGTCTGGATCGAGCAGCGCTGGCTTTAGGAGCCGGCTTCTTTTTGGGCTTGCCTCTTGCTTTACGCCAAACCCGCATGGCGGGGCCGCCGACTGTACTTCCGCTCGCATCTGAAGCAGTGTCATCATGTGCGTAAGGGTCGTAAAGAAGCTCTGGACGGTGAGGTTCGACATCAGCGGCAGCACCTCTAGCTCGAATCGAAGTGGATCTGACTGGGAGGTTTTGATGGGTGATGGTGCGCGCATCGATTTCGAGTGCGTCCGAATCGTAGCTGGACATGGCATCGGTATCGGACTCTGCAGTGAAGAAGACAGCCGATGCGGTGCTGGTGCGGCACGAGGGGGGAGCAATGGCGCTAGTCTCGAGAGCTTGTGGATCAGTTGGCGACTTTGGTGGAAGGGGCGGCGGGCTAAAGGTCTCGATAGCAAGAACGGATGGTGGGCGGGAAGGATTGCGCTTGGCGTCTGGATCATGATAGATAGAGACAGCACGACGAACCACGGTGCTGGCTCGAGGGGTAGAGAGGGCGTCGTCTTCCAGGACAGCAGGTGGTGAAGAGCGAAAGCCAACGGCCTCGTGAGAAGCCTTGTGCTGCCAGATGCTAGTGTGCTCGTCCATAGGCGTCTTGGCTTCGTCATCTGCATCGACATCGGCATCGGCCGAGTCATGACTGCTACCTGAATGAATTCTTTGGAGGGCTGATGGAGATGAGGATGGTGATCCGCCGAGATCGATATCCGCGGCCAGAATACCAACGATCTGACCAGTGAGGTTGTCTACAGCGACTAAGCTGTTTCTATACTCGGGACGGGCGGAAGCGCGACCGGGCTTGCGCAGGATAACTTCGGGTGTGTCACCAATCGTGACAGAGGAAGATCCATCGCGAAGGTGTTTGGAGCGGACGGAGAGGTTTAGTGCAGGGTGCGGGTGCGCAGATGAGCTTTCTGCCTTGCTACCGACGGGGGCAGCTGGACTGTCTTGAGAATGAGTCTGCACAGCAGTAGGCCTCTCTGCGACCACAGAAACGACGTGGGCGGCGGGTTGTTGGTTCGTAGCTGCGGATTCTGACAACTGTGAAGAATCCGCCCGGAGCTGTTGAGGTTCGAGTGGGGCGTGAAGATCGGACTGCGGGGATAGCCGAGGGGCAGGCGCAGAGGGCGAAATGGAGGTGTCGACGAAATCGTCTTGGATCGATGAAATTTCTTGCGGCTGACTGATTTCTGTCGAGGCAGCTGGCGATAGCGATCGCTGCAAGTAATTGTCCTGCCAAGGATATCCATTATGTTGCTGAAGCCAGGGTGGCAAAGGAGGGACAGGAGCGGGATAAGACTGAAGCAGGTGTTGCACATGAAGCACGACAGGTGCAGGTGTGCTGATGAGCCAGACAGTCCATATAGCGCGACGAGCCACGTTGTGCTTCTCCCACCGGAAACGGTCTAAAGCGCCTTGCTCTCCGACATCTTCGAAGAACCAGAAGCTCCCGCCATCAAGGCCTTTGAGACCAGCACCGAGACCAGGAAAGATGGTACGGTTTGCTGCATCGAAGCCGTTGATTTGGGAATGCGACACTAGCTCTCCGGTGACAGTGTCACGCTGAAAAGAGCGGAAAGGTAGGACGAAGCGTCGAGCTGCACCTTGGAGACTGGCGTCTTGTATGTCGACGGAGATCACGAGGGTAGCAATGGTAGGATTCAGTGGATCAGGGACGACGAGGAGGGAGAGAGGACCGTAGACATCTGTCAGCACGACATCGGTGGTTGACGTGCGCCCAACGCCCAAGGTATCGACAGGAACATATGCGTTGACGCGATTGGGAGGGTGTAGCTGCGGGATGGTCTTGATGAGGCGGGCGGCGGGATGACTGAAGATTGTGATGGAAGGAAGCGAGCGAGCTGGTGGTGGATGAGACGAGCGAGACGTGGCCGGCATCGCGCGAAGGTGTAACGTGGAAGATTGAGAGAGCTGATGGTGACGGGCTGCAAAGGGTGGGTATCTGGGGTGGAATGAATGGGTATCGTAAGATGATGATGGTTGTGACGGACGCGCGACGGACGCGCTGAAAGCTGTAGAGGTGGCATGAGAGAAAGATTGTGCCAGCCTGAGAAGGCGATGGCTCGTTCGAGGCGATTAGGGGTCAAGCAAGAGGGGAAGGTGGTGGTACGGCACAAAGAAGGCAGCAGCAGCATGGACCCCTGAGTGGCTTGACCTGGATCTGCAGGGTGCATGCATGTCAGCTT
Source organism: Sporisorium graminicola (assembly GCF_005498985.1). Lineage (NCBI taxonomy): Eukaryota > Fungi > Basidiomycota > Ustilaginomycetes > Ustilaginales > Ustilaginaceae > Sporisorium > Sporisorium graminicola. Next base: position 18,056 of record NC_043732.1, read on the forward strand.
TGAGCTTGTATCCGTTTAGGCTGCTTTGTATTCAAGCATTTCGATTTGGACCCAGTGTGCGGTGCTAATTCAATTCGAGTTTCAGTGTTGCTGTGCTGCGAGCCATTTTTTATTTTGTACGTGTTTCCAATTAGTGATCTCACACTCATATTTCCATTGAACGTCTGAAAAGTGCGAGAATCTCATGGAATCTGCTGGGTGCTTGCTTGCCGGCAATATTAGCTCATACCCCCTCTCTCTCCGCAAACAAAGCCTTTTATTTTACTCCACGTCATGTCGAGGTGTAGCACAAGTGAAGGCGTCACATTTCTGTACTATTGAAAGGAAACCCCACCAGGGCAAATCTTGTGCTGCTCCAAGTGTACACATCCCGCATCCACGGCGGCTTTGAACCGAAGGATGATTATCATAAAAAAGGTTCAATGCCTTGAGATGCATCGGCTATCAATTTCTCCAATGTCGGAATTAAGACTGCACTGCATCTAGCGCTCAAATTAGCCGCACTGCCTCTTGTACCCTTGGATCCGTCACTGCTCCTCATCACTGACTACCACAACCATCATCTCCTTCCACCTCCACCTCTCGATCAATCCTATGCCACGACCATCCTAGTCAGCCAGCATGGATAACTCAAGCTCCGACTCATCTCGCAGTCGTTCATCTCCTCCTGACGACGACCGTCACCACCCGGCCAACGACCAGCCTCAAACGTCCCCGACTACGGATGCCAACGTTGAGCAATCTGGATCACCACCACCTGCCCCACCAACACAGACCACCCGCAACCATGACGCTCCTTCCACCACCTTGTGGGAAAACTTCATGACTAGCTTCCGCAACGTGGTGCATGGCAGTCCATCGCGGCAATCCACAGCTGAAAACACTGTGACTCCCGCCGATCCACCTGGTGAGCCATCCCAAGGCAGCCCAACAACGCAACAGGCCTCACTGTCCTCTGCGACAACAGCGGCGAACAACGCACCGTCGAGCACGCAGTCGGGCGCGCTGCCTCATCCTCCTGTCTTCTTCCGCATGCCGTTCAATGGTCCTGACGGTAACCCGGCTCTCCTCGCTTTCCACCCGCAGCCTCTGCCCCGTTCTTCACCCTCGGCGCACCAAGCCACACCACAACCGCCCACTTCAAACCCCCAAAGCGACGTACATCCCACCGTTCAGCCAGGCGCCAATCAAAACACCGATCCAGCTGGTCCACAATCTCACCCGCACCCGGACGGCCACGTCCCAGTTGCGCCGCTATTCGTCCCCCTCGGTGCATCGCCTTTACCATTCTCGTTTATCTACGACGCAAACACGCAGATCGCTTGGCCCATCGCTCAGGTCACTCCTGGCACACCTCCCGGTGGCCCGTCTCCTGATGCTCCCGAGGCGCAACAACCACGCCTTGTCGCTGGTCCTCCTTTCCGCATCATCCTCGACATTCACTTCACTGCACCTCCCGAGCCTGAGCGACCCGACCCCGAAAAGGCTGCCTCCTACGTCAAGCAGCTCGAACGTGCCGATGCAGACCTCCGAGCTCGCATGGCCCGTCTAGGCATGGGAAGCATCGGTGGCTTTGGCGCCGATTCCGCCGCAGAAGGCGAGCAAGATGCCTTGCTCGGTTGCGGCATCTGTCTCGAAAGCTACAGCACTGAAGACCGCCCCGAATGGATCGACGGTCCCAAGAGTCAGGATGAAGCCGTCGTCGCCGTACCCTGTCCTGGCCACCATACTCTCCACGCCGGCTGCTTGCGCGACTGGCTCGAGAAATTGCCACCGTCGCAGTGGACCTGTCCCTTCTGCCGGGCAAGCCTCGATCCTGACTCTGCGCATCGCAAGCCGGGTTCGGATGCATCCGCCTCGCGCTCCTCTCACAAATCGGCGGCTACCTCATCCACCTCGGCCGTCCACACTACGCTGCGTGATGAGGTCAGAGCACGAGAGCGAAGGCGCGGATGGCGATGTGATGCACCCGCCTGCTTCCCGCGGTACCCGCTCACCTCACAGCCAGACGACGGCCACCTCGAACTGCCAGAGACCAGGGACGACATGACTACCGACCTCGTCAAGCTCGCTCCTTGCCATCACGAGGTGCATCTCGATTGTCTTTGCACCAGCATGCGTGTCGAGAATGATTTTACTGGTGCAGACGACCTTAATGCCTTTCTCAGCGGCGACTCCGATGACGATTCTATTTCCGAAGTTTCTGAAAAGGAGGATTCAGGTGCTGCCCTAACGCAGGAGCCGGAACCCCAGACAGACCAGCCGAACACGGTCGGCAAATGGGTCACCTGTCCGACGTGTCGTAAGGAGTGTTGGGCCGAGCTGCCTCTGCGACGTCGTCCTCAACGCATTGCTCCCCAAGCCTCTTCGGTCATGGCTGCTCCTGCAGTGTCTGATGACGCCGAGCTCGCTACCAAGGGTGCGACTTCTGCGATCGAGACCGACTTCGCAGCTCTGCAGTCATCTCAGTCTGAACTCGATGGCGGCAAAGAACAAGACGCTGTCGATCCAGACGAAGAAGCGGCGGTCGATGCTCTGCTCGTCACCAACTGATCCGCTTCAATGCCTTCTGCGCCCTGACTGGTCTTGCTTCGCCACATTCTTCGCTCTCGCTCGCCGCGCCAAGGAAATCGTTCCCCGCGTCTCTCATCATCGCCAGCATCCATGGACCCCTTTGTCGTTGCCATGCATCTCATCTCATCTCGCCTCTTTGCACTTGTACTTGTATCAAATTCTATTCGCACGCAGCACTCGATCATCAGAACTTCCAGTCTTCGAAAGAATCTCTTCTTGCCTGTACCCCTTGAAACCCCAACCAACTGTGAAGATTTGTGAGCGCATCAAAGCGTACTTTGTCTTGACAAGGCGGCTCCGTGAAAAAAATGGGGCTGGTCATGAGGAGGCGTACATAGCATGGTATCATTCAAAGACGAAACGGGATCATACAAATCGAGGGATGCTACAAAATTAATATTATAAACAGAAAGAACGAGCAAAAAGAGGGCAGCAAAAATGTGCACCAAAAAGAGGTACACCGTGCTGTGCCATTCAAGACGTCCTTTGCGTAACACCGGTGTTGTGCGCACGAGCACCGTTGTACGAAGTAGCGTCGTCGCCCAGCAACGGATCCAACGTAAGCGTCGACGTGTTGTACGGAGCAGCGTGCCCGTCGCCTGGCACAGGAGTCGAGGTCTCGTCACGCGAGAAATTCGAGTTCAGACCGATACTCGGTCGAGGGTCTTCGTGGAACTGTCCAGCACCACCAATCGCAGACGCCGCAACAGGTAAAGCCAGCGAGTTTCCATGCTGAGTAGGATCCGTGGCCATCATGCGGCTCACAACATCCCCTAGACCCTCCTGATGTGCCGTGGGCACGTTGGCGAGACCTGGCGAACCAATGATGGCAGCTGTGTCGCTGTCAATTGTCTCGCTGGCACTCACGCGGCGATCGTTCGAGGTAGCTCCGCCATTGGAGGCATTGACAACAGCAAGGCCTTGGTTCGTGGTCGACCTCTCGTCGATCGTCGTCTGTCCATCATCGGCGTTGGCGGCGTCCTTTTCGGCCTGCTTGGCCGCTGCTTCCATGGCCACCTTGCGCTCCCGTGCTTCGTGGGCGCTGGCCACCAGTCGAATGAGCTCGGATCGTAGCGGTTGGTAGGCTTCCTGCGTGCCAGCAAAAGGTTCTCGACCGGTCACAGCGCCACCCGCAATACGCGTGAAAATGGGCACGCTCGCGGTTCCAAATACCAGCTCGGGCAGTTCCTCCTCGTCTTCGTCGTCCATGCTTGTCGCAGGCACGTCGTGTGGGATCGTGTTCTCTCCTTCATTGAGCTTGTTGAAGTAAGCCTCTCGGCGCGCATCGCCGATGCTCTTGGCGGAAGCTGCAGTGCGGAAACTCTTGATACTGGCGGTTCGTCGCAGACTGCCGTGATTACCGCTGGCGCTCTCTTCCGCTTCGTCGATCTTCTTTGCGGCAATGCCATCAACATTGAGCGAACGCTGCGACATGAGCGCTGCCTGGTTGTAGTGAGACTGATTCGAAGGGAAAACGGTTCGTTGAGAAGGCATGGCAATCAGCACCGTCACATTGACCGAGGCTGCCGTGCTCGTGTCCGGTTTGGCATGTTTTGAGAGTGCATCGCCCATGTTAGCGTTGGCGTCACTGCCAGACCCAGTGTGACCGGCTCCAGAAGCACCATCATGTGAGTTGCTGCCGTCACCGTGGCGCCGCAAAAATGCTGGGATATGCAAGCGGCGTGAATGGCCATCCGTAGGTGCGGATGTCGGAGGATAGGAGAAATCGTCTTGTGCTCCAGCACTGGCGCCATTGCCATCGGCGATACCACCGTCTTGGTCTTTCTTAGGGAAGAGGTCTGAGTAGAGCACAGGTGGCACTGCAGCAGAGATGGGCATCACGGCATCCCATCCTTTAGCTTTGACGTCGTCATCCAGGGTAGCGGGCCGGACACCATGAGCGATGCGAGCCTCGAGCAGTTTCGGTGGTGTGAGCGTGTCCTCGATCTCCCTCGTCGGTCCAAGCAGACGATCGAAAGGTCCGTCGGGGATCAAGCCAAGACGGCGGAGTCGGCGGTTTCGCATGATGATCCGGAGGAGGACAAAGCAGACGATGATGACAAAGAGAGCGATAGCTGTGATGGCAAATGAGAGGTAGGGAACGGGGAAGTTAGGACCTTGAGACGGGGAACTGGAGCTTTGCCTTTTCGAGAGACGAGAGCCTCGTTTCAGGGAGCTGTCGAGAAGCGAGACATGCTGTTGACGCAGCGTGGAGGAAGAGAAATTGAAGGAGAAGGATGTACTAACCAATGATCAGTGTCTGCAACAAAACAAAGAGTGCGTAAACAAATGTACAAGGCAAAGGCGTGGGTTGAGTTGAGTTGCTGCACTTCAGTCATGACAAACGTCAAGTTGTGGGCTCAACCCGGTCCGGATTACCGAGCCACCAAAACCTGATCCGGCGAAGACCAGAGCTAAGCCTAACAAGAAACCAGTACGGGTGTCGAGAAAGCATGCCAAATACTACTGTAGAGAAGCGCACGAGACTCGAAGGAAGAGAGCGGGATGCAGTGCTACTTACAAATACGCTGGGCGGAGTACCTGAACCTGCAAAGGGGCTCATGGAGCCGCTGTCGCTGCTTGACGGAGAGGACTGTCTCTTGACGAGTCGAGTCGGAGATTGCGGAAGGGTCTTGCTAGAGCTTGGCGGCGAGACTCGCTTCGCATCAGCATTCTTTAGGGACCAGATGCGTTCGATCTCGGCGACGAAGTCAGCTGGCTGGTGACCGAGATCGCAGTCCTTCCAGGCCCCTCCATCACGAACGCACTTTCTGCCGCCTTCAAATAGGATGGTGCAAGAGGTGCCCAAGCTGGCGCGCTTGGAGGCCTGAATGCTCCGCTGAAGCAACTTGCGGCCTTGCTTGCCATTGACGCACTTTGCGATACCGTCGTTTTCCCAAGAAGGCCCATCTACGACACGCAAGCACCTCTGTGCTAGAGCCTCGTCGCCAATTTTGGAAAGACCTGCATAGTTTTGGCACTGGAGAAAGTTCCACCACTTCTTCTGAGCGGCGCTCGGACTGAGGTCAAAGTCTTCGCCGGCGCGAACGGGGTTAAGTGCGTCTTGGACGCAGAGCTGCTGGATGTTGCCGGCACACTCTTGATCACCATGCATGCAAGAAGCTCCATACTTGGTGTGCTTCTTGTCGACAGTACCGATGTATGACATGGTGAGGCGAGTCTTTGCATTGACGCGGTCGAGCACTTTGTCGAAAGCAGCTTCGCATGCGAGTGCGTCTGGACATCTGGACATGACTGCGAGGGTGACGTTGACTCGTTGGAGGCCGAGTGCGTCATAAGAGTCCGGCGATGCTTGTGGTGCGGAGAAGGGCGATTGGGAGCGAGGTTCGAGAATTGCGGGAGGAGGACTGGCCAGGACGACGGAGGAGCAGCACATCGCCAGGGTGAGGAGATGCAGCGCGAGTGCCAAACGTGTGAGTGCGCGGCGAGCGCGGGGCTTGCTGTCGACCAACATTATTGCGATGGTTTGTGCGGCCAGGCAGTCGGGTCGATGAAGATGATGGAAGAGCTGCCGCGTCGGCGATGGACAGCACGGCAAGGGCCGGTCAGTAGCTGGACGATCACGGGCTCATGTGAGCTGTTGAAGGAAATGGCTCGATTCGATGGAGGCGACCAATTCGAGAAAGTTGGACGACGATGCTGGTGATGCAGACGATGCTGGTGCTGATTATTTGTTACCGCCTCAACGTTTTGGGGCGGAGCACAGATGCGATGGAAGATGAGGATGGCGACAGGAACCCTCTTGCGAGGCTCAAGTGCGATATCCGACAACGCTCGCTTGCTCGCTCGTTCAGCTGCGTGTGGCTGCACCCCGAACCCTGCGAGTCGTTTGCTGCATCCAATTTGAAAGGCGTAACTCGGCCCATTTCTGCGCGGCGACTGTGGTCCGCTCGATTTGCTTAAAAGTCCCCCGCGATTCGTCGCTGACTCAGACCACCGAATTTCATGAGTTATGTACGTGACGAGGATCTCACAAACTTGGGTTGGCTCAAAAGACAACGGAAAGGTCCGTCAGGCGCATCAGACCCTGAAACACAACCGTTGGGTGCTGCGACCCGGCTATTCCGCGACCATTGGTGTGTGCTCCTTCCAAGGTTGAACTCCACCCGCATGGTCCGTGACATGGTCACTCGACTGCTTCGAAGACTCGATCCAATTCGCATCGGAAGCGCCCACCCCTCTTCACCACCAACCACTCCCACTCAGACCGGAAAGTGCATTTACGCAGCAATGGCGTCGAACTCGTTCTCCTCCTCAACGTCTTTATTGGCACGCACACTGTGCCGCAATGGCTATGCTCAAGCTCGCCGCCTCCATCGACATGAATTCCAACGGCATCTGACGCAGCAAGCATCTCCGCTCCAAGAGACCAATGCGGTGCGGGAAATCCACAAGCTCATGGCCGAAGTGAGAGGAACGCATCCACAGAAGCTCAAACTCAGTATGCCAAGTAAGTCGTTCTGGTTTCCTCAATCCCATGCTGTTATCCTTTCTGACACTTGCATCCATTCGGCCATAATTTTGCTCTGGTAGCACGACTTGCACCCCGCAGGAGCTGGACCAAGGAGATGCAACTGCAGCAGCACACCGACGTTGCTCCTCAGTCGGCGTCCTACGAGCTGCCTGAAGCCATTCTCAAACCCAAGCGAATGCAGGATAGCTACGTCGAGCTCTATCTCCCTTTCACTGAAGATCCGGAAATGCTCGAAAAGTACATTGCTACCTCAGGTTTGATTCGTCTAGGCAAAGTGCTCGAAGATCTCGATAGTCTCGCTGGCAGCATTTCGTACCAACATGCGCTCGGTGGACGTCCCGGTGAGGTGTCGGCACCCATCTACATTGTCACGGCCTCGGTAGACCGACTTGACTTGCTTGCTCCTCTCACCGCCGATGCCAACTACCGTTTGAGCGGCCACGTCATCTACGTCGGCTCCAGCAGTATGGAAGTGTTTGTCAGCATCGAACAGCTCACCGAGCCAACGCGTCCCAACAAGATCTGTCTCACCGGCCGATTCACCATGGCTGCTCGAAATGTACATACGCTTTCCAGCCAGCGTATAGCCCCTCTTATTCTCGAGACGGATGCGGAAAAAGCCCTTTTCGCCATGGGTGAGAGTCACAAGAACCGCAAACGCACCGAAGCAGCTTCCTCGCTCGAGAAGGTGCCGCCCAGCAAAGAGGAAGCTTTCTTGCTACACAGCCAATACATTCGCGGTCTCCATGCGGGAATGTTTGCCACCGACGAGCTACATGGCCCAGCTCTCAAAGTGGAATCTGCTGAGGCCTCGGATGGCCAGACTCTAGTGCCCGTCCGCAAGACGAGCTTGAGCACCACTATGCACATGCACCCACAGCAACGCAACGTTCACCAAAAGATCTTTGGAGGCTTCCTCATGCGATCCGCCTATGAGCTTGCTTGGATGGTCTCTGGTGAGTATTGCTCCGCGCTTAGACTTCTACTAGCTCTTCGCTAACCTCCTTACTTCCTCCTCTTTGCTTCTACTGCTTGTGCAGCCTCATTTGTCAACCGACACGTCCAGTTCCTGTCTCTCGACGCGCTCTCCTTCCACGCACCCGTTCCCATCGGAGCCATGCTTCAGCTTTCCTCTCAGATCGCCTACACTTCTGCGCCGGACCAGCACCCGCAAGATCATACCATTGCCGGCGTTACCGTCCTCGCAGAGGTGGTTGACCTCGAATCGGGCGAACGCAAGAAGAGCAATACTGTAAGTGCCGATTCCTTCCATTGCTTCTCCGACTTATCTGCTCATCGTCGCCTATTCCTTGTTACCATGTCGATGCCAACAGTTTCACTTCAGCTTCGACTTGGGCCAGACCGACCGTCAAGTGCTTCCTCAGACTTACAAGGAAGCCATGGAGTTCATCGAGGGCAAGCGCCGCGTCGAGATCGGCGCCGAGATGCGTCGTCTGTATCAAGGAGAAGAACAGTCCGAAAAGCCACAGCTAACCCCTGAATGAGGGAGCAGTCACACAAATGAAAGTGTCCCTTTCTTTCGACTATACTGCAACTGACGCGTCTCACGTGGGTGATTGAGAGGATTGGATACATTGCAAGCATTCGGGGCGGTACGTCGTGATAAACGAAACAATAGCAGATAATAAAAAGAACCTTCTAAATAGCAAGGACGCTCATCGAGATGGCGTTGCTCCCGGTGAAGGGTTTGACAATGGCGAATCGGTTCTGCTGCGGCTCACACCGGGCCGAGCCTCGGCATCTACACCGACCGGACTCACACCCACAGAGGCGGCGCCCCCGACTCCCAAGCCAAATTGCTCCTGCAAAGTCGAAAGACGCTTGTTGATGCTCTTGACGTACTTGTCAATCATCAGAATACTGCCTTCACTCAGGCTCAACGCGTCCTCACCAGGATCCAGCAACGATGACAGCATCGAGCCGGCCGTCTCATATGCCAACAGGCAGTGCGATGGATCCCATCCGCTGCCTTCCCGGTTGTTCTCGAGCTCGTCGGTCGCAGCTGCTCGCGCCACTTCGACTGCCTTGTCAAAGATGAGCTTGTCCACCTGCTGCGCTGACTCGGGCAGTTCGTTGCAGCGCGAGCGCGCAAAGTCCGCCTTGTCATACACCTCGTTGAAGCGTGCACGTAGCCATTGCACCACATCGTTGACCTCGGCACTCGTCGCCGCTGGCTGACCGGGGCGTGAGCGGGCCTCGATATGCTTCCTAGTCACCGTGATCGCCCTTTGCAAAAAAGCAAGGCTGCGCACGTAGAGCATCAGCGCTTCCGCCGATGCTGCTTCTGCAGCTGCTTGGTCCAGAGCTGATGATGACGACGAAGCGATCGAGCCTGCTCGCCTCGCCGACCCTTGAGCGCTCGTTCGTCCAGGCGAAATCCCCGTGGTCGCGGTCGACGAGTCCAAGTCTTGCGAAAGTTGATGCGGGCCATCGGCGAAAAAGTGAGCAAGCTTCGAGTCGGCAAACTCGGACAGCACGAAGGCCTTTTGGCCCAGATCCTCGAGTGTGCCAAGTAGGGTCATCTCAGTCTCGTCCAAAGCTTCAGCAGGCCGCAGAAAGCCGCGCCTCTGCGCTCGCGTCCGCACGAGGGCTGCAGCGTCTCGCAACGAAACACCCGAGGGTACGCCAAACAGGCGCAGCGACGCCATGCTGATAGCCTTGGCCAGAGCGCTCGAGGGCCCACCGACTCCGCCGCTTCCGGACAAGCCAAAGCCCGCGAGCTTCTGGCCCAGCACGCTGACTTCCTCTTTCGGAACAGAAGACGCCGGCGCATCCCTTCGAGATGTTTGGGTGCTGGCCATAGCGTCTGTGTTCGTGATAACCTGACCACTGCTTTGTCGCGTGGACGGTGAGCCCGAAGAAGAGAGGCTGGCTCGACGCGGCACTGATGACGGCCTCGCCCCTGGTGGAAGGGCGAATGCCCCTGTAGCTGATGTCGTTTCCGCGTTGTTGGCAATGCGAATGGGCTTGGACCCCAACGATGCGGATGCAGTTGTAGGTGGCGACGCGCCAGATGAGGTCGGAATGGTGCCCGAGCTGAGACGCGACAAGCGTGAAGGCCTGCGCGAAGCCAAGGCGAGTCTGCTCTGCGGAGATGCTGCCAATTCGTCGGCCAGTGCGTTGACCTCGACGTTGCGCTTCTCGATCATGACGTATTCCTTGCCCAGAAAACTGTCCTCGCCATCTTTCGAAGCTGCAAGATGATTTGTCGCTGGCGACGCTCCCTCCCGTTCGCTTGACAGCAGAGATCGGTCGGGGATGCCCGGTGAGCTGGGCACCCGTGTCATGGCGGATGGCTTGCGTTTCTCCGGTTCGTCGTGACGCGGTGGCTCGCCAGTGACATACTTGGCCGAAAAGGCGCGTGGAATGGTTCTTGTAGGTTTGCCAACGTCACGTGGGTCTTTGCTCGAGCCTGCAGCAAGAGCGCCCTCGCCTTGCTTACTTGGAGATCGCTCATTCAGCGTCGCGCGTTCTGGTGATGGCGAAATCGGTGCTGCGCTGCTCGCCGTTTGTGTGTCGGCCTTCTGAGTGGGCCTTTCGACTGAGGAGATGGACGCGTCCTTGATTCCACTCGAAGGAGTGATGACGCTGCGTTCGCTCCTCTGCAAATCCTCGTACTTCTCGAAGGCCTCTGGCTGAGCGTGCGGACGAATGAATGCCTTGAAGTCGCTGATGACCGGACTGGCGAAAAAGTCATCGAAACTCATGCGGCCGACCGGTCGCTGCCGAAGCAGCTGCCGAATGAGCGTCTTGATATCCTCCGAGACGGGATGTGGGGGTGGTAATGGCGGTTCGCCGAGCTCTTGCCGACGTGCGCTTTCTCTTGCTAGAGAGCCTGCAGACCTCTCGTCAGGGAACCTGATCCTGTCCTCGCCTCGCTCGATGCGCTTGAGCAGTTCGACATGGTTGGCAGCCTTGAATGGTGGTTTGCCCACAGTCATCTCGAAGAGCACGGCTCCGACAGACCAAAGATCCGCCTTCGCATCATACTTTTCAAAGCGGAGAATCTCCGGAGCCATATAGAGCGGCGAGCCGCAGAGGGTCTCTGCGAGGGTGTTAACGCTGAGGTGTCGGGCGAAGCCAAAGTCGGCGACCTTCATCTGCGGGATTTCGCGAGGATTGCCGAGGGCAAGGAAAGCAGCATCTGGAGGTTGAAGCAAGAGGTTCTGTGGCTTGATATCGCGATGAACAATGTCTCGTCCACGCATAAACTCGAGCGCTGCGGCAAGCTGAGTCAAGATGGAGCGGACGATGGTCTCATTCAGACCTCCGTCGGCAGGGTGCGGATATCTCGACTTTTGCGCTCTTGTCAGGGAAGCGGATTCGGCGATACCAGCGCGCTCGTAGATGTCAAAGCGCTTCTTTATGTACTGGGAGAGGTCGCCCGATGCGCAAAAGGCCATGACAAGGTAGATCTGGTGCTCGGTTTTGAGACATTCCTTGAGCTCGACAATGTTGGGGTGGTGGATTGCCTTGAGGATGGCTATCTCGCCCTCGAGATTGTCCAAGAGCTTGGGGGTGAGCTTTTTGCGAGTGACGATCTTGATGGCTACAGGCTCGCGGGGCTGGAGACGGTATCCCTTGTGGACGACGGCAAAGGAGCCCTTTCCGATCTCATTCTCGATAACAAAGTCACCGATGCGTTCATCTCGACTTGTTGAGCTCCTGGACATGGGCGACGGCTTGGCGGGATGTGAATGGAGTTGCGTGAATGGGGCTGGGCAGCGAGGCGAAGGCTACTCTGGGGATCCGTGTGGTAGACTCTTGCTTTGGTTGCAGGACGGAGCGATAGAGATCTCGCACAGCGGTGCGACGGGATCCGCACAGGCACAGTGTGTGCAGATAGCGCTGCCGGATCAGCTGCAGAAACGCGTATCGAGGAAAGAGGTAGGATCAAGGGTGCAGACAGGGGAGCTGGGGGGCAGCCAATGCTGGCGGTAGAATCCAAGGCGGGAAAGAGTGGTTGCGGGACCCGAAGTGAGCCACTCGATCGTTTTCCAGCGGTAATATGAGCGGTTGCTGCTGATGCAGATGCTATAGACCTTTCCGACGATCAGGGCGAGTTGCCGATTTAGCGTGAGATGCAAGAGCGAGAAGCAATCCGTATGACCGATCCGGGACAAGAGCGAGCAATGCTTCGATGATAGTCCGGCGGATGCGAAGGCGGAGGTTGTGCAGTGGAAGAGTCAGAGAGAGAGAGAGAGAGAGAATATGAAATGCACGAGCGGGGATTAGGTAGCGGTACGATGGTGATGAATGCTTGTCCTCAAGATCAGGCAAGGGAGAAAGTGATCGTGGTGCAAGCTGAAGCGTCCGCGTGGATGCTCAGTCGCAGTTGCAGTCGCAGTGACGGTGACGGTCCCAGTCACACGCGCATTAAACTTGGCGAAAGTCGCTCGTTCGCCCGGTCGGACACGCATGAGCGTGCAGCTTTTGACTCGCTCACGGTGCTGTTCAACTTTTCGGCTGTGGAGCCACTTATCGCAAAGTGCAACACGGCCCGACAGTTGCAAAAGGCACACACAGCGATCTGTCGGGCATTCGTCGACTTTTTGTGTAGCTGCTGAGTGCGCGCGCGGCAAACGGGATCAAGGCAATCTCGCTCACTACGGTCTTGTGAGTTCAGGGTCCTCGTTGTTGATCTACTTTTTTTTTTGGCTCTGGCAAGGAGACTTTTGTCACGGCTTGCCGAGGCGGAGGTAGCTAGGGGCGAGGCGCGGCGCGAGGAGGCAGCAACCGAGTTCGAGGAGGAGCACAGGCAGACGAGCAAGCCAAGCACCTAATCTTGCATGCCGATGAGATTACTGTCCCCAGTCCAAAATCATAAATCATAAGGGTTTGATGCCGAGCGAGAGATAAAACAGGCAAGCGACCCTTCCTTTGCTGCAGCTTGGCTGAGTCCATCACGCACAGGCACACCCCGTCCGCAGACAAAACCAAAACCGCACAGCCTTTCGTTTTCCGAAATGCCTCCACACCTGAGTGCGAATGAAAATTCTGTGTTGTGAGGTCTCGTGTGTTCACACTCCTTCAGGTATTTCCCGAGATGCTTAGCCGTCGTCTCGGATCACGGAGACGAAATTCGACGACGAGGAAGAAGCGAAAAAAAGTTTGGGTGGAGTTGGTTCTTTAACGCCGAGCTGCTGCTGCTGACGCTTGTCCTAGATTGACTTACGCATTCGACTCAACCGCTAGTCGAAATGCAACTTGATCTCTTCTTCTCTCTCGCCTTCATCAACCATCAGCGATCTCAGCAGCAACAGCACATTTGAACGTCAGTATGAGCTCCGCACAACCCCACAACAATGCCGACCAGGCCGTTGAGGCTCATGAAGAGGACTACGGATCCGATCTCGCTAACGACGACATCCAGGAGGTCGTTCCGGAACACGACGAGGCGGGTGATGTGCCCATGGACGACGACAGCGACGACGAGCAGGATCAGGATGCTCGGCATGAAGGACAGCCGACACCCGGCCAGGAAGAGTTTGTCGACACATCCATAGCCGCTTTCTACGCGCATCGCAAGTCGGTCTTCTCTGTCTCGCTTCACCCTTCGTTCCCCAACCCGCCACTGGCGCTCAGCGGTGGAGAGGACGACGGCGGCTGGATCTGGAACACGCAGGACGGCTCTGAAGTCGTTCGTCTTGGTGGTCACACGGACAGTGTCACGTCCGCCTTGTTCAACGCTGCCGGTGACCTCGCTGCTACGGGTGGCATGGATGGCAAGGTTCGCATCTGGCGCAAGAAGAGCGATGACTTCAAGACGTGGGAGTTCCTCACCAACCTTGAGGGACCCGATGAGGTTGTCTGGATGGATTGGCATCCCAAAGGTAGTGTCTTGGCTGCAGGTGGTGCCGATTCCACCGTCTGGATGTGGCAGCTGCCCAGCGGTAAAGTCATGAATGTCTTTTCCGGCCATAGCGATGCAGTCTCGTGTGGAAGCTTCACCCCCGACGGCAAGAGGTTAGTCACTGGCTCCGATGACGGCACACTCATCGTTTGGGATCCCAGGAGTGCCGAAGTCGTCTCTAAGGTGCAGACCCACCTTGACGGCGGTCTCACGCAGCTGGCTGTCTCGCCGGATGCCCGGGTCGTCGTCATTGGCGGCGCGGCCGGTGATGTTCGTGTCATCAACATTGGCGCACTCGACAACGGTGGAGCTGCCTCTGTCGTCGCCTCGCTCACTGGGCATGCCGAAGGCGAATCGATCGAGGGTATCCAGTTTGTCGACGTTGGAGGTGGAAATCGTACCGGCCACGTTATCACCGCTTCGACAGAAGGCAAGGCCATCGTCTGGGACCTCTCCTTGGCCAAGATGCGCTGCGAAGTTGTTCATGATGCGGCTATCACTGGAATTGCTCTGCATCCTGGGACCACCCTCTTCTCGACATCCTCTGCGGACCACACTATCAAGACGTGGGATGCCAGGACTGGTGGCTGTGTGGCTACTCAGCAAGGCTTCACCGACGCCGTGCTCGCGCTGGCCGTTGGAAAGGACGATGGGTTTACTCAGGGTGCAGAGACAGGCGGCATCGGCGCCTACACCAACACGGCCAACGCAAAGGGCTGGAAGCTCGTCGGAGCAGGCGACGAAGGTGTGGCTCTCGTGTTCCGTGTCTAGATATGCCAAGCTCGACGCAATCCATACCCTTCCCACAGTTTTTCTTTCTCATTGTCACAATCCTTGTTGCGTGTGACCATGTTTCTTTCCTTTCTGTTTGCGCTTGACCCGATGAAGTGATGGATGGCGCAAGATGTTCCCTCGTTGACCGTGTGAACTCTGCCAAGACCGTGGGTCGAGCTTCGGAGGTGCCGATCACTCTCGATGACATATATAGTGATCGAACTGGCGCATACTATTTCCTTACCCTTCATGCTCCAAGGCTTTGCGATCACTTCAACTGCACTCGCGATATGAAGTTCGACAACGGCAACCGACCTTTCATACCTCAGCAAGATGAAGACCATATCATCGGAAGTCGTCCTGCCACGACCGCCTCAGTCGCCACTTCGGCCTCCAGCTTTCGTATACCCGGCATTGGACCCAGTGCTGCAAATCCAGTTCCTCGAACCCATCCATCAGCAGAAGAGAATCAGGCGCCGACATCCTTCGTTCGTTTGTTTGCTCCTCAGGCTGACAATATCGACGCGTCATGGCATGCTCGTCAAAGGGATCGTAAACCAGCCGTACCATGTTTTACCGCAGGCGCCCAAGATTCCCCTTTGTTTGATCAGCTTCCTCGGCCGTCCTTTCAACGCGATAGGTCAGCCCGGGCTCCCGTCTCTGCTGGGTCCTGGCAGAGTGATGATCAGGTGCGCCCCTTCACCGCCTCCTCTTATCACCGAAGCAAGCTTGTCACAGCGGATGGCTTCGTCGGCAACTACGTTTGCGCCTTGATCGAGAACCGCGGAACAGGTCGTGAAGTGGGCATCGCATCTGTCGAACGAGACACCGGTATGTTCCAACATGACGAAGAAGAGGTTTGCCGTCTACGTGAAGGTAGTCATTGACCTCCCCACTCGCCTTTACGGTGATTGTTTCACGAAAGGTCTCTGCGTCATCACTCAATTGGCCGACACGCCCACCTACGCCCGAACCATTCATCACTTGTCGATGCATCCTCCCAGCATCTTGCTCGTACCTGCCTCGGCGTCCTATCGTGCCAAACACACTGCCTCAGCGTCGATGTCCAGAAGCGGTAAGAGAGCTAAGACACTCTTCCGCAATGATGGTGATACAGACCGAGGAAGCTGGGCAGATGCATCGCAGAATAACAACCAGTCTGTGCTGGTCCGCATCCTCGAGCAGCTGTTTAGTCTTGAGGCTCATCCCTTCCCTCGTAGGCACTGGGACCACGAAGAAGGTGAGACCGCGTCGCCAAGAAAAGCATATACAAATCACTCTGCCTCACATGACTCTAAGGAATGTCCTTCTGATCTAAGGACTTATCAAAGCTGGGCAAAATGGCAGGAAAGACGCACGATCATGTGCCTAGTTAGCTCATCATCGAACCCTGCTTTCTTGTGACACTCATGCAGGTGCTCGCTATCTGGACCGACTGGTTGTCGATCATGTCGACGTGGCCAAGCAAGAGTACGCAGCGCCAAATGAAGTTGGTGAATCTAGTCAAAGATCGCATCGTTCCACGTCAGCCCCTCCACAGACAGGTCAATTCTCGCTCGACTTGAACGCAAAGGCATCATCGAGGGCGGCAATTATCGTCGCGACTGCAGATAAGTTCTACCTTCTCTCTGCCTTTGCTAGTCTGATCGAGTATGTTAACTCGCCAATCTCATCGATTCGACGATGTTGAACGCCGCTTATCCTAGTGCCTCTTCTTTTATGTTGCTGGCAGCTTCTACATGGAGACCTTCAATCGCGTTTTCACGCCAAAGACGCTGCGCATCAAATTCGTCGTCCCTGAAGGTAAGGTACCGAAGCCCAAGTCCAACCATGCTAGTATCTCGACGCAGCAGCTGATCAAGAATCAATTTCGCAGGCACGATCTTGATCAACAGCAATACTGCACATGACCTCGAGCTCGTCCGTAATACGGTCGATTCGCGGTCTAAAGACTCGCTTTACGGTAAGTCGATGCAAAGAAGGAGGTTATTGCCGAGAGAAAGAAAATAAGCTAAGATTCTTGTATTCCTGCAGGTCTTCTCAATCACTGCGTCTCGCCCATGGGCCAGCGACTCCTCAGGATGAATCTCCTTCAGCCTTTGGCAGGTAAGAGACGCTAGTTCGATGTATTGAAACAGATTGCAGTGCTAAACGGCCGAATGTTTCCGTCCCTCAGACGTTGGGGTTATTGCTGCGCGTCAAGAGGCCGTAGCTGAACTACGTAACAGTGATGTAAGATACGAATCCGAATGATCGACGCAATGATCGCTTGGGCTCACTCTGCAATATCTCTCTCTCGATTTGGATCCCAAGGAGCGCTACTATGCTGTCCACGAGAGCCTCAAGCCGCTACGAGAAAGCTCCATCGACCTGGATAAGCTCATCCACACTGTGTCGTGTCCGCCGAAGTCCGAACCAGACTCGAGACTCGAGACCGAAAGAAAGCTCAGCAGTATTCTGAGTCTAAGAACTTTGCTGCGCTCACTCGAGCCAGGTAGGTCACTTGCATGTTTGAGGGGATCGCAGCACCGAAGGAGCTGAAACTTGTCACTGATGGCGGCCTCATTTGGATGGTGTCCAATTTTTTTTCCGTTCAGTACGAGCTGCGCTTCGCGATTCCTCCAGCCAGCTACTGCAGTCAATATCGTCGGTAAGCTTCAAGATGGCGAAAATTGGTTGCAGACAATGCGCTCAATACTATTCCTGTGTCTGTTGTGAACCACAGTTCATGGAGTCGCAAGACGTTGATGAGATCCGCGAAGCAATCCGTGAGACCATCGACGAAGATGTCGTGCATGCCAAAGGCGGCCTTGGATCTCGACACGTTAAAATGGTGCGAACTTCTTGCGCACAGCCACAGACCCCCATATCTGGTACACTGACCTCAAGCAGGTTTCCTCTGCCATCCTTCGACAGAATGCGGTGCGAGCTGCCCGTAGCCCACTGCTTGATGTGGCGAGGCAAACGTTCAAGGAAAATTTCGAGTAAGTTGCTGCGGCTTTCTAAGAAACGCATGGTCATGTCGCTCACCTAACCGAGAATCCCTTGCATCGTCTGTAGCGACATCCAGCAGCTCCAACAGCGCTATGAGAGTGAGTCTCTAGGCTCTGCTGGAAACTATTTCCAAGCGTTGGCATCAACCATTGACTCGGATCTCAAACAATCCTTCCTAAGATGAAACCGGGCTCAAATTGTCGCTCATGATGATCTCCACAGGATATTTGGTAAGTGGGCTCGGACTACTGCTATTGCAAGATGATATGGTTTGAACAGGCTCTAACGACGATGCTTCTTGCAGTTTCGGACCGTGCTCGAATCCAGCCAGATGAGGGATCTGCCCGACTATTTCACCAATGTCACTCGAGCCAAAAGCGGCAGAAGCGTCACCATGTCAACGCTCGCTCTGGTGAGTGTAATTTTGTCCTCTATTGATCCTTTCACATTGCTGTGGCTGACAAGGTATTTCTCGTGCTGTAGAAGAAGCTGAATGCCCGGCTGGTCGATTCGATGAACGAAGTCTGCATCATGTCGAAGACGATCATAGACGAGCTGATCAAAAGCATCACTGATCTGGTTGCATCTCTAAACAAGGTGGGTCTGCCCAGAACCAGTTCCTAAAACTAAGCATCCACAAAGCTACTCACCTTATACCCCGATGGTGGTCTCTGTGATTTGCAGGTATCAGAAGCTCTCTCGCTCTTGGACATGCTCGTCAGTTTTGCCCATGTCTCCTCTCTCAACGGGTACGTGCGGCCTATCATTGGCGACAAGATCGACCTTCGTGAAGCACGCCATCCCATCCTGGATCGAGTCGACACGGTCAATGCTGGCCCGTCCACTATTGTCGCACGCAGACGATGCGCTTTTGTGCCTAACGACATCTTTTTGGCGCCTGGCGAACGCGTCTGCCTCATCACAGGTCCAAACATGTCTGGCAAGAGTACGGTCCTGCGCCAGATTGCACTCATCACCGTTCTGGCGGGCATTGGATGCTTCGTGCCTGCTCGGCAGGCGACGCTTCCAATCCCGGACGCCGTGCTCAGCTTGCTGACGCATGAAGACGATCCGATGCAGAATCTGTCAACGTTCGCGGTTGAGATGCGCACGTCTGCGTTCATTCACAGTGTTGCCTCGCCCAGGTCGCTCGTGCTCCTTGACGAAATGGGTCGAGGCACCAGCCCGGACGAAGGCTGTGCTGTTGCGACTGCGATCGTCGAAGACTTGCTCAAGGAGAAAGGTTGTACTGTCTTCTTTGCGACGCATTTCGGTGAGCTTGTCGAGGGCTTCGAAGGCAAAGAGGGAGTAGTGTGTCAGCACCTCAACGTGGGCATGGTGCAGAGAAGGGACAATGTGGATCTCGTCTTTCACCACAAGCTTCATCTCGGTCGAGGTCTCAGCTCGCATTACAGCCTCCAAGTGGCCAGGATGATGGGCTGCTTTGAGAACGACTTTCTGCAACGAGCGAAAGATGTGGCTGAGGCTGAGCAGTCGATCCATATCGACAGGAATACTCTGCTCGACAGCCGGACGAGAGAGAGGCGAAAGGTGCTAAGCAGCTTGGTGCGCAACTTGCGCCGACTCGCCGACGCGCCGCTCGCCTATAACCTTTTCGACGAGCAGACGATGCACCCGGAACAAGACACGCAGCCGCTGGTAGCCAAGCTTTCGCTTCTCCAGCTGGACTCCGTGAACGCGGTCGAGCGAACTTATATTCAATGAAGTTTTGATGTCTTGCATCGCTGACAGTGGCCCATGCTATCGCCATCGCAGCTGCTCAGTCTCTCCATCCAATGTTCCAAGGCTGCAAAGAGCGTCCGAGCCGCACATCGCCTTCAAAGAGGACATCAAGGACACAATGGCCTTGAAGAAGCGTCAGAAAAAGTCATGCTGGTCGATGCAGAAGGAATGTGGTAGTATTACAGATGCAAATTGAGGGTCGACAGGACTAGGACAATTCACATCCATTCCAGACTCCCTTGTGAGCCGATGCTGCGACACATTTAGATAAGGAGACGCTCGATCTGTTGTGGTTGAAGTCGACATGAATTGGTGGATAGAGGAGTAAGTAAAAAGCAAAGAAGGGTCAGCAACAAGCGTTGAGTCGCACAGAGATTCATCGAGCAGGCAGAGGCAGTATGTGAAACTTACAGCAAGCTTGACGGTCTGGATCTGGCTCTGGAGCTCACGAGCCTCATTGGTGGTAACCGAGGCGGAGACAACGGGGCGCGAGACACCGCAGGCCCTTCCAAGAGCGGTCTTGGAGGGCACGAAAACGTAGGGCACGTTCTTGTCCTCGCAAAGCAAAGGAAGGTGCAGCACAATCTCGATGGGCTCGACGTCGGCGGCCATGACGATGAACTCGCAGATACCGCGGTTGAGCGTCTTGGTGGCCTCGTTGGCACCCTTCTTCAGCTGCTTGTAGTGCGAAGCCTGCTGGATGAGATCGAGGATCTGGTTGGTGAGCGTGGCATCGGCCAGAGGGAACGCCTTGGGGTTGGGAGCCGACATGGTTGCGAATCGTCCGTGTGGTATACAAAGAAAAGACGGGATGGGATGCGAGAAGAGTAGATGAGAGACCTCACGCCAGGTGTGAAAGTAGGGATCACGGGTCTAAGCAAGGAGGTTGAAGAGCAAGGGTTTGGGTGATGGTGGGGACGAAGGAGGGTGTAGACAACGAGCAAAGCTTCTGGTTGCTGCGTTACTGTGCAATTCTTCGGAGAGGAAGCTCAGCAAATTTCGCTTTAGACGCTCTAGAATTTTTAATTTTCCGCTCATTCAACGTATGCTTAGTCATGCTCACCTACTAAAGAGATTCAATTGCGGTATCCCCGATGGTTGTTTGTGGAGGGTTATTCTATCGGGCTGCGTCATGACATAGTCAGCCCACCTTCTGGCCTTCTCACGGGTGCAGCGCTGGTGGCTTTCGATCTTGACAGATTCCAGGTGCCGAGCCGACAATGCCTCAGTGACTGAGGCTGGCAAACCATTTCATGATGCACAAATGTGCATTGACAGACCTTTGACGTGACTTCGAGGCGCCCTGTCGCCTGGTTAGTTTCGCTCCACAGTGCGTTGCAAATGTGTATCTGCTGATATTCCCGCCTTCCAGTAACGCTTTCCTGACTGACGGCTCGCCGATGCTGAAAGCTCTCCCAAGCATGATTACCAATCCCACACCTGGCACATCCTTGGGAGGCCAACTTCGCATCATGTTGAGGCTTGTGTCTCCTCCACTTCTGGAATAGTCGACCGGACCCGGTCTTGTGGATATGAACAGACCCATTCCGTTATTGCCACCACCATATCCTCTCCTCCATCAGGTCCCAAGCTCATCTCATTCCCAACACACCAGCAAAGCCTATCAGCCATGGTCGTCAACCAGATGCTTCTGCGCCGAACAGCTGTTCTGGCCTCGACCTCGTGTAGAACGTTCACGACAGCGGCACGCGCCTTCAACGCCGCGCCTCAGCTGAAGCGCGAAGGTCCCACGGCTCCTAAAGGAGACAAGCACAAGTTTGACGATGATTGTGAGTAACGGCCACATGTGCATTTGCTGTAACGACAATGATGAGCATACTTTCTGACGTCCCCCATTATCTTCGGTACATGTCTCTTCCATTCTTAGACGACGACCCTCACTATCCTGGAGTGCAACAGAAGCAGAAAGCGTTCAACGACCCGTACCCGAACCGTCCCAACGCAGACCGCCAGCAGCCGGAGCCCGAGTCGCCCCGGGGACACGAGGGCGCTTTCGCCGACCACCGCGGCGGAGGCGGCCGCGCTGAGGGTGAGCGCATCACTGGCTCCGAAGAAGCCGCCGAGACTCGCACCAGCGACCGCGTTGGCCAGATTGCCAAGAACGCTGCCAAGTCGCTCTTCAGCTCGTCTGACAAGCGATCCTTTTCCACCTCTGCTCGCGCTTTCGCTAAGGACCCGACGCAGAGTGAACGCAGCACTCCCGCCACCACGTCCAAGGGCAGCCTGAACGAGCACCCGGGCTACACCACCGGTGATGCACCCATCGACTCTCGACCCCCCTCGGAGATGCCCAAGCCGTCGGAGCACGCTCGACCCTCGTCAAGCACGGGCAATGCGAGCGCCAAAGCCACTGAGCCCCACCCCGACGTGCACGCCATGGCCGATGGCGCAGACCAGCCCGGCGCCGGCGTCGATGCCATCCACCCTGAAGACCGAACGCAAAACTCATGGGGCGCAAATGCAAGATCGGCACAGTTCAACCCGGACGAGGGAAAGCGTCAGCCGTTGCACCATGGCGGTAGTCACGAAGGCGGGTTCAAGGGTCAGCCTGACCGAAAGTCTCGTACATGAAGTGCCAGTCAGCCTCTTAGCATGCTCCGTCGCTTGCCTGCGAATCAATTTTGTTCCAGCCTTTTTTTGCAAACCAATGAGTTTCGTACGCACACGATGCTCTGCACTGCCAGTTGTGTCTTTGGCGTGAGCAACATGTTGCGATCGAAGAGGCAGGGCATCTGGTGATGTCCAGCATCAAGCATCATACGAAGGTGGATGCTGTGAGGTACCGTATGCTGGTGGATGGTGATCCGAGTTCGGTAGGTTTGAATCCCCGTGAGATAAACGTGGTAGTATTCTTTGGACTTCGTTGACCGCCGAGTTTGTGCCGCGCGCAACGCTCGCCCCACCAGCCGTGTTGCCCTGTCGGATGACTTGGTCGAAGGAAGGGGCAGGATCCACAGGATTGGCATCATCGGCGTAAGGAGGTGGTTCGTAATGAATCGTTCCGCCGCGGTCTCGTTCAAGTTGTGTCAAGGCGCCTGACGTTGCAGCTTCGTACGAGGGATGCGACTCAACGATGCCGTGGCCGGTCGTCGCTACGGAAGGTGGTTGTGCTGTCAGATCGAGGTAAGCCGGGTAAATCGCCTCCGAGCCGGGTTGCGGTGGCGACAGGTGAGGCGGAAACACGTCATCCTGACTCAGAGCGCGACGGGGATCTCTGTGTGTTGCGTGTCCGCTTCGCACGTGGAATGATTGTGAACCGGAACCGATACCACCGTGAAGCTCGTTTCGAGCATCTGATCGTTCCGCTACAGGTGAAAGCGGGGGAGGAGGGTCATCGTGCTCCAAAGGTACAACTGCGCCGCTGTCGGGAGCCAGTGAGAGTAAGCTGTAAGGAGATGGTGAATCCAGCGAGTGCGAATGGACATGATCGATGGGGGGAGGCGGCGGAAACGAGTCGTTGCCGGACCCATTCATCTCTGGAAAAGGGTCGGCAGGATGTCGTTGGGAGTTGCGCGGCATTGCCAACCCAACGCCTTCGACCTCGACCTCGACTTGCAGATCGTTGCGGCTATCCAGCAGCGATGGCGGTGGACCATCATCGTGTGCGGAAGGATCAGAAATCTCCAGGAATTGACGCAATTGTTCGAGGCGCTCTGCGTGATCCGTAGCCTGACTGCTTGAACCAGTGGCGTTGGACTGGTCGGCTGCATCCAGCAAATCGTTCAAGCTACGGCCTACATCTTCGTAACCGTCATACTCGTCTTCCATGCCGAAATCGAGCATGTCATGGGCGTAGTCTGGAACGCGGGAGCTTGAAGCTGAGGGGTTATCGTCTTCGAGCATGCGTGCCTTTTCGCTTCTCCTGAGCCTTTCCTTCTCTGACGCAGCATCCATGCCCGCTGGCAAATTGCCCTCTAGATCCTCGAGTGCACCTGCAGCACCGGGTAGGATCTTGACAGCTCTACGAAGAACGATGTCTCTACGCTCGCCGCGGCCGCCGAGGATACCGATTTTGATGCGCACTTCGAAGCTCACTCTGTGCATCAATGTCTCCTGACTGATGCTCTCGCAGCCGCCCCCTCCTCCGCGTCCGAAGACCGGTCCTGATGCGAGCGCGTCGTGATCCGGGTGAGGATGAGGCATGTTGGCTCGATCGAAGGGAGGGTGCAGCGTCAAACGCAGCAGCACTGGCCGCTGTGAATGGAAGCGGCAGAGCTTTCCACTGTGAGCCAACAAAGCCTGGTGTACGTGCGGGTCCGATGCTTCGTGTACATCAGGTTCCGTTCGCAAGAACGAATCAGAGCCGTCTCTATCTGGCTTGACATGGATTATGCGCACCAGATCGGCCTCGACTGCGCGCAGCTTAAGGCCTTTTTCGGTAATGGTTGTAGGATCTGGTGAGGGGATACGAACGCGGATGTCGATGGGCTCTGCACGTCGAAAGATGGTGCGGTTGATTTGTGCATAGACGAGTGTCGGCGCTTGTTCGATCCAATTAAAAGGCTCAAGCGTGAACTGCTGGTCAGGAAGAGCAGCGCCATCAATTTCGCCGAGCTCGACCCTGTTCAGAGGGCCGGGGCGTGTATAGCGCACGAGGTGTACGGGCACCGTCTTGATAGCGTGGGGCAGCTTTTTAGCATCGTCGCTGAAGAGCTGAGCCGTGATGGTGTAGGTCAAGGAGCTGTCTCGGAGATGGACGCAGTGAGGCAGATCTGCAGTGAGTGGAAATGAGAAAGGCATCATGGACGGCACTGATGGAAGACTGGCGGTGGAAGATGTGGCTTCCTTGTGTGCATCCCAGAGCACGAGCGTG
Source organism: Sporisorium graminicola (assembly GCF_005498985.1). Taxonomy (NCBI): domain Eukaryota; kingdom Fungi; phylum Basidiomycota; class Ustilaginomycetes; order Ustilaginales; family Ustilaginaceae; genus Sporisorium; species Sporisorium graminicola. The sequence continues at coordinate 42,344 of NC_043732.1, forward strand.
TGCGAGAAAAGCTCGACTAGATTCTGCTGCGCTGACGGGCGACTCCTTGCAGTCCCAGCATCCACCTGCTCCTTAGCTTGGAGCTGAACGATACAGCGAGTATACCTCCCTCTGTTCTTGGTCTCGGTGTCGAGCTTCACAAGCACGTCGCCTTTGATCCATGCCTGGAAATCCTTGAGACCCAAGTAGCCGACTTGGAAAGACGTGGAATCGCTGCGAGGCGCAATGTCGAAGAAGCTATCGCTGCCGGACATAATCGCTTGTGAGGTAGTTTCACGTGCAGACCCGACTGGTTCGAAGTATGATGGCACTGCTGAGCTGCTGCTGGTGGTTGCTTCGGAGTAGCCTGGCAGAGCGTTTGCTGATCGAGAAGACGGCATGTCGCGCGATGGCGTCGCATTTGTTTCTGAGTTCGTTGACATCATCACAAGTGCTGGAGCTGCGCGTGGGTGCTGGTCTGCTTGATCTATTGCCGACATCGCAGTGAGAGGAGGTGGACGAGGAATTGATTGAGCTGGTGATGCATGCCTTGCTGCAGGATCGAGCAGGTCTGCTGGGTAGCAAGATCGTGATGCTCAACTGCGATACGCCGAGCTTAGGGTCATTGTGGCCTTCTAGTCAATGGGCCACCATCTTGAGTGGGCGTGGGCGCAAGAGTCGGAAGCAGCCGATCGTGACGGTGATGATGGTATGATGTCGAGAAGCGATACTTTGACTCGCATATCACAAGCTCAGCATTAAAAACCCTAAAAATGTGGAGCTGCGCAGTCGCTTTTTTTCGGGTCTAAGCGTGTTGGTCGAGCCCCCAATTTTCATGTCTTGTCCTGGCGGCTATGCTTTGTACTTTACTATTGCCAAGTGGTAATGCATTCATGATGAAAGGACTGCCAATCTGTACCAGATGCTTGCTCGGCCATCTCACCGAGTCGTTCTTCGTAGCGAAGACTAGCTCGAGAGCAAGTCGCGTTCGAAGAACCTCGGTAGTAGCGGAAGACGCAGGCGAACGTCGGAGAATCCGAGGACGCTCCTGGGGAACAGCGGCTCTCTGTATCGCGTCTCTCAGCACTTCTGCGGCGCGCCTGGCCAGAAACAAGACGAGCATATCGCAGACGGGCTCTCTGTAAGCTTACTCTGTTTACAGCGGGGCGTCCAGTATGCATGCATCTAAAAAGGACGAACTATCGTCTCGTCTCAAATGGACAGGTCGTGTTGCACATTCTATCTAGTCTTTGGCGGCGGGGAAAGGAAAGGGTGGGTTGTTAGAACGAGGGTCCGACTGACGCTGATGATCGAAGGGAAACGGGTTTTCCTTCCGCGCTTGCTGGATGAGATCGTCGAGCCCGCGCTCAGTCACGGCTTTCTATCAACGGAGTCGAGATCAAGTTGATGGTGGCAAAGGCAAATGATGGCAGAAGCGAAATCACGCAGATGTTAGCAAGCGCAGCCTTGTTCCTCGTAGTACAAAAGTCGCTGGGGGTTGACGAGCGGGACAGCTTCCGATCACTACAGCTTACCCTGACGCATGTTTGGTAGTCCTTGAACAGCTTGGCGCAATCCCTATCGTACCGCTCCATGATGCTCTGTTTTCTCGACTCGACGTCCAATTCAGGTAGCGTGGATGCACTTGTTGAGTTTGACAAACTTGAAGAAGAGTCCGAGAACCAGCTTGACTTCTTCTTACTGCCAGAGCTGGATGACGACGATGTTGAAGCCAAAGACGCCGTTGACCCGCTCGTAGACGCCTCGCTCTGTCGCTGCTGATCCTGAATTTGGTCGTCGCCTATCGCCAAGTAATCCTTGAACCACAGGTTGAAGCACGAGTCGTATCGATGCTTGAGCGGTGTGCACTCCGGTGAGAGGGACGAGATCGCGCCCAGGCCCGCCGCTCCTTTTGCCTGCCATTCAGCGTCGTCCACCGGAGAGACAGCAGGTGCACTCGAGCTGGTCGTCATCGGCGCAGCTGCCGTCGATGAGGTCGCTGCTTCAGCAGGCTCATCCTTGCCTTTGGAGAAGAACATCGCTATGGCTCGTTTGGACCTAGCCCACGTAAGATGTGTCGACCGTGAGTTGTTGCCGAGGCGGCGACGAGATGCAGGACGGAGATGACAAGGTGGATAGCAGGCAACAAGGTGGAGCGTGCATCTTCTCTTTCTGCGGCTGCTCCGGCGAAGAAAATGCAGAGTTTGTTAGACCACTCCTGGACGGGTGCAGCGCATTTCTCAAACTGGCCTTGAAGCACTTCTCTAGGTGGCACATCACGAGCAGAAACCTCAAGACGATACTCAGAATCATAATGAATCAGCGACCGGCACTCCTGACGAGAGCAAGAAAGAGTATCCAGACACGAAATGTAGAGATAAGGCCAGCCCAGTGCGATATGCCATCCAAAAGTATCTGATTGCGATTCTACGAGCGATTCTACGAGGCGAGAGAGGGAAAGGAAGAGGGCACAGAGCGGGGTCAGCCGGATGCTCTTCTACCGTTTCCAGATCTCAGTTGAGCTGAGAGCGCAGTCAGCGATGACGGCCGCGGCTTGGCTTCGATGTATGCGCACTAGCAGTAAGGTGCTTGCGACGCACACATCAAAGGAGCATGGCAGCCTTGGAATCCATCATATAGGAGCGAAAGACATTTAGATGGTGGGGTTCTCCGCACCGAGCTTTGTTGGCTCTCGGATTGAACTATGCTGTGCTGGAGGATAATCCTGTGGATCCATTGGCGGCGAAAACATAACGCCGTGCCTTCGTTGGAACTTCGAGAGTCACGCCCGCCATGCTGCTGGTTTCTATCACGGCTGCAAAACTTACGTTCAGGACTGTGCAGGGCTTCTTTCACTCTGTGAGAGACAGGTGCAGACAGAGAGGTCAACAGAGCCCTGCGATGTGCTGCTGATGTTGTGGTTGCAAGGAAACAAGGCAAGACCGCCGCTCGCAAAAGAACTTGGAATCGACACTCGCCTCGGCGGTTTTTTTGCTCTGTGGTTTCTTTTTCCTTTACCTTTCGGAAACCGCAGCTTTTGTGCAAGAGTTCCGATCGGGGCCCGATGACCCAGTGCGAACGTCGGCTGCTGAGAAACGGCCCGCTTCTAAGAGCGGCTCTACCCTGCGTCTCTTGAGCAAGACGAACTCCCGCTTCGCTATATCGATCAATTGAGTTCGTCCACTGCAGACGAAGGAAGGCTTATGAAAGAAGCCTCAGTCTCTCCATATTGTATCAAACCGCCACGTTGTTTGACAGATCGACTATCCATTTGACTTCTTTCAAAGACGGCGAGTCATGTTGGGGTGATTTTCGGAAGCTGAAGCTCGCTTGAATTGTGCGCTTCTGCTGCTGCAAGGCTGAAAGACATGCTCTACCCCGCAATCAGCACGTCGAAATAATGCAGTATTGCTTGCACCTTCAGCCATAGACTCTACTGAATAATCGAATCGTAATATCGGCATGGGTGACCGTCTGCTCGTGAGCGAGTGAGTGAGTGAGTGAGTGAGTGACATACAGCGTAAACGATTGCTCGAGTCACGGCTACCAAGGGACGACGTTTGCCTTCGTGCTTCGGCTAAAGCTCCACGGCTAGTTTGAAAGCCGTGAGCCGGTTCAGGGTCGTTGTTCGAATGAGCTCGGCATTTTGATGGCCAACAAAAACCACCATCCGTCCAAGCCTGTCACCTTCGTCATCTTCTCTTCCCCCCCATCGCCCCCGGTCTTGAGGTCGAAGAGGTGATCACAGAACTCAGGCTTTTATAGGATCTGACCCTCAGCAGTCAATCCCTCGCGTACGAATACTGGGCAAGTATGGCAGTACCCTTCGAGAAGATCGCCTCCAGGCACCGAGCCTCCGACGGCTTTCCTCTCGCGCTGACTATCTTCCGACCTAAATTGCAAAGCGACCTCAAAGCCAGTGTGGTCTTTGCCAACGCAACTGGCGTACAGGCTCGTTTCTACCACAACGTCGCCGCATGGCTCTCGAGCAACGGCGTAGCAGCTTATACCTTCGACTATCGCTACTCCGGCGCATCCTTCCCGCTGGAGCTTGACCCCGCTAAGCTCGCCGAGGACGAGGATTACTTTGAAGAGGCACTGCGGCAGTGTCCCGACCACGTCGACATCACGACGACCTGGTGCAAGGTGGATCTCGCTTCCATTGTGCGATTGGCGTACGAGTCGAATTCGCACGTAGACCTTACCATAATTGGCCACAGCTTGGGTGGCCATCTCATGGCCGTGCTGCCGTCAGATCATATCTATGGCCCCAAAGCGAAAGTGAAGCGCTTGCTTAATGTGTGCGGCGGTAATGCGTTCGCCATGAACCAGAAAGAACCTGATGAGGCCGCATTTGGTTTCATGGAGATCGTTGTCAAGCCACTGGCTGAGGAAAAGATCTTCCGTGCTGCCAACTTGGGTCTGGGATATGATCTGCCTTACGGTCCTGGTAGGGAATGGGTGCAGTGGTACTTTCACCCCCACTTTGCCTTCCACCGTCTAGAGAACCTCAAGCTCGCTCGGGGGCTCAAGGGGGTCCCACTCCTTTATGTCGGCTTTGAAGATGACGAGAAGATCAGCAAGTAAGTTGTATATCGGTGACACTTCCTTGGGTAGACCCTGCAGATCGGTCAGTTGATTGAAAGTCCCCCTCCCTCCTTCGTACTCTCTCACTATCACGTAGACACATGATGGAAAAGTACCTCGGCATGTTCGACCACTCTGATCGCCTCAAACAGAGTCTCTGGATCGACCCGTCCAAGAAAAACTGGCCACCGTGCGGCCACGTCAACGCCTTCACAAAGAGCAAACGACCCGCGCTCGTTCCTGTCGAACACGGCGAAGCCTACACGTCACAGAAAGACTTTGAAAATGCCATCTCCACCAAGCCTAGACCTCCACGCAGCACACTGACCAAGGAAGAGAGCATCTGGAAACTATTTCTCGACTATGTTTTGGGCAGAGAGGTGGACAAGTCAAACGCAGAATACAAGATTTGGACGCCGCAGGACGAGAGAGATGTCATGCGGGAACGGGAGGAGGATGCCGAAGCGCGCGCCAGGAGCCCAAGGGAGGAGGATCTCCTCTTGGGCCTGGTGCCGCCACGCAAGGCCAAGTTGTGACGAGGCGAGTACGGAACACTAATGATACCTAATTTTGCGAAACAAGATACAGCTTGCCAGGACAAAGTGTGCGGGGAACTGCCAGGCCAGAGTACAGCCTAGTGTACACCTTGACGTCTACAGCAGCACAGCGTGAAGGACAGTGGCCACTAAGGCCAACATTGCAGTCGAGCAGGGATCAGGTTGCTTTCCAGCAGCACCGCTCGTACCCTTCGATCCCGAGCCCGAGCCGGCGCTCGAAGCACCACTTCCCTTCCACAACTCCGGGCTGCGAGTGGAGTCGGCATTGATCGAAGGTTCAATCTGAGTCATCCAATACAGCCAGCTCCGCAGATAGTCGTCGGTCGTCTTTGTAGCAGCCGTCGGAAGGAACAAGGGTGCAGTTCCGTTGGACCACAGCAACGAAGCAGCGTGATACTGCACTCTGGCGCTCTTTGCAGCCTGAATAAAACGGAACACGACCTCAGGCACACTGGTGCCGACCACGGTGGCGCCGTCGTTACGCATCAGCACCAGCGGTCGGAACCCGTCCGACTGATTGACCGTCTGCACTCCTGTTCCGGCGGGGCCAAACTTCTGTGCGAGATCGAAGCCTTTGACGACGCTGTCGACGTTTACGGACGTAGTGTTGGGTTCAGCGTCGAAGGCGTTGAACACGGGAGCGGGGTGTGAACCCATAAAAGACGCGCCCGAGGTGGCTGCGTACAAGCTGCTCACGTCCGAGACTGTCGCGTCTGCCGAAGTGCCGTTGGCCAATCTGGCAGTGAAGAGCGTCCAGGGCAGCAGTTGCTCGGAGCTATAGTACGCGATACTGCTGACAGTCGTGTTCGGGAACCTCTGGTAGATGGAGGAATGTATGAAGACCTCTGCCGGGCGAGCTGGGGCAGCGTAGCCGTCCAAGGCAGCCGAAGTGACGATAGAGTCATTGATTCGGACAACGGCGATGTCGGCGGGAGTAATTTGAGCCGCAGTGCGAGTGTTGGCGCTGATGAGGAAGGCCGTACTAGGTGAAAACGGATCCCGGATCGAAATGTGGCCGGGAGAACCGTCGGCGATGCCTTGATAGGCTAGGATGCGCGACGCGTTGACGAGCTGGTTGACCGCCAGTTGGCGAGGAGTCAACGTAGGCAAACCACTTCAAGCGCGACGAAGCAAAGCGAAAAGAAGTGTCAATATGCTTAGGCAGTTAGGAGGTCCTTCTTGCATCACGCTTGTACCATCACAAAGTCAAAAACGTACGACTGCGAGACAACGAGGTTAGCACCGAGCACAAGGACCAAGACGGGCCAGAAACAGATGAAGAGTGTCATCTCCATAAAGTCAAGGCGCTGATGTGTGTGTACAATGATTTCGTAAAAGCGTAGTCCAGCGGGAATGAAGCAAGGAGGAAAGAGGAAAGCTAGCGAACCGTGTCTTCTTATACGTCGCTTCGTAAGCAACATGTGCGCTGTGGAGAGCGTCTGTTGTCCTGCGCTGCACTTACTAGGACCACCGTGTATGTGTGTGCAGCAGACGCTCCCTCGTCAGTGCACTCTTTCGCCACCATCCGGGTATCGTCGAAAGAGGCGGAGCCAACTTCCCACGCTTCCGGAACGATAAAGGAGGCATCGCACTGATGGGAAGCAGGGAAAGCGGTAGACCCGAAACAAAAGATAATGAGGTTCGGAGCGTCCGTCATTTCGCATCTCTCATGTTGCTCCGACAAACAAGGCAGACTGCGGATGGTCCGCATTGGAAGCGAGGGTGGTAGGAAGAGATCCGAAGTCGAGCCCTTCTTGTTTGCAGAGGTGCGGACACTACTTTTCGGCTGTTCCTGTGTGCACATAGTGGCACTACACACACAGAGAGTTTTGCTCGACTGATCTATTAATCTGTCAAGAGTCTATATAAAAAAAAAACATTAGAGTGAAAGATGCGTGCAATTCCGCCACAGTGGGGCTGAAGGGGAAGGAAAGTATCGAAGAGTGGTGACCGGAAGGGGTTACAAGACACCGCCTCGAAGGGTATCGATTGGCGAAAGCGCCCGCGGTCACGAAGCACTCGCAAACTACTGCGAAGCCTCGGACTGGCTCTTTTGCTGCTGCTGCTTTTGTGTCTGTGCCTGACGAGCCTTCTGTGCCGATCTGACTTCGAGGTAGATCCAGATGGGGAACGTGAGCAGGATGACGGCGAGCCACGCCCAAAGAATGCCGAACCATTTGAGAATCTCGACGCGCTGACCGACATCAAAAATGATCTTGGTGTAGATCTGATGGATACTGTAGAATGGCATCGAGTAACCGTACTTGTAGAACGAAGGGGAGAGCTCGATCGGAAGGTTGGCCACCGAGACGTTGATGATGATCCAAAAGATGAGGGTGAAACCAATAAACTTGGGACCAACGAGGGAAATGGCGCATTCGACCACCAGACCTAGCACGCACATGCCGACAAATGTGGCGCTCCACCAGGTCATGAAGCCAGCTCCGTAGCTGAAAGTACGTCCGTATGGCACTTTGAAAGGGATGTTGAGAAGCGAGATCATGAGCGACAAGAAAAAGTAGCTTGCGAGCGGCGCAATAATACGCATCGCGACCAAGGAGCGGTATCTGAGGAACGGTTGCAGTCCCTGCCTTGCACCGAAGTTTGCCATGGTTATAGGCAACGTCAAGATAACCTGGTAGATCAAGCCCACTACCAAGACTGCGATCGCGACAGTGACGTCGTAAGGCCGCAGATCACGGTTGTGAAGAGCGACAGGAGATGCGATGGTCTGTGGCGCCCTGGCGAGGTTGTTGATGGCGGTCTGGTTGCCGGCTATTGTCGAAAAGTATTCTGCAGCGAGCTGTGCGCTCAACCGTGCGATCGCCTTGTTCAGTGTAGCTGTAGCAGGAGCGAGAACCATCGAAGGCACGACCTGAAAGTTGCGCGAAGTGGCATAAGTGAGGGAGATAAGCGATTGGGGGTTCCACGATGCATCGCCATTGGCACGCGCCTGCTCCAGCTTTGCGGTCGCATCCTCTGCAACAGTCACGATCATCCAGGTAGACTGCGTGTTGGTGACTTCGTAGTCGAGCTGCTCTTGGGTGGGGTAGCGGACAGGGTCGATGAGAGTCCATGTGCTGTGTGGTTTTGTGCCGTTCTTGTTGACGTCAAGGAGTGCTTCTTGGATGGCTGCACCAATGGCGCCCGAATCGCGGTTGACAATCCACGCGGTGAGATTAGGCGAGAGGTCGATCTCCTTCCAAACAGACCCCCAGTAGATGGCAATCACTGCCCAAACAAAGATCATGATCAGAAAGATCGTGGAGCCCATAGCCTTGAGATAACCGCCGCGCTGAGCGCGAAGCCGCGGCGACCAGAACGTCTCTTGACCGAGCTGAGGAGGTTGACGCGCTGGCGTCGGCGCTGTGGATGACATCTCTTTGTCGTTCATGTTGGTGGAGTGCTCATGGCTTGGTGTAGAGCCAGCCGCCGTCGAGCCGTGAGAGTTAGATCGCGGCTCCGAGGACATGGAAGTGAATTTTGCAGTGGAGGAGGGACCAACGCGTGGAGTTGTGTAGGATGCACAAGTGGGCTTGGCTGTCACTGCGCTTCGAAGGAGATAAGATGGGATGGTGTAAAGCTGTGCGCAGCGAAGCTGTCTCCCCTTATATGGCCGTTGGATGGTGTCGCGAGGCGAAAACAACAGAGAACGTAGCTGAACCGCTCGCTTGCATATAGTAGTCAGCCTGCTTCCAAAAAATATTCGGACTCGGGAGCGCGGCAGCAATCGCGATTCGCACAATCCGCTGAGTCCGCAGGGAGCGAAACATAAGTTAAATTCGCCTTCCAGCCTCCGCGGCATAACGGGTTGGAGATCGTACCGGCGATTCGCTCGTTTGGTTTGCTTGCCCGTCATTATTTGGCAAGCGTTCTTGATACAGTAAGAATTGCGCAGCTCTGTTCGGATATGGTCTTGGGCGCCACGCCCACGCGAATGCCGGTACTGAGACACACGCAGGTTGGCCACGGACACCGCAAACATCGAGACAAGAGCGGAAGCAAGCATTCCGCGCTCCTGCAGTTGCAACCAAGATACAACGTCCTCTCGGCCCGCCGCGCTTTATCGGCTTTTCCGCGGGCCCTCGCAATTATTTAAGTTGGTCTCACGTTCACCGCTCATTTGGACCCCTTCGCCTCCGCGGTATTTCCGGCAAGCCAAAGGAAGGAAGTGACCCTTCCCACAGGTTAACGCCGGAGATCTTTCCGACACCCATCCGGCCTATCGACTGCTTCTTGCTTCATTGATCGAACCAGAGAGAAACATGATGCTGGGTATCGATTGACGCTACAAGCTTCTGGCACACACCGAAGATCGCCGACTGAGATCGCTTACTTCTAACTGAGCCATCGGCGGACTGTCGGTACAATTGGATCCTAGCGCCGCTCTATCAATATCCACCTCGACGCAGCTCGATCGCTCCCAAAACGAGCAAAGCAAACCCAAACGGAAGCACCGCGGCGAACACGACGACATCCTGGTAGATGCGTTTGCCACGCGTCCTGCGCTGTAGCTGACGCTCCTTGCGTGCTAGCAGGATGGTGGTGGCTTCGTCTCTGTCGTCGCTGCTCTGCTCAGTGAGGTGGCTCGGAATCGACGCGGATTCTCGACCCAAGTGTATAGACCCGCTGTGTCGACTCGAATGGCGCAGATGTGACCCCGACGCTTCTGCTCCTCCTGCTCCTTGATCGCGCTTCTGCTGAGTCGCTTCGGCCCGATCTTCTGCTTCTTCCTCTCGATTGTCAAGCAACGGCTGCCTTTCGCCACGTTCATCCTCGCGAGATCCAAACAGATAACGACGGTTGCGAGCCAGCATCGACAGCGGACCTGAAAAGTAGGCAGAGGCCGTCTTTCCGATCTCGCTTGCAAACGGCGGAAGGATCGCTCGTGGACGGCGAATATGGAACAAAATCAGCCACACCAAGCCAGGCATCACGAAGCCCACCGCAGCGCCCATCAGACCGAGCACCTCGGCAGCCCGCGTGAACCTCGCCTCTTCGCCCTCCTTCTCTCTCCTGCGGAAACCTCCCGCGCCAGAGAGGTAGGCACTCGAGGCAGTTATACTCCAGAGGAGCAGCCCTGCCAGCGCGTTTCTTGCAGGCTTACCCCACTTGCGCTTCCACTGGCCCAGGCGAGATCCATCCTGCGCTGCGCTGCCGCCTGATGGTCGCTGCGGTCCGGTGGCAGCGCCGCTCGTGTCTGCATCGTCGACTGGAAGCTGAATCGCCGGACGTCGTCTGCGCAGAGGATGCAGGTTGAGCAAGCGCAGCAATCGGCCCCACGAAGAGCGCGCTGCTGTCAGGCAAATGGCCACATGCGTAGCAAGGATGGCCACGAACAAGACTCGCGCCACGTTGATCCAGTCGTCGTCGTTCGGAAGTGACGCAAACAGGTTCGGGTGAACATCCTTCTTCAATCGGCCCTGCACGCCGTTGACGCCCGCCACGATCCCGAAGATGATGCTCATCGCAATCACGAAAAACACCTGGCCGACTTGCGCGCCAACGAATGCCGTGACGTTGGATCGCGACGTGCCGATGCGTCGAAGACTACGCTGATGCGCCAGAATTTGGAGCGGGCAGGCGCTCAGCGTCAAGAGAGGCAGTAGCGAGATGGGCGCCCAGATTGAAGGCGGGTACAGCGGATTGGCGTTCGGCCACCTGCTGTCCTTATTCATGTTTCCCAGCTCCGCCGCCGAGGACCCAAGCGGAGGCGAGGTGGCATAGATCTTGACGAGAACGATGACCGCGATGATGGGGTAGAACGACAATGAAAAAAAGGTATTGAGGCGGATGAGGTTGCGTTTAGCCAGCGGGAAGATCACAAGCGGCACCGAAATGAGACCTCCGACCACCAAAGTGACGAACGCTCTGTCGTGCAGTGGCACGCCGCGGCGAGCATAGTGGAAGAACACTTGAAGCAGCAAGTCGGAAAGGGCAAAGTAGCCGATGATGGCACTTCCTGTCGCATAGAGTGCAAGCAGCATCCCTGAAATCACCCTACCCGCGCCTCCTTTCCACGGAGTGTATCTACCAAAACTGGCACCCACGATGGCTTCGATGGCGCTGCCGTTGACGTATCGACTGAGAACTACCCAGAGGCCACCGCCAACACCGCCGAGCACCGCAACTCCCACCAGCGCGATGGTGCCCACAGTGACACCCGTGCGTGCAAAGTAATGCGGCATGGACAGCAGCACTGCCGGGTGCAAACTGGCCGAAAACAGATTGGCAGAGACATGAGGTGCCGAAAGACTCGCCGGTGTGCTTGGATTAGTCAGGAGCTTCCACCATGCTCTGCGATGCTCGCGAGACGGTCGCAAGGACTGCAGCACCGACTCGGGTCGCCCACGTTTCGGTTTCCTAGTTCTTCGGCCGGGCGCACTGTTGCCGGTAGCGGAAAGGGGCAGCGTCCGATCCTGATGCAGAGCAGCCTGAGCGTCTCCGTCTTCGTCGCTGCTATCGTCCCAGGCCTGGCCTACATCGATGCGGCCTTGGCGCATGAAAGCGTCAAATTCAGATGCAGCGTCGCTGTCAGCTTCTTCGAGCTCGTCGGCGTCGATGTGTCTTGAGGGCGGTCGAAGCGCCGTGGATCTAGAATCTCCGGCGGGGTTTTCGCTGCCTTTAAGACTACTGGTAGCAGGCCGACCTGAATAGGTTTCGGATGATCGAGCTTCATCGTTGTTGTCTCCGTCCTCTGTTGGCTCAGGGTGATGAATCGATAGGTGAGACGGCTGCGTCGACACCGTCGGATACTGCGTTTCGTTTGCACGCTTTGGCGACGGAGAGGTCGGCATCCTAGGGCGTTTAGAGAGCAGCAGCGTTAGCTCCTCCTCGAATACCTTGCCTCGGTGCCACTGTTGGTGTGTGATGGCGATAAGAGGATAGCCCCTGGTGTCGCATGTGGAGCAGGAGCAGGAATCGAAATCGAGTTCCGATGGCCGTGCGTCACGCACGCTACTCTGCGGAGAATGACGAGTAAAAAGCAAAAAGCAGACGAAGCGCGACCTCGAATTATTAAAATAAAAAATGTCCAAGAAAAAGCAAGGGGCCAACCCGGAATCGAACCGGGGACCTCTGTCAACTTAGTGCATCCTCTTTTTTAAGGAGGAGATCGCCCTAAGACAGCATAATAAGCCACTATACGATTGGCCCTCAATTATGGAAGCCAGAGACAGCATTGTGTATAAGAAGTATGACGTTTGCTGCCTCCATCAATGGTAAGTAGAAGTAAGGCTATTAGTTCTCTCGAAGCTTTTTCAAAATGCTCAGGTGGCATGGCGAAGAGCGAATCATCATGGACAGAGCGAGGATCTTATCTGATTGAAATGGAGCAGACAACTGTCGTCATTTACACGGTAGTGAGGTGGCACTCAGTGCTTTGTCAGAGAGAGAATGTCTGCGCTGGGGACACCAGACCAGCCGCGCTTCTCGTAGTCGGCAAGGCTGGCAACCATGTCCTGAACGACATCCTTGAGCGGAATGTACTTGAGTCCAAGGACACGAGTAGCTTTGGAACCGTCGAGCTCGTTCTGCTTGACCGACTTTCCCTGGCCTTGCTTGCCCGAGGGAACCTGCTTCTTCCAGTCGGTGGGGACCTGGTTGTCGCTGTGGATAATGTCGGCGAGGTCCTGGTAGACGAACGGAGTAAGCGCTGTGGCGAACCGGTTGCCACCCGCTTCAGGGCGAACCAGCGCCTCGACATGAGCGTAGGCAACATCACGCACGTCAACGCAGTTGCCAGAAGGGGTGAGCAGGTCGTCTTCCTTTTTGGATCCGTGGAGCAGGCCCCACACGAAGCTGACCGAGGTGTTGAGCTTCTCGGGCGAGTTGACCTGGTGAAGGATGGGGCCAAAGACAAGAGGAGGGTTGATCGTCACAAGATCCCAGGTGGGCTTGTTCTCGTCGACAAATTGCCATGCAGCACGCTCAGCCAGCGTCTTAGAGGCTCGGTAGGCGTCCTGCGGCTCTTGATCCTTGCCCTTCTTGTCGACACGCTCAACGCTGGAAACGTTCCAATCCTTCTCGGTATAGACGACGTGGCCTTGACGGCTCGAGTCAACAATTGCGGCAAAGGACGAGGTGATGACGACACGCTTGACATTGCTGCCATGCTTGTGGATCGAAGAGAGAACGTTGCGCGTACCGTTGACGGCGGGGTTGATAAGCGTCCGCCTGGGGTCACCTTCGACGTTCATGTGGAAGGGCGAGGCGGTGTGGAGAACTGCATCAACACCCTTGACGGCATCATCGAAAGCGCCCTCCTTCTCGAGATCCTCGGCGATGGTGTATTCAAGGTTGTCGGCGTACTTTTGGAAGACGTCCTGCAAATATTTGCCTTTATCTTGGGATCGGACAGTGACTCGTACTTTGTGACCGCGCTCAAGCAGCTGGTAGACGATCCAGATGGCAATGAACCCGGAGCCACCGGTGACGAGGACGTGAGACTTGGATCCAATGGCTGGCATGGTCGTCGTTGAGGTGCTGTGGGGTGGACAAAAAGAGGCTTGGGCGCGTGTCAAGGGCGGACAGTGAGTGTTTCTGGCTGGTTTATATGGTGGCCAAGATGGTTGTTGGTGGTGTGTGGAGGTGGAGTAAAGCCCAGTAGCGTTCGCAGCACTTGGGGCGTGCGAAAGCTTCGAGACGGCACACCTCTGGAGAAAGCGGTCATGCCGAGAAGCTGTTTGATTTTGCATTGCCGTTCTTTGCTGAGTCTCCTCCACAATACAGAGAATGGCGCACGGAGCGACCGTTTGAAGCTCGACGAGCTGTCGGCCGATTGCGCCGATAATCACGAATGCTTTTCCCACGGACTGCCGCCGAGTTCCATCTTCTGACAACTTGCTCGTTTGCTGACCACGACATCGTCAAAACGTTCGCTATCAGCAAACCCGCTTCCCGCACTGCTGGCTTTTCGCGCAACATGGCAACGACATCACGGATCGTGGTGGTTGGCATCGGCGGTGCTACCTGTTCAGGGAAGACGACGCTGGCCAAGCACCTGCTTCAAATCTTGAACCAATCTCCTAAGGGTGGCAGCAGTAGCAGCAGCAAAGCGGGCATCAAGGATGCATTTATCCTGCATCAGGACGACTTTGCGCCGCTCGAAGCTTCTTTGCCAGTTGACCAAGAGTTTGGCGTCGCCGACTGGGATCATCCACCAACAGCAGTAAGTAGCTGTATCGCGAAGACGAGATGTAGGTCAATTCGAAGACTCCTTGCTGATCACTAGCTCGCATGTCTCACATAGATTGACTACAAGCGAATGTACCGCACCATCCAGCACATTAAAGCAACGGGGTCCTTCCCACCCGAGTTCTCGTCGCACGATCACCTGAACTCACAGCCGGACTGTCCCATCTCCGGGGAAGTATCAACTAAGTGGAAGGATCGATTCGCTTCACTAGCATCGACAAGCTCGCCTGCAGCGGAAGGTGTACGGGTGATGCTTGTCGACGGATTCCTGCTCTACTACGACCCGGAGGTACGCTCGACGATGGACGTCCGAATGTTCCTGCGCACGCCGCGGGCCGTTCTCAAACAGAGACGAGAGGAGAGATCCGGGTATGCAACAGCAGAAGGGACTGTCTGGAAGGATCCCGAGGGTTACTTTGATCACATTGTGTGGCCAGCCTACGAGCTGGCGCATAAGGGCGTTTTCAGCGAGCAAGACATCGAGAAAGGCACGCCGGCTCAATCCAGTGCTGAGGACGGTTCGATACCTGGTGGGTCAGTGGAAGGACTGAAGGTGCTGGATGCTGCTACTACGCAGCCAGGGTCGAGTTCGAGCACATCTGCTTACTCGACAGAGATGACAGACATGGTGGACCAGACGTGTGCCGCGATATGGGACTTTCTCACTACCAAGCTTTGACCTGCCCCATGAGATGTCCTGTCTCGCGAAATACCAAAGACGATCTCGTCATCGCACTCCCAGCTTCCAGAATGAACGTGACATACAACACAGAGAGAGCCGACATGTGAATGCTCTTTCGCAGTTGAAGCTGTTCGAAGGCTATCATGGTGGTAACCGAACATGCATCGGGCCCCGATTTTGATAGTGAAGACGCACGCGCCTTCTGTTTTTGAAAGTGAAGGGAATTCCAAGATATTCCAGCCAGCAGGCCGCTTTCAAGAGAGAGCGAGAGAGCGAGAGCAGTGCGCGAAATTGCTTCGTGAAACTCACTCGAATCCGCGGGTGAAGCAAAGCCCCAAGTTGGAGCAGAAAGCGCTTCAGGGACGTGTCGCTCTTGCTTGCAATTGGCACTTGGCAATTTGTGTCGAATTGACGCTCAGCAGCGTCGGTCCGCTTGGTCGGATCGTCAGATCGTCGTCGGCGGCCATCATCATCATCAGCATCACCACGACCACGACCATCTCGCTCACGTCACGACCCAAACCTCAACGTCTGTACGATCATCTAGCTTCTGGTCTTCACAGCTGCGCGGAAACAAGTCGCAACTTGCCATAGCTACCTCCTCGCATCGCTTACACGCAGTCGATCATACCACTCGCCACATCGGATTCGATCGCTACTTTGCATATCACAGTCCGCCAACATGTTCATTCTCAACTGGTTCTGGGTAGGTATCTCTGACTATGCACGCTCGATTGGCATCGGTCACAGTCACGGTCCCGGTGGCTGCGCTGCCGTTCAGTGACTTTGAGCTCCAATATCGGATCTCATACTTCAGCCTTGGGAAATGTCTGCGAGTCCGCCATATCCATTTCCATTTGCTGACGATGACAATACTTGGCGCCTTCTCCTTTTTGCAATACACTGTCTACAGGATATCCTCGCCCAGCTCGGTATGTATCAATTCGTCAGCTTATCGGCATTAGAGGAAGCCCCTGCATCGACCCAACCAACCTCGAGATCCGCAAGCACATGACCACGGAATTGGGCTCACTGACAACATTTGCGCTTGGTTTCCGTAACAGGTCTGGCACACAAGAACGCCAAGATTCTCTTCCTTGGACTGGATAACGCTGGTAAGACCGTACGTATCTTTAAATGTCTTGCCTTCTCTCAAGCTTGAAGCTTTACTGACAGTCGCCTTTGTTCCGATGCATTGGCTCAAACTCTCGATCCGATAAACGTGCCGATTCGCGCTTCTCACAGACGCTTCTTCACATGCTCAAGAACGACCGTCTGGCCACATTGCAGCCCACTCTTCACCCAAGTACGTCGCCGTTCACTTTGCATTCAGCTATCGAGTCGCAGTCTTCTTACTGACCACCATGAAATCCCACCACCACTTTCCCCTCTCGCCTGCCCAAAACAGCCTCGGAAGAGCTCGCCATCGGCCAAGTCAAATTCACCACATACGACCTGGGTGGACACCAGCAGGCGCGTCGTCTGTGGAAGGACTACTTCCCCGAGGTCGACGGGATTGTGTTCCTCGTTGACACGCAGGACCACGAGCGTTTCGCGGAAGCGCGTGCCGAGCTGGATGCTCTGCTCTCGATCGAGGAGCTCTCCAAGGTGCCCTTTTTGATCCTGGGCAACAAGATCGATGCTCCCGGTGCCGTGTCGGAGGAGGAGCTGCGCCAGGCTATTGGGCTCTACCAGACCACGGGCAAGGGCAAGGTGCCGCTGAAGGACATCCGTCCGATCGAGATCTTCATGTGCTCCGTCGTCATGCGCCAGGGATACGGTGAGGGATTCCGATGGATCTCGCAGTACATTTGATCTCTAGTGCCCTAATCCACACAGCTCTGGGTTGGCTCGTATGGTAGCATCTTCGCACGCTCCTCTCTCAGCGGCGGCGATCCCATCACGTTTCAGGCGACGGAGCCGCGCTCAAAGAGACGCAACCAAATGAGCCTCTCGCTGTTTCACACTTTCTCCGTCCGCGAGGCTTCTGGCACCTCTCCATTGCTTCACATGCCCTTTCTTCCTGTGCCCTCTTCTTTTCGAATCTTGTTTCTTCTCTCCCCTCTACCCCCCTGAAATGCCAAAATAGCTTCGCTTCTCGACTGACGTTCCCGCTCTGGCGTGGCTGCTTCGATGGAAGGAGCGCAGGGGGTGTGTGTGTTTTTTTAACCGTCGAGACAGAGGCGGTCGGGGCACGCTCAGTGGACAACAAGGCGTCGGGCGCCAAGATGCGTCGTGATTGCGGGAATGCGAATCGTATATACACTAGGTTAGAGAAGAGTGAAGGTACAGAGTACATGTTTGCAAGGTCGCTCGCTATACCAACGAGTGGGCCATTTCGGCATTACGTATGCTCTTCCTCCTCCATCGCCACCGCTGCTGCTGCTGCTGCTACTGGTGCTGCGGGTGTGGTGCGGCTTAGACAACCGTCTTCTTGCCCTTCTTCTTCTCGCTCTCCTTGTGGCTCTGGAACTCGACGTCGCTAGTCAAGCCCTGGCCAATCTTGGCGTCAAGGTCGTAACCCAGCACGTTGACCTTGAACTGCTTTCCGATGTCGAGCAACTTTGCTGCGAGCTCGTCGGTGTCCTCGGCCTTTCTTGTCCAGATGGCGATGCGGTAGAAGTTGGCTCGGGCGGACATGATGACGCCGGTGATGAGCTCGTCGTCGGGGCTGCTGCTGGGCGGCGGGGTGCCGTTGGGGAACGGTGCTTCAAGCGTCTCGCCGATGGCGGCGAGCATTGTGTAGAGCCAGAGGCGGTCGATCTGCGCGCGCGTCTTATCGCGCGGCAGCTGGATGCTCCACTTGCCGCCGTTGGTGTTGGCAGGGTCCTCCCAGGCCGGCTTGACGCCTTGTTTGAACAGGTAGTAGTTGGCCTTCTGCGGCAGCTCCGAGGGGGGCACCACGTTGTTGTACAGCCCCCAGAACTCTTCGACGCTGTCGAAATCGACGACCTTGTTCATGTCGTCACCCCAGCTGTCCTTCGTTCCGCGTGCAGATGCCATGCCCTTTTGCGATGGGTTGTCGAACCACAGTGTCCACGAGTTGTACAGCGGGTGCTTGACGTTGAAGTTGCTGGCATCCTGGAAGACTGTGCGGTACTCGTTGGCGTTGCCAGTAGTATTTGACGAGGCATCAGCGGCAGCAGCAGCTTCATCAGAAGTGGAAGCAGCAGCGTCTCCGTTGACGGTCTGGTCGACAGCCGAGTCGAGCGCGGCCTTGGAGGCGTCCGCCGGTGCCTTTGGAAGGTCTGAAGTGGTAGCCGACATTTTCTGGAGTGCGAGAGTGGTCTGTGTTCAAAATGCGAGTCTATGCTGATGCCTAGACGGTGGTGGCGGGATCGAACGATTGCAAGTATTCGCTGCCGAGGTGATGAAAGTGCCCGTATCAGATACTTCTGGAAGCGAAAGAAAGAGCCAGCAAAGTTGCAGCGATTACGAAACGCAAACTCCAAGAATCCAAGCTACTAGTGTCCCGTAACTCGCGGCAAGTAGATGAAGAAGTCCCGTTGGTAGGAGCCTGTCGGTAAAGATGCGTTTGTGTCTGTGTGTGTGTGGGTGGGTGGGTGGGTGTGTAGCAGACTCGTCCGGACGACTGCTAGGAATAGTTGACGGAGGAGAAGAAGGAGATAGAGGTGAGCAAAGGCTGAGAAGAACCCGAAACATTGCAGAGCGCTTGGTCTCTGTCTCGTTCTCTCTCTCAGTCTCTCGGTCTGTCTATCGTTTGCCGCTTTGAGAAACGGTGGAAATTTTGGAAGCTTGCAGAGTGCAGTCTCATTTCATCCCGCAACTTGGCTCTCTCGCTGCGCGCCCTTTTCCTTGGGGAAAAAATTCGAGCATTCCAACCTCAGCCCGCCCAATTCAATTACGAGAGCGAGACAAATTGAATACAAACCAGACGGCTCGATTTTCGTTTGCGCACTTGAACCCATTTCAAATGCTTCAATCTGCAGTTTAGCAAATCGGCCCGATCCGGTCGACCCTCGTTGGCACCCTCGCTCGCGCTCTCTCTCACTCTCTCTCTACCTCCGCAGACGATGGCGGCCACACGCCATTGAATACGAAAAGTATACTGCATTGCATGTCAAGAGGGATAGCACATTGGACTGCACACCTTCAGAACACTATACTTTCCACTTGCGCATCCTCTTAACCGACCGAGGATGATTGCTGCTGGCACCACTAGCCGACTTTGCCGCGGAAGCGCCTGCACCCGCCAACCCGCCACTAGCAATAGTGCTTCCAGGCGCATACCACACGTTCTTGTAGTTGATCGGGCCCGGCACCCTCACACCCAGCTGCTCGTTCGCTCCACTGTCGCCTGCAGACGTATCTGCAAGTGCTGCAGCGAAGGATTGAGACCGTGACCGAACCCCTGCGCCACTGCTCGCATTGGATTGCGTTCCAAAGTAGTGCCCATACACCCCACCCGGCGTAGGCGGGTACGGCGCCATTGGTGGTCCTCCACCAACAGCCGAGGCAGGCGTGAGCGGCGACATGAGTGGCTCGCCTCCCCACCCCATCGACATGCCCACCCCCAGTGGTGTGCCCGGCATCCCACTAGCGCTGGCTGCTCCTCCGCCGCCAGCAGAAAATGCAGCGTTGGAGAGTCGCCGGCTGCCAACTGGCGTCGAAGGCGTCGTCGAAGGTGAGTTGAGCCCTGAACTTGACACTGAAACCTTGCGGTTGAGTCGCAGCGTCAGTCCACCTGGGCCGCCACTCGCGGGCGTCTTGGGAACCGCAAATCCTCCACTAGCAGCAGAAGCCCCAGTTGCAGCTGCAGCCGTTTCCTTCTCTGCCATCGATGTCGACAGGTCTGCACTCGCCACGTTCCCACTATTCCGCGTCGAAGAAGCAGCATACGCCACCGCAGCAGCACCATCCGTGTTCTGAATCAACCTCCTCAGCGAAGCCTCGACCAGCCTCGCATTGGCCAGCTTGCGGTTCACCAACACGAGCGGGTCCTTTCTTCCTTTGCTCGCCTCCTCGTCTTGGTCGCCCACGCCACCAAGCGAGGAGCTGTAGGCATTGGTGGGGAACGCCGGTGTCTGCATCCATGCGTGCCTGGGTGGCATGCCAGGCAAGTGGCGCGGTACAATGTGGTCGGCCACTCGTCGCCATGCTTGCTCGCCCGAGGTGAGCGCCCGTAGATCCCTCGCCGATGAAGATGCGGAGGAGGATGCGAGCTGACCCTGTTCGTTCTGGCTGGGTTGACGCAGCTTGGCCTGTCGACGTTCCTTTTTTGCGAGGGCTCGTGCCAGATCGTGCTTGCGTTTCATGACACGAGCGTGGACAGCGGCACGACGATTGCCGTGCTCGTCGTCCGAGTCGCTGCTGGCAGACCACGTGTCCAGCTCAGACCCGTCATCCGAGTCCGAGGGCAAGAAAGCGTCGCTGCCTTGCTTCCAGTCATCCTGCTCGTCCTTCTCGGATGCTGCATCCGTTCGTGTCCTATTCCTTGTCACCGTATACGTCGTTGGCGCAGTAGCACGCTCCTTCACCTTGGCCCTTGCCTCCTGCTCGGCGCCACTGCTAGATTGCTGACGAGAGAAGTCGCGCAGCTCTCGAATAGACTGACCATGCGTCTCGAGCGCGTAGATCAAATCCCTCGCAGAAGGCTGATCTCGGCACGACAATTCAGCCGCGTGTGTTGCCGCTGAAAAGACGGAAGTAAGAAACTTTTTCGTGAGCTGGCTGACCTCGTGCAGCGCCGAAGCGGTGGTTGCGTCAAAGCCTGCTCGCTTCGCTTGAACTGCAATAAGCTGGAACAGTGCCCCGTTTGCGCTCGACCCGTCAACAAAGGGTATAGAGTATGGAACTCGTGATGAAGAGGCGACCGTGGTGAGTGGCGGGCAGTAGGTGTTGGATCTCTGCTTTCGTTTGGGTTTGTAGGGCTTCTCGTGCTCGTCTGCAGCCCCTGCTGGTACTGATGTTGCCGATGATGGGAACTGAGGTGGTTGTTGAGGAAGTGTGGATGACGAGCCAGCTTGGTCCTTGGAGGATGCAAGTTTGGCATCCGCTGCTGCGCGACCATTCGACTTGGAAGCGCCGCCGCCTCCACCGAACAGGGCTGTGGAGGATGAAGTAACAGCCCAGCTGGGCACGCTTGCTGGCGGCATTGTGAGTAAATGCCCTTGCGATGCGTGCAGCGGAGCGGACTGTGCGGGGCAGATGGTGTGTGCAGAGCGAGATGGGTGTGAGATGGATGATGCGTTTGTGTATCTCGAATCTGGAACATCCGCGGTGCGAGATCGACCTAACAACTGCGCGCCTCGAGCCAAATGTTAAGGCGGACACTCGAACAAACTGTTGAAATTCGGGCCTCCACCACGCGTATCGCATCATATCGTCTCAAGATGGTGCGAACGGATCAGCTTGAAACTGAGACGCTTTCTTCCTGTCCGCCCTTCTCCGTTCTGACCAACACTTACAGTCAGCAGATCTTCCTGGACCCTGCCTCTTGGCTATCGATCTCGAAAGCGCTCCCGGTCCATGGCCTACAGAAGCCAAATCAACACAGCCCCTCTTCACTTGCCGCTCACTTTCCGCCAACCGCTCACTTTCCGCCAACCGCTCACTTTCCGCCAACCGCTCACTTTCCGCCAACTCGCTCGGCGCTTGTCGACCACCACCGTAACCCTCAGGCAAACACAGCAAGAGGATCGAGCTAGACGACTGGCTCAATTACGATTCAAATTCTCCCAGCCTCCATCAGCATCAGACCGCAACTCGAACAGCATGTCGTTCCAGCCGCTGTACAAGTACATTGATCGCGATAGCCTCGCCGAGCAGGTGCGCAAGCACGGTGCCGACCCAAACCAGCGCGAGGTGGCTGTCGTCGACGTTCGAGGTGCGTCCCGCGCCCCCAACTTCCACGTTTACGTTTTGACACTCTTACTGACTCTTGCTCTTGTCTCCGCGCCGCCGATTGTAGATGACGACTTCGAAGGCGGGAACATCCTCAACGCTCGCAACCACCCTTCCTCCACCTTCCCAGACCAAGTCGAGGACCTAGTGTACGGCCCCCTCAAGGACTACAAACAAGTCATCTTCCACTGTCATCTTTCGCAGCAGCGCGGTCCGAAAGCTGCCGGGCAGTATGCACAGGCGAGACAGGCAGCGCTCGAGTCCGGCAAATTGCCGAAGAAGGAGGATGGCGAGACGGCGGGGTCACAGCAGCAGGAGGTGCTCGTGCTCAGAGGGGGGTTCAGTGAGTTCCAGGACAAGTACAAGGTGAGTACCGACATACGACGAGGTTGCGGGAGCGAGGATCATCTGGCTGACAGCGAATTTTTGGTGCTTGACAGAAAGACACGGCAGTGGTCGAAAAGTACGATGCTTCCGCCTGGGAATTCCGCAACTAAGAGTCTCGGACATCCTGTCAGACTGCTCGCTGCATTCTTGCACGCACAACGCCGGCTTTCACACTACTCGAGCGTGCTAACCAGGACCATGTACAACTTTTACCATGCTGGGCAAGAATGGACAACATCACAAATTGCTGTTCCTCGACGACTTTGCTCTATCCGCCTGCCTCTGCTGCTGGGTGCGATTAACAAACGCCCCCACAGCTCCTTCTTCGAACAGCTTCTCCAAGCTCTCCAGACCAAGTTGAAACTCCTGTTCCATCGCCTGTCTCAAGCCGCCTTTGAGTCTGAGATCCGCCTTTTTCCCTTTCTCCGCTTCCCCTATCTCGTCCTGTACACCCCCCGCTGCTGTTGCGGGATACATGGCGTTGAGCATACTAGCACGATCGTTCAGCATGCACGTCTGCGGGTTGGCTGCCAGACTCGCAGCGAGCTGCAACGACTTCTCCACTACACTCGAGAACCCACTCTTTGTCTGCTTGCCGCCTCCTGGGGGGACGACATAGTTGACCAGACCTATGGCGTGAGCTTCCTGTGCGCCAACGAGTCGGCCGGTCAGCGCGAGATCCGCGGCCCTCGAGCCGCCCACCAGTGCCGGCAGCCTGACGGTGCCTCCGTCGATCAGCGGGACGCCGCGCAGTCGGCACAGGATGCCGAACTGCGCCGTCGCGCTGGCGACCCGTAAATCGGCCCACAGCGCCAACTCCATGCCTCCGGCCACAGCGAAGCCCTCGACGGCGGCGATGACGGGCTTGTTCATCGCCAGCCGCGTCACGCCCATCGGCGCCACCGCGTCCATGTCGGCGTCCAGCAGGTTGCTCTCCTCCTCTGTACTGCTGGTGGGGCTGTTGGTGGGTTGGAGCGACGAGTGGAGGATCGACTTGAGATCGGCTCCTGCGCAGAAGGTGGAGTGCGATCCCGTCAGGATGCCCACCCGGAGTGAGGCGTCGTTGGCGAACGAGACGAACGAAGAATGCAGCGCGGATGCCGTCTCGCGATCTACGGCGTTCTTGACGTCGGGTCGGTCAATGACGCATACCATCGCTTTGGCCGACGAGCTGGAGGCCGACAAACGCGGCGAGGTAGCATCGTCGTAGCCAGCTAACGCGACGTGGTAGACCTTCACTTTGCCTCCTGCCAGCGTCTGTGTCGGTGTCGGTAGTGACATATTGGGAGGTCGAGAAGCAAACGACGGCACGGTGGATTGCAGGTAAAGTGACAGATGGAGGCGAGTCGCACGGGCTGAGATGTCGCAAAGATGCAGTTAATGGTGTGGGGTAGCTGAACGCATGTTTGAACGGCTGCTGCTCAGACCCGGTAACTTGATTTTGCCGACAAGCGACAGATATTAAAATGAAATCAGGACCAAAATCAATTCATAAAAAGAAGGCTCTGAAAGTCGCGCAAGTCGACAGCTGCCGCTCGCTGATTGCTCCACTCTCTGTACTTCGCCTTCCCCCATTCGAACCAAGCCGGTGGAAGGAAGCATGGCGATGCAGAACAGAACAGACATGGTCGACGTGATCTCCTCCATTTCTCCTCTCACACGACCCTCTCGACTGGACCGTCGTAGCAGAGAAGCTCTCGCCGAGCCGTTCCACATGCATTTCGGCCGTCGTCAGAGTCGCTGCCCGAGCCACGGGTCGCTGCAGCACAGGACGAAACTGCCGACACTATGCCCTTTCGTCCAAGGCCGTGGTGTTCGCGTTGTTGGTGCCCCAGGCGGTGGGTGCGACGCTGATGTGTGCGAGCACGCTGCTGCACACTACGATGACGACGACGAGGGGCACCATGCTCACCGCGATGACAACGAGGCGCGGGGTGGATTTCATCGAGACCATTGCTTGGAGTGTCCTTGTATATGTGTGTGTGTGTGGGACGTGATGATACCGACTCGGAAAGCGCGGCGAAGCGTGGGTCGCCTAGTTATACCTTCTCGAAGCGTGCTTCGCTGTTCAAGGTCAGTGTAGTGGTTCTCACTGACTTTGTGACGGCCTCCTCACCTATACCTCGACATCCAACCACGCCCGCCCACTCTCTCCCCAAAGCAGCCTTCCGAACGTCGACACGCATATTCCAACCCCTTCCCACCCCCCCAACGCTCACTTTCAATGCAAAAACAAACACAAACCCGGTAGACTTTTTGCACATGATCGACATTCGAATCAAAACCGCCCGAAACTATGATACATTGATACATTCTTGTCATGCGTGCGTGTTGGAAATGGGGAGGGGGGATCATTTGGCGGAATCGAAGAACGCCACTCTCTCCTTCAATGACGCCAGGTGTCCCACGGGCTTGACCTTGGCCAGTCCGCTAAAAGCAGCCGAAGTAGGCACACCAGCCACCATCGCGCTGTCGTCCAGCGTGTAGCTCGGTGAACGACTCACCCTGCCAGCCTGTCGGGCGGGCACCGTGGTCACTGTCCCCGTTCCCAGCGTCGTCGGTGCTGCCGTCGAGGCCGTACCCGTGGTCGTCGCACCCGAGGTCGTCGTCGTTGACGGAGACACGACAGCAGCAGCCGGAAGCGTAAACCTCTTCCTCTCGACCAACCCCAACTTAGTACTCGCACTAGGACTGTTGGCGCCACTCGCGCCGCCTCCACCACCACCGCCCACCGTATACGTCGAGCCGCTCGATCCTCCCGACGCCGCGAACTTGTGCGCGAACAGCTTCTGCGGCGAGATCCTGCCCGACGCCGCCACCACCGCAGGTGGCGCCGCACCGAACTGCGCCTTCACCGGGCTCGTTGGCGCCGAACCCTCGCCCCGTGTCAGATACGGTAGCACGCTTCCTGCGATTCCGCTGTCCCCTGAAAAGTTGCCCTTTCCAGACCCGTGAGCCGCAGCAGCAGCGACGTTCAGCTCATCGGCAAGTTCGGCCGTCGGCGTGAGGGGCTCTTGCATCGACCCGGAAGCCGAACCCGAGTTGGAGCTCGAATGGGACGCCGACTTCGACACGGGGACGTGGTGCTCTTGTTGGCGTCGTTGTTGCAGCGAGTGGTCGGAAAGCGCATCCTCGGCAGCAGTAAAGGAGGACGCATCGATAGCGGCGAGCGCAGCAGCAATGTCACTGCTTCCACTCTCGTCTGCCTTTTCTTCACGTTCCTGCACCGCCTCCTCCTGCGGCCGCGCAGGCGAAGTAGACCGACTCGACGCGCCACTCGGCGACATGAGCGCCTTGAGCCTGTTCTCGACCGACGTGTCCCTGGGCATGCCCGCCTGGCCCTGCGCGCGATCCTCGCTCGATGACGGGGCTGGCGAGAGTCGACCCGCCTGCTGCGGCGCCTGTGCGTTTGCCAGCGGCTGCCCGAGCACCGACGTGAACCTCGGTCGGCCGTTGGGGCTCACCGAGCGATCACGCAGCATATTCTTGTTCTCCTTGTGCTCCTTCGCACTCTCGCTGGCAAATCCGAAGTTCGCCTTTGTCGGCGACGCCGCACCACCGTGCTTGCCCTCATCCCTGTCCAACGCCGGCTTTGCCCCCGCTGGCAACCCTAGCTTCCCTCCCAACGGCACCGCACTCTCGAACGTCGAGCTCGACACATTCGTCTGCCTCTCCGTCACCTCCGCTATCGGCCGCTGCGTCTGAATCTGCTGCACCGACGTCGTCGGCGTGATCGCCGCCAAGCTGCCAAAGCTCGATACAGACATGGACAACGCCACTCCGGGGCCTCCGGACGCGCTCGCACTCCGGGCCACGGCCGCCACAATCTCCCTCGACTCCTTGATCTCTTTGGTGGCAGCCTTGAGCTGTCCAACCTCGTGCTTCATGAGACTGGTCATCTGGTTCACCCACCGGTCCATCTCTGCGCTGTGGTTCGAGGCGATGGATGCTCGGGTGCCGCTACTGCGCGCCTGAGGGTTGTTGGCGAGCATCGCATCGCGTTCGATGTCGAGCAGCCGCGTCTCGAGAGATCGGATCAGCGGGACAGAGTAGCGTTCGAAGCGGTAGAAACGCACCATCATCTCCTGCAGGGCGTCGCGCAGAGGTAGGTCGGCAGGCATGGGACCGCTACCGGGTGCAAGCGTGCTGCCGTTGCGCTGGCCCGAAACAGCGCTCGCGATGGGTTGCGATTGCGGTGGAGGACCTCCACTTCGGGTGGCGGGCTCGCGCGTGATCTGATGCGCTCCGCTGGGGAATCGCTGCTGATGGCCTTGAAGCGCAGGGTCGTTTCCCTTGGGCGGCGTGGGCGGACCGTTGAATTGAGCGTTAGCGGCAAGCGTTTCGCGCGGATTGCTGTTTGCGATCTTTTGCTGATGCATCGCAGCTTCTTGACGCTGAGCTTCGATCTGCTCGCGAGCCAGCTGCTTGGAGCGCGTTTCCTGGATAATGCGCTGAGCAGGCGTAAGCTTCTCATCCTGTGCCGGGGCCCCACTCTGGCCGTCAGCATCCCTTCGTGGCGTCGAGCCAGGCAGGTAAGCAGGCACAGGCTTTCTGCCCGGCGGGCTCTTTTTGCGTCCTAGCTCAAACTCCATAGCAGCATCGGCATCAGCATCGCTGTCCACATTGCCAGCCTCGGCGTCGCTGTCGACCACCTGACGCGGACGGAACTCGCGGTCATGGTTGGGATCGAATCGTTGCACTGTTCCGGGCGCGCCACGCACGCCAGTGGGGGTGGTGGGACCCATCATGTGACGCTGACGTTCCTCATCGACAATGTGACGCGCCTGACGCATCGAAGAGAGCTTCTGGGCGTAGGCAGCTTCGTCTTCGGCATCCCTGGTGCCGCTGACGGTCAAGGGGAAGGGGCTGAGATCAGAAGCGTAATTGGGATCCTTCTCGTCAGCACGAGGCGATCGACCAAAGACGCCTTTGAACCACTTTCCAGCTAGGTTGGAGCCTCCACTGGGCGAGCAGCTGCGAGGACCGTCATCACGGTGACGTGGCTGTTGCTGATGCTGGTTCTGCCTCGCCTCACGCTCGTCTGCCGCTTGCCTACCCATCAAGGTCGACAAGAAACCAGACGAGTTGGGGCTACCAGCCACTCGAGCTGGCGAGACCGAACCGAAGGGCGAAGTCGCACGCGAGTAGTCGGTCTCTGCACCGTTGTCGAAACGCAGAGGCGAGTGGGGAGAACGGCCAAAAGGGATATCGACCGGCGAAGGCAAGCCGTCTAGAGGCGCAGGGCCAGAGGCACCTTTTTCGCTGTCCTTGCGCAATCGGGAAGCGATACCAAAGGAGAAGCGACGCGATCGGCTGGGCGACTCGTCTCGGCCCTCATGACCAGGAGTGTGCTGAGGGGGAAGCAAGGGGAAGCCCATGCTTCCAGGAGGACCAGCGGCATGAGGATGCTGCTGAGGATGAGACTGGTACCCGGGCCCAGAGGGAGAAGGAGGGCCACCAGGAAAGTGACGTGGACCTGCCAGGCCGGCGTTTCGAGGACCAGCAGCAGCAGCAGCGGGACTGGGCCCACGCGAGGAAGGATGCTGTTGTGGGTGCTGCTGGAAGTGAGCCTCTTGCTGTTGCTGCTGTTGATACTGCTGATGATGTTCATCTTGCTGCTGCTGTGCCAAGCTCCTAGGCCCAGCAGTGATACGGGCTACGGGCTTCTTGCCAGAAGAGGAAGCAGCAGAGTGAGCTGAAGGAGAGCCGCTGCTGCCCGAGGCAGACTGGCGAGGGGACCTGCCACGCTCTTTTGCGCTTCGCTGGAAATCACCGGCGGTGATGGAGCCAGATGGACTGGCTGGTCTGTAGAAAGGAGATGGCGCACCGCCAGCAGACTCGGGTCTTCCATCATTGGAAGAGCGAGCGGTTCCATAGCCGACACCACCACCTGGTCCACCTGGAGGAACGCCGAGACTGGTTACAGCTCCGAGCGGCTTGCTCTTGGATCGCCGGTACTGGAGATGCTGCTGTTGCTCGTGCTGGCCCATGTCGTCGTCCGAGTCTTCGAGCGTCATTCTCCTAGCTGCGGGGGAGGGTGACTGCTGACGAGCGCCGCCTTGAGCAAAATAGTTCTGCGGGTGGTGATCGTTTGCGGGAGATGTGGGAAGCGAAACGCCACCAGGACTGCGGACAACGCTCTTGACGACAAAGCTGGAAGCAGAACCGGATGGGCTGACGCCATTATTGTTCGAGTTGGCCGAAGACTTGCGTGAGCGGGAAGTACTGCCGTTGACAGATGTGTCGAGGCTGAGATGTTGTTGACCCTGGGTGTTGGGGCTGGAAGAACGAGAGCGATTGAAAGGCCAGAGCTTGCGGGCGGGCGAAGTGGAACGGTCGTTCAAGGCTAGGTATTCGGTAGTGTGTGGGTCGGGGACGAAGCTATAGTGGTGGTGATTGGCTGTCGCCATTGTTGCTGGCTGCCTCAACGGGGATGACGCTGTGTTGGAGGTAGAAATGTTAGCACGAACGCTACTAGTATCGCAGCAATGGTTGACGTAAAGAGAGTGGTTCACTCACGATCAGGGCAGTGATGATGATGTTGATGAGATGGTGGAGTGACAGTTGGCCAAAAGAGGAAGGTCGGCGCACACAGAGAGAGACCAAAAGGTGGAAGTTGAGTTCGCGAGAAACGCCCTCTTAATATGTGCGCAGGGAGGCGTGCGTGTGCGTGTGTGTGCATGCAGCGCAGTGCAGCTTCCACTGCCCAACCTTCGACACACGCCCCTTTACACTGTCACACTGTCAGAAGCCGCTCTTCCATGAGAACACATTGCAAGGCTTGTGCTCGAAGACGGATGATCCGACAGGGGTGCTTCCGACTCCTGTATGATGCTTTCAGCTCAAGTGCTCGAAAAGGGGTTCGCGGATGTCGCAGTGTTTTAGGGGCTTCTATTTTTTATGCGAAACTCCACACTTTCGAAGCCCAAGCTTTTACTCAATTTTCGCGCGCCGCCGTCAGTGTCACGTGCTGGTCTACCAAGGCTCCAAAGCTAAGTGGTTGTTAGACCGTACGGCCTCACTTAAGCGCGCATTTCGCCGACGTCAAGCTGTGCAACCGTCGACGCACTGACCTCTTGTCCCTCTCTATGTTCCCCGTCTTTGCTGTTGCTCGTGGTGACGAGCAAACAGAGGCCAACAACGTCATGACGACTCCTTCCTCCTCGAGAAGTAAAGTGGCCTCTACGCTAACGATAAGGAACGTAAGGCTGCCTCCGGAAGCATATGCCTCTCTGGACGATGCTCTTCTCTTTCCCAACGAGCAGCAGCGGCAAGAGCTGCCCCTCGTTGATCTGGAATACGTCCACTACCAGCCGGACCCGTCCTCTCCTTCCACAACAACCGTCGAGGTGAAACTCAGCGCGTCCGTCCGTGAAGAGCCAAACGACCTCGCGCCGGTCGAGAAGCCGTTCAACCGTTTTGCACCGTTCTCGCACGTTTCTCAAGACACTCCTGATCACATTGTCGACGCTCCCCCCGCACCTTCGCCGGCTACGAACAGACCACCACCACCACCACCACCACCAAAGCTTCTCGTAGCCAGATTCACCGCACCTACTGTTACCAAAACCGACACATGCTCTCGTGGCTGCATCGACGCTCGCGGCAGCATCGCCGTTCCGGGCGGGTTGTGTCATCCGCATATCCATCTCGACAAGTGCTACCTGCTCGACAGATGTGCTCTCGCCACAGGCTCGTTTGACGAAGCCCTCACTTCGACTGCTGAGGCCAAGGCCAAGTTCACCAAACAGGACGTCATGGCGAGGATGCGCAGGCTGATCGCGAGCTCTGTTTCGCATGGGGTGACGTCGATGCGCGCCTTTGTAGAGGTGGACCCGACCGTGGGGCTCATGTGCGTAGAAGCTGCTGTACAGCTGAAGCACGCGTTTGAGGCGAGCTGCCATGTTCAGATTGTGGCTTTTGCGCAAGATGCTATATTCTACCCGGACGACAAGGGTAAGGAGGAGAGGATGCATAAATTGCTCAGGGAAGCAGCGTCGCGAGAAGAGGTCGATGTGGTCGGCTCTGCGCCGTATGTCGAAGCTCTTGGCCAGCACGATCAGCACAGTCTCCCGGACACGGAAAGGAAACGAAAGCAAAAGGAGCAGCAACAGCGCAACATCCGATTCGTCTTTGAGCTCGCTCGCCAGCACGGCAAGCATGTCGACTTTCACCTCGACTACGACCTCGATCCACCGGGTAGCGAACAGGATGGGCAGCAGTCCATGATCCCCTTCGTCGTCTCGCTCTCGCAACAATCGGGCCAGCTCTGGAAGCATGCTAACGGAAAGCAGAGGGGCATCACGCTCGGGCACTGCACGAAGCTCTCGACATTCACCCAAGCGGATCTCGACGAGCTCGCGGCCAGGTTCGCCACAGACGACGAGAGCGTGCCGCGGATCTCGTTTGTCTCGCTTCCGCCGTCCGACTTGTACATGCAGGGGCGCTCTGCGCCGTACGCATCGCGCTCGCGTGCGACGCTGCCGTTGCTCGCGCTGCACTCGAACCATGCGTTGCAGAAGCACACCAACTGGGCGATGGGCGTCAACAACGTCGCCAACCTGTTTACGCCGCAGGGGGATGCGGACCCGCTGGCGCTGCTGCCGATGATGGTGGGCGTGTGGCAGAGCGCGAAACCGGACGACTGCGCGGTACTGCTCGGCGCGGTGAGCTGGGGAGCGAGGGTCGCGGCCGGGTTCGATAGCGGTTACCGGGGTGGTGGGGAGACAGGCAGGAGTATCTGGACGGATCTGACGGTGGTGGATGGGTCCGTGTCGGTGCAGGAGGTGGTGTGTGCTCCGAGCTATTCGAGGATTGCACTCAAGGATGGACGCGTCGTCTCTAGGCGGAGGGTCGAGTCGGCGTTGTATCCATTGCTCACAGGCACGAAGCAGGATTGAAACGGAAGGGAGAACAGCAATTGCATTCGGATTAATTACACCTAACGTTACAGCTGTCTGCAGTCTAGGATCCGGGGCCAAGTGTGTCACACCCACCTGATGCACGGTGCGACAACTCCACACGCTGCTACTGTCGATCAGCGACAGTGCTGCCACCATCCGAGGTGATGATCTGTCCGGTCGCGTTCCTGTCCTTCAACAGATACACGTACGTGTTGGCCAGGTCCTCGGGCTGTCCGACCTTGCCCGTGAGCAGCTTGCCGCCCAAGTGGTTCAAGAAGCCCTTTCTCTGTTCCTCGGGGAAGCTGTTCCACAGCTCGGTCTGCACAGGGCCGGGGGAAACGGCATTGACCCTGATGTTGCGGTCGGCGAGGTCGAGGGCGAGGTTGCGCGTTAGGCCATACAGCGCGCTGGCGTAGCCTGCGAGGACGGACCAGTGCTTGTTGGGCTTCTCTGCCACCACGCCCGTGGTGAGCACGATCGAGCCGCCGTCCTTGAGCGCTCCTCCCGTCGAAGTGGCGACTTTGACGGCGAGGATAACGCTGATAAAGCGCAATTGCCCGGCGGCGACAATGTCGTCGTAGCTGAACTCGGCGATCGGCTTGGCAGCGAGCGAGTCGCCCGCGGTGTAGATCAAGTGGTCGAATGCTCCGATCTTGCCAAAGAAGGCGCGCAGGCTCTCTTCGGCACCCGCGCCTTGCAGGTTGAGCGCATGGCCCGAGACGCGCGACGCATCAGCATTGTACTGCTTCGACGGGTCCGACAGCCGTGCTACCGCTTCGTCGACTCGAGACTGCGACGAGGAGCCAATCACGACGCTGGCTCCTTCCTCAATGAGCGCGGACGCGGTGGCGAATCCAATACCGGAAGAGCCTCCGATGACGACCACCTTTGCACCGCGCAGAATCAAAGCTGTCTTGCTCGTTGCCATTTTTGAAAGAAAGAGTTGGTCGTTGTGTGTGTCTGTGTGTGCAGGTGTGTTGGAGGGTAAGGTAAGATGACGTCTTGCGTTGAGATGGGAGGTTGAGGGATGGGGAGACCAGGCCGAGCACAACCCATGATTTATACCCAACGTCGTTCCCCACCGAAGCCTTCAAACACCACATACATGCAGTACACGCAATGCGCACTCACTTCAACATTTTCGATCTCCACCCTCTCTCCTACATCCACACACCCACGCCTTGACCTCTGTACGCAGACGGTTACGCAAAGCAAACGAGAGGCCGCGCACCTTGAATCTACGTTTCCGCGCACGAGAGCACCTCTACTTTTTTCGTAATCGCCGAAATTACATAGCCGAACCTTTGTCTCTCCTCCACTCTGGCAGCCCTCTCATTCTGCGTCCACTTTCCGGAGGAGAGGAAACAGTCTTTGTGCGCTCTAATTATGCGGCTTGAGCGCACCCAAAGCACACATCTCCCGCGGCTAGACGAGGACGTGGACCCTCCTCTTTGCCCGCGGAGACCTTTCTTCCCGTGCCGAGTAAAACCGCACAGACACTCAATACCAGAAACGTGCGTAATCTCTGTTAATTCTACGACACAGGAACACAAAAAAAGATCAGTCCGAAACTCCGCGGGGTTTGCCCCAAGCACTAGAGATCCAGATCATCATCCGGATCCTCGTCGTCCTCATCGTCGTCGTCTTCCGGCTCGAAGAAGATCTTTGCGTTGCCCGTGTTGCCCCTCAAGGCTGCTCCACCTCCACCTGCTGCTAGGTCTGCATCCGGCGTCGAGTTCTGATGATACGCAAAGGGCAAGGGGACAGTTTCCCGCCTCTGCCGCTGGTCGATTGTTTCGCCCAGGTTGAACGGGAGAGTGGAGATCATCGAGCTGTGTGCATCTCCACTTGCAGGCGCCGAGGATGCGGCTGCCGGTGTAGCACTACTGGCAAGAGCAGCCCTATCAACCACGTCCAACGGAACAAGGGCCAGCGACGAATCGGACGGCACAGTTACTGCCGCCACCAGCTCCTCGTAGCACTTCCCGTTTCTCGCCTGGTAGTGGCATTCCAAAATAGCATACCCCGTGCGTTGCGGGTTCAGCAGGTCTGCCAGAGTGATCACTCCAGCGGAGACCCGCCCACTACTGTTGCTGTTCTGATCCTGACCGCCGCTCTCGGCAATACTCAACCCCTCAAACGCACAGCTCTCGCCACTCCACCACCCTTGCGTACCCCCGCCCGCCTCGTAAGCAGCAACACCCATCGGCCCTCGAGCAGCCACGTTCCTGAGCACATCCCAGAACCTCGCATCCACCTCCTCCGCCTCGTCATCGCCGTCGTCGAAACCCAACGCCCGCCTCACACTCAAAGAAGTGGAGGGCGGCTTGAGACTATACTGCTTGACAATGTGACGAACGAGGGCAGGAGGGTGGATCGTGGCAGACAGCACGGTCCCGCCTGGTGCAGCTGCAGAAGTGGTGGACGAAGCCGTAGGGGAGCCCCAAATCAATGGAGAGTGCAGACTCGACAGCAGGCCTGCGCTCGTCGACGCTTCTTCGCCGCCCAACTGCACGCCGACGACCACACGCGAAGATGCTCCGACTCGCCCCAGCGTCTCGCGGACAAGTCGGCTGGCTGATGCAATACCACCCTCGTCTGCGGCCGCACGCGCAATAGCACTGAGCGAGTCGATGAACACCGTGGTCTTGGACATATTCGCATTGAGTGCCGAAAGTTGGCCGCCGATTCGATCGATGAGCTGCTGGACCGACGGGGTCGCCTCTGCCTCCGCAGCAAACACGTTGCATAGACCCGTGGCGTCGATGACAGCAACGCGCTTAGCGTCGATCCCATCGAGGTACGTCTCGGGCTGACGAAGGGCAGCAACGACCAGCAGAGCATGGTTGCGTCGAGCAGAGCGACCAATCATCTCCCGCATCAGACTGACCGACGACTGGACGATTGAGTCTTGCAGCACAACCAGCTGTTTACCGTGTCGTTGCGAACTGACGCTCTTGAGACCGTTTGAAGGTCCATCGACAGGCGCGAAGACCGTATCGTCCAACAGACTCTGGCCGAGCGAAGGTGTGCTGGCTGCACCACTTGCCCGCCCACCTGCTGCTGTTGAGGATGACACCGACGAAGCTCTGCTCGAGGCAACGTTCGATGCTCCGCTACCCACATCTGCCGACGCAGTGAAAGCCTTGATGGTACTGCTCCTGGACAGCATGCCGTCGGGCTCTGGCTGTTGCCCGGTAATAGAAGTTGAGTCGTGGTTCGCTTGAGAGTGGATGGAAGGAGAAGCCGCTTCACGCATGGCAATTGCTGCTGTAGACTGGTACTCGACCAGCCCACGTGCCACGGTGAGGACTTGCTTGGGCATGAAGACGTCGTTGTATTGCTGCTCGACCTCGTCCGAGGTCAGCTTGCTAAACGCGCGTCCTTCCGCTTCATGCCCTAGCCGAAAAAACGAAGGTGGCTTTCGCAGCGCTTTCCCTTCCTCGAAACGCTCAGCGCGGCTCTTGAGCGCGGTCGACATTCGGCACGTCTCATAAAGGCGAGGCGAGGGCGGCTCGGCCTCGTCGGCGCTCGCTCCCGACGTGGACGAAGGGGTGTGGCTCGAAGAACTCGACGAGGCGGCGTCAGCCGGTAGATGGCCAGACTGCGTAGACGCACTGCACGAGAGCGCGTCGGCATCGCCTTCGACAGCATCAGTGCCGGCCTCTTGGTCAGCACGGTGGGAGGAGACTTCGGAGCACGGGGCATCGGCGTCAACGCTGGAGCGCAGCGAGTGCGCTGTGTGGTCGACCACGTCATCTGCCCGCTGGACGTTTCCCGAGTCCGAAAGGGACTCTGCCTGCTTTTGCGTTTCGTCCTGCTGGCTCGCATCACGACTGCTCTCGTCGCCAGCGTGGCCATTGGCACCATTCGAGGGCTGCAGACTAAGCTCGCCATTCTGGTGCGCCGCTGCATCGGGAACGCCGTTGCCATTTGTATGGGTGGTGGCGGCGTGCTGCTCATCGGTATGGCTGGATGCACCGTTGCCAAGATGCTCCAACTCCTCGCGCTCGAGCTCCTCAAGCTCCATGCGCATCTCGTCGGCCTCGCGCTGCAAGCTCGACTTGAACTGGCGCAACGAGTGGATAAACTCGACCTCGGCAAATTTGTCAAACGGCTGGGGTGGTTGCCAGCGTGCATTCGATTCGTGATAGGCCTTGAGCCAAGGGTGACGCAAGGCTTGTTCGGCGGTGAGCCGCTGATCAGGATCCCAAGTGAGCAGCTTCGCGACCAGATCGAGCGCTTCCGGGTTGGCGTTCGGGTAGAGTTTCTCCAGAGGCACGGCGGGCATGTTGGGGAGCGATTTGATGTAGGTCTTTGCGCGCTCGGAGCCGATCTTGTCGAGAACAGCTTCCGAGGGTGAACCGAGGACATTATTGATGCGTGCAATCTGGTCGACGTAGTCCTTGCCGCCAAAGATGGGTGCGCCGGCGATGAGCTCGGCGAGAATGCAGCCAACAGACCACATGTCCATTTCGGAGCCGTATCCTTCGCGGAAGCAGAGCATGACTTCGGGTGCACGGTACCATCTTGTGGCAACATAGCCGGTGAGCGGACCACCAGGAAAGTTGAGACGCTTCTGCTTGCCCTTGGAGTCGGTCTTGTAGAGCTGCACGTGGAGGTCAGAAGCGGGCGAAGGCGAGTGCGCCGAACCAGAACGAGGCTGCTGCTGCTGCTGCAATTGTGACTGGGCCTGCGATGATTCTTCGTCAAGGCTGACTGTGGACTGTTGCGGGTCGGGACGGTCACCGTCGGTGCTGCTTCTGCTGCTGATGGATCTTGGCTTGGACTCGGTGTCGTCAGAGGTGGAAGCGGGCGGAGCGAGGAACTCGTCGGAATCAGCGTAGGCACGAGCCAGGCCGAGATCGCAGATGCGAAGGGCGCAGTCGCCGTTGACGAGCAAGTTGCTGGGCTTGAGATCGCGGTGAATGACCTTGGCGGCGTGCATATACCGGACGCCTCTCAAGATCTGAGCCATGAAGTACTGGTGGTGTGCATCGGAAAGCGACTGACCGGAGCGAATGATCTGCGAGAGATCGGCTTCGCTCGCCGAGAGGACGAGGTAGATTTCGGAAAAGTCGATGAAAGCCGTGTCAAAATCGAGCAAGGCGGTGACGTTGTCGCACAAGCCAATGTGACGGAGTAGAGCCACCTCACGAAGGGCTCTGCGTGCAAGGACGTCCTTTTCGAAAATGCGCGTGACCTTCTTGATGGCGACATTGCATTCAAGCACCTCGTCACGGCAGAGAGCGACGCAGCCGTAAGCACCGATGCCGAGCTCGCGAACGAATGCGTAACGCTGCTTGACGTGGAATGGGACGCCGAGGCAGCGAAACGAGTGGTAGCCACGAGCTGCGAGGTTGTGAGGTGCCATGGGGTGATCCTCATTGGTGTAGCGCGGTGTGCGATGAGAACCAGAAGCTGAGGAAGACACGTTGCGCCGGGTGCGTGTGCGTGTGCGAGTACCTTGCCTCGAGCCGACCTGATGAACGACCGAGGAGGGAGATGGTGGTGCTGGTGGTGTTGTTGATGATGGTTTTGTGGAACCAGACGCTGCTGCTGTTGATGAGGAGGAGGATGCGGCGTTGGTGGTGTGGGGCGGGGGCGGTGAAAGAGGCGTGGCGTGTGGTGCTGGCATTGTGAAGAAAAAGCACGAGGTGTGGACGAGCTAGACAGCAACTAGACTAAGCGGAGAGAGAAAGTAAACCGACGAGGATGCGGTGAGGGATATATGCGGTGTGTGTTGGAAATTGTCCTCTTCCAAGAATGAAAGCAAGCACTTCTGACAAGAGTAACTAGCAACGGCTCGAAGTAGAGGTGTGAGCAGTGTCGTATGATGAAAGATGACGGGTGCACAGAGGATGGACGGTTGGTCTCGTGAACGCCTGTTGGTGTCAGCTGCTGATCGTGGTGTGAATACCGCGGGTAGCAATAGCAAGAGACGCTTGCTAGACCAGCACGGAAATGCAGATGCGGTGCAGGTGAGGCAAAAGCGGAAAGCAGGTTCCGACTGTGGCTTTACGTTGAACAAAGCAACGTGTCTGTGAGCCGCCTGAACCGACAATAGCTCTGTCCAGCTGCTACAGATATAGCTCGAGTACGGTTCGCGTCTGTTCCGATCGAGTTACCAAAGACCAGGAAGCAGGAGCACGGGCAATGGGCTACACAGGTAGATAGATCCCTTTCTCTCTCTCTGTGTCCGAGTTAGAACGAGAGAGCGTGAAAGATGATGTTTCGCTGCTATCGGAAAGCGCGATGAGTGAGCTGAGCAGACGGAATGCGGTATCGACGAGTCGGACGATGCTGTGTCGTCGCCGTGTTGCCTGTGTGAGAGTGCGTGCGTGTGTTACGTCTGTCACAGCGGCTTGGTAGATGCCGATGAAAGGAGGATGGTGGTGAGACGAGTCAACGATGTGGAGAGAGAGAGAGAGAAGGTAAAAAGGGGTCGGAAGGTCGAGAATGGATGCTGAGGTCGTAGTCGAGGTTGAGGGATGAGCCAGGGACAGGACAGAGCTCAAGGGCGTAGGTAGTCAGGGAGCATATGACGAGGAGCACCGTCAACTCAAAAGTGTGCAGTGCAGTGCAGTGCAGTGCGAGTGACTGTGTTGCAACAGCAGCAAACAAGCGTGTTGGGATTGGATTTCACACACTCGGCTGAGCCAAAAAGCAGCGTGAATAGTCGATTTTCGATCTTGAACGCGAGTCCAGACGGGTTGAGCCAACCGCAACGAGGCTATACTGTAATGCGCAGATCGAGGATTTTTCCAGAATAAAAAAAACAAAAAAAGAGTAATTAAGCTAAAAGTTAAAGCCGCATCGTCGCCGGCCTGTCTCGTCCCGGTCCAGAGCCCAAAGTCGCTCTCACGCACAACCAAAAACGAAAATCAGGGTGTCGTCCTTTTGTGCAAAAGAAAGAAATAATATTAATAAGATTTAGGGCGAAATGCCCAGAGTGACATCTCCTCCATCAATTGAAAAAAAGATCGATTTTGAGTTTTTTAGGCGCAACCCTGCACAGTTTGTTTTGGTCCGCGGCTCCTCCACCACTCTAAGCCCAGCAGCCATCGGTGGATTGAAGTGCCTTCCTTCATTTCCGAGAGTGCATCGCAGCCTCGGAATGAATTGGGGTTCCAACGAACGCGGCGAAAGCCCAAAACGAGCCCGACCTCTACGTACGATCGGAGCCTCGCTTGGGTGAACCTCTCGACCCGCCTCCCGAGCTTCGACTGCGGCTGTCGCTGATCAAGCAGCGATACCTATCTGCCTCGTGTGCACAATCCGGCACCTCGACATTCGGTTACAAAGCGAGTGTGCATATGACAGCTTCAGTTGCAGTCGCGATCACGAGGCCGTTCAGTGGTCAGTGCTACCTTGCGTATCTCTTGGGGCTTGGACCGGGACAGGCAAGAGGGGCAACGGGAACGCGGCCGGGACGATACAAAAAAAAAGAGTCCCTCACCAAGCGGTGACGGAAACGAAAAGAAAAATTACGCTTTCGATGCGTCTGTTTTTCCATCGCTACCCGCTATTGCCTCCCGAAGAACAAAGACGCCAACTACTCCGACTGGTATCTGCCCGTTCGCTCTCTTCTTGGTGACAAGGCTCGGCACGAGAGCGTGGCCGTGATTCGAGGCTTCAGACAGGTGCCGAGCACCGGTGGACTGGGAAAGGAGGTGGGAGCGACGCTGTGAGCGACGGCAGACCGCCACCTTGATATGCAAGTCACCGCGCGGTCCGAACGTTGACCGGTCCGCCACCTTCTGCTGGTTCTTTTTTTTTCACTAGAATGTCTGGGCTTTCCTAGCGTTGGCGCTCCGGCTGTCGCAAAGTCTGACTGCCACTAGCACCGTCCGGATCAGGAGTCCACGCTACACAGCATGTCGACATGATAAGCCAGTCGCATTATTCCCAAGCCCAAAGAGGCAATCCATCATCCATCAATGGCGCGAAAGACCACGACCTTGTTCCCGAAAGGGCTGCACCCGCGTTTCGGCTCAAAGTCATCCGGGTGCAAGCACGCCGTACTTTGCTGCTGCTGCTGCTCTGCTGCTGAAACGGACTCTGGCTGAGTACGAATCCGTCCGGCAGGAAAGAAAAAACCCGCGACGAATCAAGACTTGTTGCAGGCTTCTTGATCGGCAATCTCTGTGGTCTCGTTCGACGGTCTGTTCTTGTCTTTTCGCACTGGACGCTGCGTGAGTTTTGGCCTGCCGTCGACTTGCTCCAGATGCCGTTTTTTGGGGCTGGCGTTCACCCTTTCAGTCCGGGCAGCTGGTTGGTACCCTCCTCGGCATTACATGTCGACAGCGCGTGGCTCTTTTTCAAATGTATCTTCACACGCGGCTAGCTCGCTTAGGCTGCTGATCCCTCTCTCTCTCCCTCGATCCTTGCCCATGCTAGAGAAACGCCACTCTAACTTAGTTCGACAGCCTTAGCGTCGACTGTCTGCGTCTGGACTGGTCCACGGACGAATATCCATGCCGGTTTCGCTTGGCGGCCTCGCGATCGTGGTCTTCGCGTCCACGCTCGATTCCACCCCTGGCTCGTTTGACGTGCATCGGGATGATCACTCATTTCACACAAGTGAACAGGCTAAAGGAACGTGACAGTTGGGCTCGCCACAGCTCTGGAGGGCTAAGCATCTGCCTCTTTCACTTTCATCCGTACGTACACATGAACAGCATGCAGGGACCGATGGCTGTCACACGCTATTGTACCGTGTGCAGTGACAGTGCCTTAGCGTGGAAGCCACCACTGACACGCTGATGGGGCTAATCGTCTGTGCATCGCCGCGTCACACGCTGTGCCGCTGGTTCGCTACTGTGCCTGTACTAAGCTAGACCAGCGCACCGACGCTTTCCCGCCACTCTGCAGCTGATAAGGCCATTCTCTGTGCGCGCGTACACCAGCAAAGCTGCAACTCTCCTCGCCAAAGCCAAGCCGAGCCTCGCTCAAAGAAAGGGGATAGGGGA
Source organism: Sporisorium graminicola (assembly GCF_005498985.1). NCBI lineage: Eukaryota > Fungi > Basidiomycota > Ustilaginomycetes > Ustilaginales > Ustilaginaceae > Sporisorium > Sporisorium graminicola. The sequence continues at coordinate 82,470 of NC_043732.1, forward strand.
TGACGCGAAAACAATTCTCCGGCATGAACACAAGGCTCGGTCGAACTACAGCTGGGCGAGACCAGACCACCTCCTGCCATTGCCAAAAAAGAACGCGCGCACGCCACGTTTCTCAAACCGACCGAACAGCGACACAGGTGCTATCCTCCCGCCATCTTGGCGTCGAGGCTCATGGCTGCATAGCAAGGCAAAACGAGCTTGCTATGGCGTACGTGGCTGCTGTGTGTGTCACAGCAGAGCCAAAGCAGCGGGCGGGAATGATCTTCAGCGGGATACGATTTGTTTGTTGGGCTCTCGCAGCCAAAAGAAGAAATGATTCGGGCCAAAAAAGAAAGAAAAAATGTACCAGCGCCACACCGAGATCCAACCGAAGCGTCGCCCGCCCCTTTTCGATCCCGCCCTGTTGCTTACACTGCCCCCCTTTTGCAAAGTGGGTTGGCTGGCTGTTCGTCGGAGCAGGTGCGCGGTGTTAAAGACATGGGCTCGACGAGTGGCCACGACCCGATCGAGTGGATCTGGTAGCCCCAAACTGGTCGTTCGGCATATTGGTTCACCGCTCAACCTGAAACGCTGCAGACTTGGACTCTCCGCTGCCTTGGCTTGGCCAGTCTTTGTGCGGGTTGCATCTGCGGTGCTGTGGGCATCAACGAAGCAGTGTCGAAGTGCTCTGCATGAAGGGAGTTCATGATTTCTGTGCTGGTTTAAGCTCGTCCATGTGTCGTGCGTACCCGTCGCCCGCCATGGCGCCTGCAATTCTTTCCGCAAGGAGAGCGCGCGCTCACGACGCTTTCGGAATCGAAGAGCACAGGGCTTTTCTGTTCGATCCATGCACACATCCATGTTGCAGCTCACCTTCGGCACTGGCGGTCGGTTGAGACAAGAGGCCAGAGCTGTCCCAAACAGGCGTAGCGTCGCAGGACGGGGTAAACATGGAAAAAGAAGCCTAGCAAAACCCTGCATACATCAGAGCAAGCCGTGCCAATTTCAGCGCAATCAGAGCGAGGGGGGCCTTGTTGGCCCAGCTCGCCTGTCTCCTCTTGCACATTTACACCGATCTGGCCGACGACCCCCCGAGCAGTGTAGAGCATGTTGGTTGCATCTCCGCACGAGAAGGCCACAGGGATGTGTTTATGCAGACAGACGACGACGACAACGACAACGAATGCTGCGAGTGTTGTCCGGGGTAAATTGTCGAAGTTGTTCGGTTCCACTAGACTGTACTAAGCTCGCCGGGGACCGAGACCTCTGTTGGTGCCATCTCACGCGACGGGCGCTGCCGAGAAGAGAAGGCTAGACCTGTTACCCATTGCAGACGGCGGTAGCTGGCGCTCTTTTTGCTTTGCTCCCCGGGCTTATTGCGGAGTTTGGAATACCAATCCATCCAGCCATCGATAATACTGACGAGCTTGTTTATTGCAGGATCACGAATACCGGGCAACCGAACGTTACTGCATCGACTGCTGCTGCAGCTCCATACGAGCCTCGTCTGGCCACCCAGGAAAAGCCACTCTCGGATTCTGCGGGGGATCGAAAACAAGGTTGATGGATCAGTTTGACTCATATCAAAACAAGCAAAGGGTGCACCGAGCCTGGACCGCAGCCGCGTGCGAGCAGATTCCCGATGCTGTGTACACTGCGCTTGCGCCATTATTCTTCATCAGGCGCATCATGTTTGCGATCCTCGTGCACGGAGCTGCTGCTACTGTACAACGATGCAGTCTGACCCCACACAAACACGCTCCTCGCTATATGTGCTTTGCATAGCATTATTTTCTCCTGGCTGCTGTACGCTGCCCCAGCTTGCCCCTATCCGTTTTACCCCTCCCTGGACTTCCTGCGACACCTTGCAAGCAGTGAGACAGTGTCGAGGCGGGAGCCGCAACATCACATTGCGTGTGTTCGAGGAACGAACCTAAGCCGCAGGAGCGAGACATGCAATGGCGTAATGCTCCCGCCCTCTCTCTCTCTCTCTTTCTTTGATCCGGGCAAGCACGCCGAAGCTCGAGAGTGCCGAGAGTGTCGATCCAGCCATGTCGATCGGACAGCCGACGAACGCGGCCCACTTGCTGGCAAATCCAAATCCAAGTGCGCTCTCCGCTCGAGCCTGGCGTTGTTGTTGTTGTTCCCCCGCATTTCCACTTTGTTTTTCGTGTGGGGGCCCGAAATGCAGAGAGATTGCCGAGCAGATCGAGACGTGTTCAACGTCATTTTTCGCCCGTTTCTCGTCTGGTTGGTGCTGCTGGTTCCTTGGCCAATAATTAATGCTGGGTGCAGCTCGCGAATAGAGATGTGCGTGCGTGTGTGTGTCACATGCCAGATGCTTGGGCTTTCCGCCTGGTCAAGACGGCAGCCGCGGAAGAGAAGGCGATCGATCCCCAATCGAGCGAGCTGGCCATCTTCCCCAATCTACCTCGTCTCGGCTCCCCCCGATTAGGATCGAGAGAATCACGAGCATCAACCGTGAAAGGCGGTCGGTCGGTCGGTCGGACGAGTAGTACCACCTCGATCCGAATGGGTCCATCCGGCACTGTCTTGGCCCAGCTTTCGTCGTGGTCGAGTGTTAGGCGGTTGCGAGGAGTCCCGTTGGAACCACCCGCCCCCATCTGAGCGAGTCTTGCACTAACCCTTCGCATCTTGCGTTCATCGAAACACAGCTTCATGGGTGGAAGCTGCCACAGGGTGCCTGAGATGGCCGCGCTGTGAAGCAGCGTGACGAACAGTCTCCGCCGGAGTAGCAATTCTTTTGGGGCACCATATCGAGTGCCGATCTTGCGACTTTGCAGCTGATCTTCCTATTGCGGCTGCCCTGCCGATGCGCTACACACACCATCCCAACACAAAGATTCGGCCCCCCATGCTTGTTGAGTCGTCCTTTCGAGTCGGATTTGCTCGCCCCTTTTGACTCACACCCTTCCTTTCACATCTGCCCGCCTTTCGATTGACCACAAGTCCCTGTCTTCGCTGTGCATGGTCTCAATCCACACTCGCTGCATGCATCCAGTAGCTGTCTGTGTCCGGACGTTCGTACGCTGAACAGCAATCGCATCTCGTGGCTCGTAGTGTCTCCCATTGAACGACTTTTCCTGATGCTCTCCTGTGCTTGTGCTGACTTCGACCCGAGCACTGTTGCTCCTACATCATCCAACAATCTCTCAAAGCCATCTCAAACCGAGGCTTGTCGAAACTGTCGAACCACGAATTCACTGGCTCAAAAGATTCATCATGACCGAAGCGGTAGACGGATAGACGGACAAAGAGATCAACATTATGCAAAGCGAAGAAGAAAACTACTAACAAAGTAAAATCACGAACCAAACAACCGTTAACAAGAAACCAAGACCGGCTCAGCAGACAGGCATAAAGCTGCTACCGGCACCAACGCCACTGCCCACTCCGCCCCAAAAGCTGCTCGAGGGCGCCACATCCTTCTTGGTATTGGCACGCAGCAACGACGGTCGAGGGCTCTGCGACCTTGGCGAGCCCGGAACGGCCATCGTGGGAGTAGCGGGTCTTGAGCTGGACGACGACGGCCCAAAGTCGGCGCCGCCAAAGTTGAGGAAGGCGCCGGGCGTCAAAGGCATGTTCTCCTGAGTCGGGCTGGCACGTCCCGAGGTCAAACCACCGCTCATGGCACTGGCGTTGCCAAAACCGCTAGCGCCAGCACCCGTCGATGTCATGCTCTGCAATGCTTCCAGGATCTTGCCCACGTCCTGGCTCGAGATGGTCCTAGCCTTGATCGTCTTGACTTCGTCCTTGAGCGACTTGTTCTCGACCGAGAGCTGCGAGATCTGCTGGCGGAGACCCTCGATGATCGTGTCGCGGTCGGCAATCTGCTCCTCGAGCTGGCCGATGTACTCCTTTCTGCGCGTGCGGAAGTTGCGGGCCGAGATCTTGTTGCGAAGCTGACGCTTTTCCTTGCTGCTCAGCTTCTTGTACTCTTCCGGGTCGGGCTTGAGGTAGTTGATGTCGCCCACCGCCATGGGGATGGTGCTCAGAGCCTTGCCCTTAGAGGGCGAAGAGTGACGAGAGTGATCGTCGTCGTGCTCGTCGTCATCGTCCTCTTCCGACATTCCGTCTTCGGACATCGGGGTGGCAGTGTCGCTTTGCTTGAGAGACAGGTGCGAAGGTGAGATGCCCTGCGCATTGACATTGGACAGGTGCGAAGGGCTGATCGAGGTGAGAGGCATAGAAGCGACGCCAACAGCACTGGCACCTTTCTCAACCACGTGCGGGTCGATGGTGGCCGAGTCGAAATCGGTGGTGCGGAAGGGCGAGTTGCGGAAGAAGCTGAGCATTTGATCAGAGTCGTCCTCAAATTTGATGGGTTGCGAGGCGGCGTCGAGGAGCGAAGAGCTTGGTTCGCCAAACACGGTGGAAAAGTCGACGAATGCGTCTTCTTCGCTGACCGTGTTGAGCGCCGGAGGAGTGGCAACGGGCGAAAAGCTGCGACCGGACAGTGCAGGAGAGTCAGTCGTGTCGAGCTCGGGTGGGCTTGTGGTGTCCTCGTTGGTAGCAGTGGGTGCAGAAGCAGCAGCAGCAGCAGCAACAGTGTCTGAAGGTGCGGCAACGGTGGCAGCCATCTTGGAATGAGGAGGCGGCGGACGTGCTAGGGCAGCGACTGTGACCTGTGAGGTGGAAGCGTGAGGCTGCTGTGAAGATGGCAGTGCACCAGCTGAAGAAGTAGGAGCAGGTGCAGGAGTAGCAGTAGCAGCACCAGCATTCTTGTTCTTGAAGAGACTGTCAAAGTGGTTGCGAACGTATCGGTCGAGGAGAGCCTCGGAGGGCTGAGTGCCAGCCTTGCGCAGCTCGACGGCGAGGTAGTAGCGGAAGAAGATCTCGGGGGAAGAGCCAGGAGGAGGAGGAGGCTGGTTCTCGTCAAGACCGACCCTGCGCATGTTGAAGGCGGCGGGTGGCGTCGAGGTAGTGGAGGGTGCCAAGGAAGCAGCGTTGGAGATGGTACGCGCGCGGGGCTGGAGGGAGGGCGATGAAGGCATCTTGACGAGGTCGTCAAAGCCGGTGAAGCTCGAGTTGCGAGCGACCTGAGTAGCGGCCATTGTGGATAGCGAGATCGACTCTCAAGCTGACGAGGCTATCTTCGAGTGAGGTTGGTTGGTTGTAGAAGAGAGTGCCGTCAGCAGCTGTCAGTGAGTGAACGTTTTGTATTGTATGCTGAGTTGCAAGGTGGCGTCCGATTGCAGGAAAGTGTGGTGCGTTGCGTATTGAGTGAGCTGACTGGGAGAAAGAAGCGTTGTTGTTGGTGATGGTGATGGTGATGGTGATGGTGATGATGGTGATGGTGATGGTGAGAGTTCAAGGTGTTGGTTCGTCGATAAGGATAGGGGAGCCGACAGACAAAAAGATAGACACGCACACCACACATGCTGCAGCACAGCTCAGCACAGCTCAGCACAAAGCGGACAGTGTTGAGCGCGAACAAGTTGAGAGCGGCAACTAGCTTGAAAGGGCACGGCACCAGTCTCTGGAACGCGTTTCGGTTTTTCGCTCGGAGCTAAGGAGAAACAAAGACACTCGAGCCACACTGTCCTGTAAAATCACACAAACCTAAGCTGAGCTGTGCGTCTTTTTGCTAAGATCTCGCCACAGTCACCTCTTTAGCTCTCGATATGCAAAGACCCTTTTTTTGTGCTTATGACTGTTTGCGTACCTCGCTCGATTTTTTTTCTTTCGTGCCAGTCCTAATATGGGGCCTCCTCTCCTTGCGCTACCTGTTCTCGACGCTGGCGTGCTTGGCCAACTCTGATGGCAACTGAAAACAACTGAAAAGAAAACGGTCGTGCAGCCAGTCGACCGACGCCAAGGCGGGACCTCGAATTGCGTGTGCCCAGCCGTCCTACAATATCGGCGTAAGCGATTCGACAATATGCTGGGTGTCCGCGGTGAGAGGAGGAGAGAGAGTCAGAAAGAAAGAGGCGACCTCTGCGGTTCAGACTCAGGAAGGAAATTGGTGGAAGATCATGGACGGGGCGGCAACCTCCTGTCATTCATTGGGTCTCATTTTCCTCCCTGCCGTTGATTCCGTCCAGACCAGCATCCCGTATTACGCCTCGTTGCAAGGTCTCCCTCTTCCACGTCGGTGGGCTATGTGGCATAGCATGGCATGATGACATCGGACGGTGGTCACCGCTTGCGTTGAAGACATATTTCCGTTCTCTCGAACCAAGAAATGCTCGCACGATCAACGTTCACCGCCGCTTACGCGTTTCTTCGGGTGGCATTTTCAGGGTCCAACTTCTGCGTGTCCTGCTGCGTGGTCCTGCCGCCTTGTTTGCTCACCTGGCCGAAAGGGCGATCACTTGAAATTTGCGGTTTGCATCATGTTAGAGCCTGACCTAGTAAACAAGCTGTGAGCAATCCAAAATCGGGCAGATGTCGTGTGTGGATGCCCGATGTCAGGGTTTTGTGCAGTTTTTGCTATTTTGCTTTTCTTTGGTCTGGGTCGCGACATTTCGACTCGGTTTGGCGTAGACTTGGAATCGTCGACCACCATCTCTTAACCTCGAACTGGGACCTGTATTCGTCTTCATCATCGACGAAGCGCTCTGTTCTGTGCATTGCAACCACAGCATACTCTCTTCTATCCATATCGGACCGCTGCTGGACTGCTTCTCTTCCAACGTCATTACGACCCGCGTCTGCATTTACAACGCTAACAACCCTCTCTGATTCGCAAACATGTCGTGGAGGAGCAATGCGCAGCGGACGGGCATGAACGCCCAACCACTTCAAGGTGCAAGGCGCTGGGGTGGCGGAGGCGGTGGCAGTGACGGGCCGAGCGATGCTCCGTCCGGATATGGGCCCCCGTTCGACCACTACCAACAGCCGCGTCCCTACCAGTCTTCATACCAGCAACAGCAGCAATCACACCCATACTCTGCAGCACCGCCCTCGTCATCTTCCAATAACCCAAGAGACGCCGCATTAGCAGCTGCGGCAGCCGTCGCTGCCTCCATCGGCATCAAACGCGACCGCGATGCTGGTGGCCCACCCTCCACGTCCTATGCAGCCCCTTCCTCTTCCGCCTCAGCTGCCAACGACGCTTCCGGCGCAGATGGTGGGCCACGCAAACGCAAATCCCGATGGGGCGATGCCAACGACAAGCTCACCATCCCCACCGCCATCGGCGCCAATGTCTCGGCCCAGGAACTAGACAAGTACGCCATTCAAGTGCGTCTCGACGAAATCGCGCGCAAACTCCGCTCCGGCGACTTCATTCCTCCCGACCGCGAACGCTCTCCCTCGCCTCCTCCTACCTACGACAACCAAGGTCGCCGTACCAACACCCGCGAAGTGCGCTACCGAAAGAAACTCGAAGACGAACGTGTCGCCCTGGTCGACCGTCAACTCAAGCTCGACCCCAACTTCCGTCCTCCCTCGGACTACCATGCGATCAAACGCAACCAGCGTCCCACCGAAAAAGTCTACTTGCCCATCAAGGAATTTCCCGAGATCAACTTTTTTGGCCTGCTCGTTGGTCCACGAGGCAACACGCTCAAGACTATGGAGCGTCAGAGCGGCGCCAAGATCTCCATCCGCGGCAAAGGCTCGGTCAAGGACGGTAAAGGCAAAGGCGGGGACGAGGATGAAGAAGAGATGCACTGTGTGGTGGCAGCCGACGACGAAGCCGCGGTGAAGAAATGCATCAGGCTTATCAACCAGGTCATCGAAACTGCCGCCTCTACACCCGAAGGCGAGAATGACCACAAGCGGAACCAGCTCCGCGAACTTGCGGCATTGAACGGTACCCTGCGCGACGACGAGAACCAGCTCTGCAAGAACTGCGGCAACAAGGGGCATCGTGCCTTTGAGTGCCCCGAACAACGCAACTGGACTGCACACATTATTTGTCATCGCTGCGGAGGTCAAGGGCATCTCGCTAGGGATTGCACACAAGGTCGAGTAGGCAGCTTTGGTGCCGGGCCGAATGGACCTGGTGGACCAGGAGCTCCGGCGGCAGCAGGCACGGGCAATCGACAGTTCGATTCGGAGTATGCCAATTTGATGGCTGAGCTCGGCGAACCTGCTGCAGCCGGCGCTGGTGGTGCACCCAACAGCACGCCAGGAGCAGTCAACGATGCCAGTGTCGCAGGCGGAGCAGCAGTCGGCCCGGACGGTAAGAAGATTCCACCATGGAGGAACCCCGAAGTGTGGACGCAGCCTGGTTTTGGCGCTCCACGCGGTGGTGACGGCGGCGGACGCGGAGGCTGGGGTCATCGTGGAGGCTACAACAACCGCGGCGATCATCCCAACGTTGGTGGATACAACAATGCACCCCACCATCAACAGCAGGGCCACCCTTACCACCAGCAGCACCAGCAGGCGTATGGAGGATACGAACAATCCGCCACTCCAGCCACAGCTGGCGAACAGGGCGGCGCCGAACAACAAGACTACTCGGCAGAATGGGCAGCTTACTACGCGGCACAAGCTGCCGCTGGAGCGCAGACTGATGCCAGCACAGCTGCTGCTGCGACGGCGACCGCCGGGGCCGATGGAGCAGCAGCGGGCCAAGTAGATTACACAAAGGAGTGGGAGGAGTACTATCGAATGCAGGCGGCGGCGGCGGCTCAGGATGGCGGTGCTTACGGTGGTGCAGCTGGCCAGTAGACTTGCTTTTGCAGGAATGACATACTGCCTTTGCACAGCTTTCTCTCTCCCGAGTTTGAACAAGTGTGCTTTTGAGAGCTTGAGCAAGGCGTGCGCTGATCTCACACCACGATCAACATGCGTACAGTACAGTACAGTACAGCTAAATACAATTACATCGACACCGAGCGGGGACACAGGTATCAGTCATACTCCTCATCCTCGTCCAAGCTCCTCTTCACGCCTCTTGCGGCCTCTTGCTGCTCGCTGTCCTTGGCTTCCGGCTGCGATTCTGCCGTGGGCTGGCTCTGACTCGGGTGGACAGTGGTCATGCTTACATCGCCGTCGTCTGGATCCTCCTCATCGTCGTTGTCGTCATCGTAGTCTTCGTCGTCGCCATGCACACCGGTCCGAGTTGGAGCGGAGTCGAACAGCGTTGACGCCTGTGTATCGGCTTGTGTCGACTGGCTCGCCCCCGCAGCAGTAGCGGTGGTGCCGGTTTGCGAAGCGGCGGCGGCGGCGGCGGCGGTGGAAGAGCGCGCGGGTTGAGGTTCTTCAAAGTCGTCGAAATCCTCGGGGGGTGGATTGGGCACGATGCCAAAGTTGACGTTGGTGAGGCAGTGTTGTGCGGGCGGCAGGCGGACGCCGTGTCGATCCGAGATGGGTGGAAGCGGGATGGCGTTGACCGTGCTCGCCAGCGCCAGCAGCATCTATGGATTTCAAACCACATCTTGATCAGCATCTCATTCTTCTTTCATACACCTTCTAAGCCGGGAACACATCAAAACTTACGTCCTTCTCGGGTGGCTTGGTGAAGCTGTAGTTGACTCTACTCTGAATGGCCAGATTGACATCTTCGAGCGACAGGTTGCTGCCCGCCTGCCTCGAGTTCGCATGATCCGAATACACCAGCGCATCGGACAGCACATCGTATGTATACCGGTGCGCAAACTCAAGCAGCTGCAAGAGCACAGCGGGCTCCACGTCCGACACGCCTGTCGATGCAAGGATGAGCGCGATCAGCCGCGCATCGCGTGGAACAGGCCCTCGCAGCCCGGTATCGTTGTACGACGATGAGGCAGAGATGGTTGCGTCGTGGTATGCCACCATTCTGTCTGTGTGAGAATGAGGCGAGAGGCAAGGAGCACGACGGTGGTGGTGCAGAACGGCAGAGGTGGATGATTGTAAGAAGAGCAATACAAACTCAAGGCGCGAGAGTTGCTTGTTTGTGGGAGAGGAACGAGCACATCCGATTTCCGATTTGGTTTCTGCTTTCAGTGTTAGATTCCTTTTCCGCGATGGCCTTCGTTCCCCAACTCGTATCAGAGGCTCACCAGACAGCACGCATGAATGCCATCATCTTCACCGAGAAGACAACGTGGATGAAGCCACAGACAGTCTGAAGCCCAGGAAGAGAGGGAGAAGATCAAGCGAACGAAGCGTTCAGTTGCGAGATCGACGCTCAGAGCTCGAGCTCGAGATGTACCGATTGCTTCACATGTAACTCATAGCACGGACTTTGACGCAGCAACGTGCATGGTTGATACGAGTCAGTGTGCGTCCAGTGGCCATATAGTCGAAAGAGACACATTGATGCCCCCGCCGTCTACACAGCTTGTGCTTTCGGAAGGCACCCACTTTTTCAGCCAAATGTTGCACTTTCTGACAACGCTGACCTTGCACATCGCCCAGTCACAGATGCTCTGTACCACCATCCTGTGACACACCTTGCACTGCTAGAGTACGTTAGAATAAGTGGAAACACGTCTCCCGTTGAATGCGTTGCTAGTGTACATGGGCCCGGCTTCGAGCCGAAAAAAGATCTCTTCTTCTCGCCGTCGTTTACCACGAAGCCTTCTTGACTCCCGGCAACTCGTTCGCTAGCGCCTTCATCCTGAACTGGTACTGTACACCCGAAAAAGTTCAAATACAACCAAACAGTCAGCGATCATCTTCCTTTCTGCTCAACCTGTTTGCTGACGAGTCACTACTTACCCTGCACAGCCCGAACTCGGAGATGATGCCACGGCCACGCCCTGTCTCGGTGCATCGATTTGAGACGCTGACGGGCCTAGTCTTGTTGGGAAACTGGTTGAGTTGGAGTTGCGCCTGGTGACGCACCTTTTGTGGCAAGGTGGTGTTGCGCGCAATGTACTTGAAGGCACGACGGATGAGTTCGTTGGACTGGACGGCTTGGCGAGTGGCCATGTCGCGCAGCACTCGTGCATTTGGTCTGACTGGCATGGTGTATGTATATCGGTGTGTGTGGCTGTGGATGCGCGTGGATGACCAGGACGATGATGGTGTATGTATATCGGTGTGTGTGGCTGTGGATGCGCGTGGATGACCAGGACGATGATGGTGATGGTGAGGAGGAGGAGGAGAAAATGTCAAACAGCTTTCTTCTCGAAAATCGCTCGTCGGTTCCGTCCGCGTGCGAAAAGTAATCGGTGTTATGGCGTCACATCCAACAATACCGAAACTTGCCTCCACAAACAGACATCTCGTTGGAAGAAAGCGCTTTTGTTTTTGGTCAGAGATGGACCCTGAGGAGAACTGATCCTGCTTCTCGACCACATTCGTCATACAAGCCGGTGCTATTAGAACCTTGCTTTGCTGCTCGACTTGTCCGTGACAGCATACAGGAAGCCCACCGAGATGCGCTAGCCTTTCTGACTACGACTTGAGTCGCTTGCGCGGGCATCTCGCACCAACACGATGGTGACAGCACCACCGCACAAGAAGCGTCGACAGGACGACCACTACGCCTCTGGATCAGCATCGACGCACGACGAGTCGTTGGGCGTACAGTCGCTCCCTGTCGCTGTGCTTCCTGATGGCTTCTCGGGCGATCCATTGGATGGCGAGCAGTATCTGGCTGTGGTGCGACGCGAAGCAGCCGCTGCACCAGGTGTGTTTTTTGCCGCGCACAATCCGTATGCTCCAAATGCACTCGAAGCCTCAGCTTGCTCAGCACCAACAGATGCATCCACCTCGATTGCAGCCATCAGCAACGATGACAACAACGACGGACTGGCCATGCCGAGTGCAGACTGGCGAACGACATTTACGCGCCAATTCAAGAATGCACGCGAGGCCCTCAGCAATCCCCCGCTCGAACCGGTCAAACTCACACGAGACGATCTACCCAAGATCACCAACACTAACGCCTGGTATGCCTGGATCCACGGTCGTCCACCCCCCGCCACCTCGGGAGAAGAAGCAGAAAAGCACTCGTGCAAACCGTACGAATGGAGGATCCGCGAACCATCGGCTACCCTGCTGCTTCGCTTAAACACTGAACAGATGCTAGCGCTGCTCGAGGCGTTTCCGTACTGGATCGCACACCGCGTCACGATCCCAGACAGCCAGACCAAGCCGAGCGAGAGATCCAGCGGCGAAGTGCTGCAGCCTCTGCATGCGAGGTGGCTGTTTGCGCTATTGTTGAGGTTAGATGGCAGGCTGGTGAGCGAGGAGATCAGTACACTGAGGACGCTGGCGAGAGCGTGCGTGGCGGCAATCACGCTGAGCAGGATCAGGAGGAAGGCTGTGCGGTCGCGCGCAAGTAAGCAGCAGGGCGATGTAAGGGCAGAGGCGGATCATCACGACCAAGGGCCGGTGCGCATTGGTGGGGGCGATGAAGAAACGGTGAGGATGAGGAGAGACGAGGCGAGTGCATGGATGATCATTGCCATCGTCGCAGGGGTATGGGGCCAGTCGGATCTGTGGGAGGATGCGATGGGCGATATGGAGCGCATCGCCTGACCCGCCTCCACCATCATACATACATACACCCAGGGACCTCCTCTCCAGCCAACGACGAGAAACCAATGCCGAGCCTACACCACCGTGCTCTGTACGAAAAGCATGCCCAATCTCCCGATGCAACTGAATCCCGTTCTGTCCGAATCGCGATACCTCTAGGTTGCGTGTCGCTGGCAACCCGGCACACGATGCCTAACAAACGAAATGCCAAGACACGCGGAGTTCAAGTATGGATGCCGGGCAATTCTTTTCGCTTTGAAATCGACGTAAATCAATTTTGCCGAACATATTTAAAAGAAAGTTTACCCACTTGGAAGCGGCGGTGCTAGTTCGTCGGCAGAAGCGTTCTGGCGTAGCTCCGGCGCTTCTTTCCGTGTTAGTGGCCGTCACCACCACCACCACCTTGCCAGACCGTCGCCATGGAAATGAAAGAATGGGGTTGTCTGCCTGCAGCCTGCGGAAGCTACCTTTGTGGTTCGAGGGGGATACAAGCAGCGAGCTCGCAAGGTTTGGGTCGGGTGCGGGGTCAAAATTGAATTGATTCGATTCCTGCAACGAATTTCAACCGTCGGCACACGTCGAATGGCACCAAATCCCACCAGCCATGTGCGTCACATGCGTCAGATGCGTTGCCTCTCTACCTCGCCAGGTCCCCCCGCGGCGCTCTCTCTTTTGCAGCTGAAAACAGAGTCATCAGCATGACAGCCTCGGAACAGCAAAGACGGCTGATGGTGTCGATCGGACTTTGACGAGGTTGAGGAAGGGGCGCGAGCTTTTTCTGGAGAAGATGCCGATGGACCGCGTGGATGACGGCGAGTTTGGCAGCACAACGATTCAATTTCGGCAATGGAAAGCAATCTCGAAGCGGCCACTTTCCCCCCAAAAATTGAAATTTCATATTATAATTGAGTCTGATGCTTGCCGTCGGCTGTAGAGACTGGCGAATGGCTGGCTCCATTGTCTGCGGTGTCTGGCACACGGCATTGCCGGCACGAACAAGGATCGGCACCATCCTTCTGCTCGTCGTCGTGGTGCCATCTTACAACAGTCCAGGCAGAAGCATTGGTGCGCTGAACACACACATACCGTACACACCATGCCTCGGTTTTAGTTTGGCAATTCGCACCAGGCTCAAAGCACGATGCCCATCTCCACCTCGCACTAGGCTTAGCTTAAGTCATAACGCCCGCCCTGTCGAGCACCACCTCACAAGCACAGTCTTACGTCCAGGTCGAGGACTCCTTCCCTTGCGGTTCTATCAGTACTTTGACATTACCCTGCCTGCGTACCGCTTCTCAACCCCCCTACTTTGCCGCCGCAGCCACCTCTTCGTTCGACCGGCACACCTCTGCATTTCGACGGCAAGGCTTGCACGAAATACCACCACCTGCCGTCCTCGTAACGGCATGTCCTAGCCGTCTTTGCAAGCTCATCACCTCTCGCTATCTGCAGCCCATTCGCATTTGTGCCGCTCAACACTCGCTACGACCTACTGGCACCGGCACTTCCGAGATCGGCAACAAGCAGCAGCACACTACCAAGCGGTACTCAGATCCGCCCGCCCTCACGCCGGTGCTCTCTACGTCTGCCGTGCCTGCGGTCTTGTGTTGGGTACATACTGGACTTGGGTCCGCACCTCATTGTCCGTAGACGTGCAAGATCCGTTGGAAGCTTGCGCTACGTTTGATATACACCACCACATCCCTCGTCGCTTCAGCATCTACCTCTTTCCCTCCTTTCTGCACACAATAGAGAATCGCCATGTCTTCATGACATTCGCACACGACTGGCTATCTTAACTATACACTGCCTCCGCTTCTCCAGTAACATCATGGCGGCCATGACTACCAGCACACCACTAGCATCAATACAGTCTACGGCACCTGCATCGCATCCCAACTCGTCATCACCCACCACCCACTATGACGCGACAATATCGACTTGCTCGCTACAGCCTCTCACAGCGGCCGAGATCGACGCCATCACCCTCATCGGCCCCGAAGACTCGCGCCACTGGTCGCACGGCAAGAAATGGATGACCACCGTCATCATATCGCTCATGGGCTTCATCTCGCCGCTGGGTTCGTCGATCTTGGTGCCCGGCAACGGCTTTGTTGACCACACGTTCGGGCTGGGCTCACGCACGCTGTCGCTCCTCCCCGTCTCGCTGTTTGTCATCGGGCTTGGGATAGGACCGTTCATTCTCGCACCGTGCTCCGAGACCGTGGGGCGGCAGCCGGTCTATGTCTCGACGAGCTTTTTGTTTATTGCGTTCAATTTGGCCTCGGCCTTCAGTCCGAACTTTGTCGTGCTGAACGTGCTGCGCGTCTTGGCGGGTGCGGCGGGGAGTACGGGGCCTAGTCTGGGCGCGGGCAGTATTGGCGATATGTTCTCGCCAAAGGAGAGGGGGCGCGCGCAGTCGCTGTACGGCTTGGGGCCGCTGATGGGCCCCGTGCTGGGGTCGATCATCGGGTGCTTCATCGCGGCAGGCACGAGGGACTGGAGATGGCTCCTGCATACGCTGACCATCATGTCGGCGGTGGTGTTCGTCATCATCGTGCTGTTCCTCAACGAGACCTACGCCCCCGTGCTGCTGCGCAAGAAACGCGAACGCGCCGTCGAACAACGCTTGCACGAGATCCGACAGCTGAACCCCACCACCGCCACCCTCCTCGGCCTCACGCGCATCCAAAAAGCGCGCGCGTACCTTCGCAAGCTCCTTCCCAGCGACGACGTCCTCGCCAAGATCAAGGTCGCCCAGTCGCGCCCTTTCCGCCTGCTGTTCACCAACCCGATCTGCGCCATCTTTTCCTACTATCTCGGCTTCTGCTATGGGATTATCTACCTGTTTATCACGCAACATCCGCTGCTGTTCATGACGCGCGATGGCGAGCCCGACGCGCCCTCGCCCATGGTGCTACCCACGTACGATTGGAGCCTCGGCATCTCGGGCCTGTCGTATCTCGGCCTGGGGTTGGGCTTCCTCGTGGCGGCATTTACGAATGCTGCGCTGCAGGACGAGATCTACGCGCGGCTGGTCGCGGCGGACGGCAAGATCGGGTGGTGGCTGTTGAAGGACCGCGAAGGGATTCGGAGGGTGATGCAGGAGAGCGAGTTTGACAGGGTGGCGCGTCAGCAGGCGGATCTGGAGAAGGGAGCAGGGGCGGCGGCCAAGCCATCCGAGGAGCTCGATCGCAGTATTCACGCCGGCGGTAGCAGTCGACGAGGTAGCGACAGTGCCGGCGAAGGCGCCAACTCCGCCCTTGGCAACGTCACTCCTGCCGCCAACCACGACCCGCAACCCCCGCACTCCCCTATCATCCTAGACGACGAGAAGAAGCACCACTGCGCCCGCATCCCCGCATCCACCGCCGGTGCTGCAGTGGAGCCGAAGAAGGGCCGCCCCGAGTACCGCCTGCCGCTGTGCTTCGTGGGCATGTGCATCCTCCCCATCGGCCTGCTGCTCTTCGGCTGGTCCGCTGCGAACCAGACCCACTGGATGGTCCCGCTGATCGGCTCGTTCTTGGTCGGATGCGCCACCATCCTCTGCTTCCAAACCATCCTGGTCTACCTCGTCGACGCCTTTGTCCCTTACTCGGCCTCGGCCACCGCCTGTGCCGTCCTGATCCGCTCCATCCTCGCCGCCGCCTTCCCGCTGTGCGCAGAGTACATGTTCGAGGCACTCGGCTACGGGTGGAGCTGCACGCTGCTCGCCGGGATCGGCATGGTCGGCTTGCCTGTCCCGCTCGTGCTGTACAGGTACGGCGAGGGCTTGAGGACGAGGTACAAGTTCGAAGGCTGACCAAGTGTCACACACACACGGAATCGTATGTTGTCCTTGTGCTCTTGGCTGTGTTGTTTGTGCTGCGTCTGGCTGACGTCGAGGATACTCATCTCTCGTTGACGATTGTGCTGACGGTCCGTGGGCCCACACCTTTGTCCGGTCAGAGTGAGAATTTTTGCGGTGCGAGAGAGAGGTGTAAAGTATATTCCACGGCTAAGTTACAATACAAAGATACCACACCATCAGCGCAGATGTCAAACCGTCTACGAAACCCGTTTAACCGGCGTTGGCGACGACTTGAGAACCCGACTCAAAACCCCGCTGCTCCTTGCCACACCTGCCGCCTTGATGATCTTCGCCGGGATGGGCCGCAAGCTGGAAATCAGCCCGATGAGCACCGAGAGCAGCGCAAGCGACCCGGCCTGATGCGCCGAAGCGAGTGGGATGGGCACCATGTAGATCAGCGTCGAGATGCCGAGCGTGACCTGTGCAGCCACGACGACGACGGACGCATTGGCGAGCTGCAGCACCCTCGGTGGCAGTGCGGGCAGCAGCTGCTTTGGTGCTGCCGCAGCGGCACCGGAGGAAGAGGGTGTGCCCTTGATGATACTTGCTGCGGCTGCAGAGTACGCACGCGAAAGACGATGCGTCTTCCATGCGAGCGCCACCACGGTAGCGGCAGTCGTAACCGCCAGCGTCCTGTGAATCAGCTGCACCGTCACCGGGTTCTGCGACAGGTTGCGCCAAACCTTGTCCGACCCGTCTGCGCGCAGTGCGAACCTGTCGTCCATCAGTTCCCCCATCGGCGGAGCAATCCTCCCATCGCCCATGGTCGGGAACTCGTTGTACACCAGCCCGGCGTCCAACCCCGCCACGAGCGCACCGGACATTGCCGTTGTAAATACCAGCCCGGCGACGAGCTTGGTCAGGCGCGAGTGTGAGCGCAGCAGAGGATGGTTGAGCGTGTGGGCGAGTTGGGAGAGCGCAGCGTGCGTGCGTGCGCGGACGCCGGAGATGGTACCGCTGAGCGTGGCCGCTTTGTAGTCGCGTTGGACCGCGAGGCCGGTATGGAGCATGGCGAGGTAGACAAGGAAGGCGGTGCCCATGTGCATGGCGAGGCGGAAGTGCGAGACGCGCGGCGTCCAGTCTGCTGCCGCCACGGACGTTTGCGCCGACGAAGTGGGCACGCTCGTCGTCGCCTCCACGGTACCGTCAACCATCATCCTCCCTCCATTCTCTGTCGAGGCGGCAACCGGGACACTGACCATCTTGGCGCGCCCGCTGCTCCCTTCCGGCACAGTCAAACCCGACTTGACCATAAACCAACCCAAAAACCCCTGGAACCCAATCCCCGCCGCTATCGCCAGCAACTTCCACCTGGTCCCCTGTCCCACCCACCTACGTGTCACAAAGAACGCAGCAGGCAGCACAAACGCCACCCCGATCACGCGTCCCAACACGCGATGCCCCCACTCCCACATGTAGATCGCCTTGAAGTCGTCGAGGCTCATCTTGGAGTTGAGCAGGACAAACTCGGGTGTCTGCTTGTATTTGTCCCATTCCGCCTCCCATTCGGCGGTGGTCGTGGGTAAACGCATGCCCTTGAAGCCCGGGTTCCATTCGGTGATCGAAAGGCCGGATTCGGTGAGGCGCGTGAGGCCGCCGACGACGACGATCGCGTAGACGAGGAAGGCGAGTGCATAGAGATGGAGTGCAACGATGGGCTTGGAGATGAGTGGGGTCGAGGCGGGCGGAGTTGCACGGGCGTCCGGTGGTGCGGTGGAGGAAGAGAGGGCAGACGCGGAGACGGCGGCGGTGGATTGGCATCGCTGTTGCTGAGGCTGAAACCTGCTTCGCAACGTGATCAGGTTCGAGACGATCGAGGTCGGCTTCGGCGAGGCTGGTGACAGTCGCGTTGTTGGCAACAACCTCATCGAACCCATGCTCATTCCCAGGCCTACGGCGCCTCGTGGAGCAGCAAACGTCATCGCTGAGCGAGACTGCGATGGGGCACCAATAGCAAACGCTCGGGGCAGCAGCATCGATCCCAAGCTCGAAGCCGCACGTGTTGCCGCTACTAGCTGCAATCCTAGCAGCCTAGAAGGCACCATTCGTGGTGTTGCAGCCATGATGTGCCCTCGCCCTGTTGCTCGAGTATGCAGAACTTGTGCGAAAGAGATGGTGTTGGTGTTGGGCAATGGCAGGATCGAGGACTAAATGCGAGCTTTATTTGCAATTTATTTCTTCCTGTCACGCTCTCGTCCTGCGGCTAATAACGGGAAAGGCTCCAATATTCTGCCTTTGATTATCAAATCCTTCCAGTTTTGCTTTGTTCAAAAGCCTCTGAGATCAAACATTGTAGCCACAAATAGACGAGTCAGTCAAAGACGGCGACAGCACTCTGAACCATGAGCCAGGATCTGGCAGCTAGAGCAATCCTCACTATGCAGGCAGCCCTCACCCTTAGTGCAGTCAGGTAAAGCGGGACAGTTTCGAAAGCTTCGAGAGGGTGACCTACACCAGCCCCGGCACATGGCAGGACTTGCTAACAGGTGTTCGTGAAAGAATTCATTGCGCACATATCTTGTGCAGCGACAAGACGCAACAAAGCGACGCCGAGGGCTCTACCTGCGGCCACCACGACGCTTGGCCATCTCCTGCGCCTTCTTCTCCTCCTGCAGCCTCTGCTGCTTGATAACGTTGCCGATACCCGCGAGCCTCCTGTCGTCCTTCCTGAGATAGTACAGCTTGGCCCTCCTCGTCCTCCTCAGCTTGCCCGACTTGTCGTTCTTGCCCGCCTCCGCCTTCTGGATCACTCTCACATCCTTGAGCAACGGCGAGTACAGGTTGAAGCGCATCTCGACACCCAGCTTCTGTACCAGATTCCTCAACACGAACGACGTCGACACGCCCCGGCGTCGCACAGCAATGAGCACGCCGGAGAACGACGAAAAGTTGGTCTTGAGTGGCGACGTCCACGACTCGACGATGAGCACCGAACCCGGTGGAATGCGTTCGGGTGATTTGCGGTCGAACAGCTTGGTGAGACGGTTGCCCGGATCATAGCGGGCTCGAAGCTCCGAGTGGACGCGCGGCATGACAGCGTCGAAGATCGTCTTGGGCTCCGGGGGTGGTGTGATGCCCTTCTTGGTCGAGACGAAGGCGGGCACTTCCGGGACTAGCGCGGCCGACGAGAAGGGGTATACGGCAGCTGATAGTATGAGTAGGCACGAAAAGACAATAACAGATGCAACAGGGTTAGTCCACAACGATGCTTGGAAAATTGTCGCTAGTGTGCAAGAGACTACTCACGTCGCTGCTGTGGCTGTGGTTGTGCATTGGGGGCTGATGTGGGAGAGGTTGCAGCCGGTTGAGGCTTAGCCTGCGATGTGGACAGGCCTCGTCGAGATGTCGAGGCGGCCGAAGCGGCCGAGGACGAGCTGCTAGAACCGACCCGGAGCGACTGGAACAGCGCTGTGAGCTGTTTGGATGATCTTGATGCCGACATGATGCTATGCCTTTGGACAGTAGTCGACGTTGTGATGATCAGCGATGATGATGAACAAGTGCGCTTTCGGCTGTGATTGCTGCTGAAGACGATTTTCCACTTTTTTGCTGTTTCTTCTTGGACAGCTGCAAGTTCACTCGTGCGAGATTGGTCTTACTCTTTTGTTTTAGAACCGTGTTTGATTTTCAAAGAGTAGAAAGTGCCAGATCGGGGAGATCCTTTTTCTGCACCGGCCAGCCATCCAGAGAGCAAGGAAGAGAGAGAGAAGAGGCAGACTCAGACTCTGCGTCTCTCTCTCTCTCGTTCTGCGCGTCGTTGCTCACTCGACCCTGACTAACCGTCTGCGCAATCCAACTTTGAGGTCTCGCTTCTGCCATCACCATCTCCATTACCACCACCATTTCACCTCGCTCATCTCGACCATCAACAGCTACAACATTCGTCGTTCGATCGGCTTGCGACCTACTCCCAGTTGCAAGCTTGTATCGCATCCAGCAATCTGTATTCGTAGTCCGCAAGTGCCGCATGTCCTGGAGTCGACCCGCAATCCTGCATCCGTCTCCCACTTTCCTCGCTAATCGACTATTCGTATCGACACAACACGCACATCGATCCATCCACTGCCTCGCCACGCATAGCGGCGATCCTAGCTTCTCATCACCATGGCGGCGAGAAAGTTGCAAACAGAGATCGACAAGACGCTCAAAAAGGTCGCAGAGGGCGTCGAGATCTTCGAAGACATGTACGAGCTCCTCCAACGCTCTACAAATCTGACTCAAAAGGAGAAGATGGAGTCTGATCTCAAAACTCAGATCAAGAAGCTCCAACGTCTACGTGACCAGATCAAGACCTGGCTGCAGAGCAACGACATCAAGGACAAGAAGCCGCTGCTCGACAACCGCAAACTCATCGAGACCCAGATGGAAAAGTTCAAGGCCATCGAAAAGGAGATGAAGACAAAAGCCTTCTCCAAAGAAGGTCTCATAGCTGCCGCAAAGATGAACCCCAAGGATCGCGAGAAGGCCGAAATCTCGGATTGGCTGTCTACGCAGGTCGACGAGCTCGCGCGACAGATCGAGTCAGCCGAAGCAGAGATCGAAACCATCTCGGGCTCAGGCAAGAAGAAGAAGGGATCTGCCAAGGACGAGCGCGCATCGCAGCTCGAAATCGCAAACGACCGCAGAAATTGGCACATCTCGCGGCTCGAGATCTTGTTGCGAATGCTCGAAAACGGCAACCTCGAGACCGATCGTGTCACGGACATTAAGGAAGACATCTCCTACTTTGTCGAGTCCAACACGGAGGAAGACTTTGAGGAGGATGAGGGCATCTACGACGATCTCAACCTCGATGATGGCGAAGAAGCGTTTGGTCTCAAGGAAAACGACGACACGCACAGCAACGTCGACTCGACGGCTGGTATGGACGACCTCAGTTTCCGCGACATCAAGGACACGCCTTCCAAACCACGACGAGACAGTCTGGCTGAGATCAACAGCAGCAGCAGCACGAACAACAACAGCACCAACCAAGCCACCACTGCCCCCACTACCAACAACAACAAGAAGGAAGAGACAGCCACGTCGCCGGTGTCCGCGACACCAGCGCAACCCGCTGCTTCCCCAATTGCGCCTGCTTCAGCCAGCAAAAAGACGGCGAAGAAGGCATCGCAAGAGCCCGTGGCCGTACCAAAGGAGAAGGCAGTGCCCACCGCCAACTTTGCACAGGCCAAAGCACCGCCTGCATCTCAGTCTGCTGTCCTTTCCCCACCCAAGGCACCAAGTGCTGCTCCACTTCCGCCTATCCGTTACGCTGCCGCCGCAGCTGCAGCTGTCGCATCCAGCGCGGCTGCATCTGCCGCGGACAACACGGCCGCTTCACCTGTGACGACAACTGGATCCATCGCGACCGACTCGGCAACAGACTCCGCCCACGCTGCCAGCTCGAACTCAACATCGGCAGCTCCTGGCTCGCAAATCCAGCCGTCATCAGCAGCCGCACAGCCTGTGGGTGCACCTTCGACGCCGGCAAAGTCGAGCGTGGACGCACTCAGGAATGATGCAGCAGACAAGGCACGATCGTCATCGCCCGCACCACCCGGCCTCACCAAAGTGGACTCGACCAGCGCCAACAGCAACAACAATGGTGCAGCACAAGATGGAAGCACATCTGGATTCCAGCCCGCACAGCTTGCAGCTTCGTCGGCGGCAGCGAGTGTGGTGCAGCCCGCAGGCGGAGGAGCTGGCACAGCAGCACAGCAAGCGGCAGCGCAAAAGGAGGCGGGCACGGAAGCGCGATTGCCAACTTCGCTCACGGACCTGGTTTCGTCGTTCGAGTCGGCCAAGCAAAAGTCGCTGCGTCGGGATGCCAACGTGGGGTTGGTGCACAAGTCGCTTGAGTTGTCGTTCATGAACGTGCCGGAACCGCTGGATTCGGACAAGCCCAAGTACTACGTGCCCAAGAACCCGTTCCCCACACCAAGCTACTACCCGCAGACGCCTGCAAGCGTCTTCGACAACCCGGCGCTGTACTCCAAGTTTGATGTGGACACACTGTTTTACATCTTCTACTACCAGCAGGGGACCTACCACCAGTATCTGGCGGCCAAGGAGTTGAAGAAGCAGAGCTGGCGATTCCACAAGCAGTACCTGACGTGGTTCCAGAGGCATTCGGAGCCACAAGCTATCACGGACGAGTACGAGCAGGGCGTCTATGTCTACTTTGACTGGGAGGGCAGCTGGTGTCAGCGCAAAAAGTCGGATTTCAGGTTCGAGTACCGCTGGTTGGAGGACAACTAGCTGTCGCACTTGGGCTCCTGACTTTGAAATGGTTTGTCGTCGTCGTCGATGAAGAAGAAGACGAAGAAGAGGAAATGAAAAAGCACACTTTCAATTCACTGTTGCTGCGAGAGTGAATGATGAGTGTTGTGTTGGTGTCTGAGTGGGCGGTGTCGGATCGGATCAAGGGCGAGGAAGAAGTGCGGATGCGAGACCGTCTCTGGGGATCGATGGAACGACTTGGCTTGAAGATTTTGCCGATGAGCATGTGGCGTGGCGAAGGGTAGCAGGCGAGAGTGTTAGTGACGCACAAGGTCGCCGATGTACAGTACTGTACTGTACAGCATGCAGCCGCATGCTAACCTCTCGTGCACACACACACCATCCTTCCTCGCCAGCATGGCATCGGCACCAACGATCAGGCTGCAACTCGCACTTCTCTAGTAGATTTGCAGATTGGCGATGCATGAGGCTTCTCGAAGCGAACACGATGCCAAGCATGTGCAGGCGTGCATGCATCTCGCCTCGCCTTCTCAGCATGGGATGTAGAAGACAGCGCACAATCACTTTCAGATGCTTCTATTCTTGCGAGGTGATTCTGCCCTCGCTACCTATTCGGCTGCTCCAAGCATCGGACGCCTCTTCTCCGACCAGCGGTGCATTACGAGGTATTGATCTCGTCGCAAAGCGTGTGTTAGCGTGTTCGGAAGGCGCATGAATGGCGAGATTGAGGAAAAGGCGAGATTAATTTCCAGTTTTCACGGAAGCATCTTGTCGCGGCTGTTCCGATCGGTTGGCAAGTTGATTGTTTCTTGCGCTGTTGACAGAGTCGTCAACTGCAGGTGCGGCCGTCGGGAGGTCCGAACGGAAAGGAAAGAGACATACCGACAGGAAGGAAAGTGGTCTCGGAAAGCATTCCGAGCTCCGTCCCGTGTCTCTGTGCAAAGGGCAGCAAGCATGGGATCCCGCGGAACAGACAAAAGAGGTTCGGCAAAGCGCTCAGGTGAGACACTGCTCGAATCTATCATCTTTGTAGTGCGCGCCCCATCTGTTTAGGTCTCGGAGTGGATGGCCCGATGAGACATATGCGACTCTAATCAGACTAACAAGTGAACCTCCCTCCCCCACGTTGAAGACTCCTCGTCGAGGAATGTTGCTCAAGGACAAGTGAGTGTCGAAAGGCCTACGTTGGCCATGTTGAATGGAGGAGACCTTGCGAGCTTCAGAGGGCGTAAGGCAGCGAGCGCATAAGCCAAGCAAAACAAATTTTCAAAATTGCCACAAACCAAAATGTCTCCGGTCCTGTAGAGGGCGGATCTAGCAGTCCAAGTCTTTCAGCAGTTGTCGAATGCAGGGTGCAGCCAGATCAAGACAGGAGCAAGCACTTTTGACACTTTCACTCCGCTCAGTCAATGCCGCGGGTTCAACTGCGCTTCGCTCGTCATTTCACCCCGTTGTTATCGCTTGGCGCGCTCGGTCTGCCCATCTACTCGACCGTCAACCACCTCCTCCCCCACGGACGTCTTGTTAATCCCTTATCCCTCCTCGCTCCTCTACTACCCTTCTCGACACCATCGAGCTCAACCTCGTCTAGTCACCGTTGTCACTTTCCTGTCTTGGTATATCGCTCTGGGTTCTTGGTCTTGGTCTCCTCTAATTTCCTTGTTTTCGCTAATCGCAGTCTCGCCAGCGCAGTCACACCACCGTCCCCGCCAGCCCTCACTCGTCTAGCACAGTCGGCCCTCCGTCCAGCCTATCGAACCATCGCATCGTATCTAATGGCAACCAGACTCTACAACAATGTCGCTGCGATTCCTCACAAGGAGGCGTGATCGTGATCGCGAACGATCCGACTCTTCGACTTCAGCTTCTTACGACAAGAGCCCCGCCTCAACACGTGTCGTTCTACCGCCCTCCGACTCGTTCTTCAATAAGGGCAAAGCTGCTCTCGCCCCCTCGGAAGTCCAGATCATCAGCTGGCATCCTCTGGATCTCCAGGCTTCTGGCCGGGAGGTGCATATATCGACCAGAGCGGAGACTGCAGCTGTCTCTTCAGCGACACCGGTTCATCATGCTTTCACGGCGTGGCCTTCCTCCTCCAAGCCGACCTCCGCCAACAAGAGTGGGAACGCCGACGAAATTGCCAATACTCATAGTCGCGGTAGCGACGTCGGCCACACGTTCTTTAGCGCAAGGCATCCTCCAGCACATCGTAGCTACGACTCGAAGAGCTCGAATCGTATTCGCCCTAAAACAGCACCTCGCAGCCAGATTGAACCAACGTGGCCAGATCCAACATTCTCGGATCTCGCAATTGGAAGTCCTCGAGCTCCCTCAGCAACAGACACCCCAAGAAGCGAAGACGTCGAAGAGTTGAACAGTTCGCTTGGTGCTCTGCCTCCCCTCGATCAGCCGGCACCAACGCGATCAACTTTGCCCATTCGGCTCACGTCGAAAGCACGCCGTGCAAAGTCGCGCTCCCATCACACTCACTCTTCCTACACCAGCGCACACGACGATGACCTCAACACGCACGATCTGCCTACATCCTCGTTTACAGGAGCGCCATCTTCCTTGCCTTCAGCGTCAGGGCTAGGATTTTTATTACTTCATCGCAATGCTTCTGTGCCATCCTTCGCCGACCTCTTCCACACTGGTGGAGCGAGAGAGCAATCGACGGACGAGAGCGAGGCTGGACCCTCCCCCAGTGCTTCGTCTGGCTTTCTTTCGCGCATCGGTTCGACAAGGCAATTAAGGAGGAGCAAGAATGCCTCAGTCGCAGAGGCGGAATCGTCGGCCTCTGCCAACTTGAGCGGATATGAGAGCAAGGATGACGCTCGTTCGCGCAGCCAGTCGATCAGCTTGATCACGTCCAAGCTCATGCGGTCCAAGGACCACACGCAAGTACCACCCATGCCGCGCAAGGGAGGCAAATTGACCAGAAGCGCTGCACCGCCGTCTGCCTGGCGCACAGACGCTGCAGCTGTGACAGTAGGAGCATCAGTTACTGGAGACGTGTCGTCGTCTGCCTACAGCTCAGAGAACGAACCCAGCATTGGTCCGGGCTCCTCGTGTGATCATGCCCTAGAGTCGGGCGGCGGTCCCGCATTCACCTCCCGGCATGTCAAGAATGTGAGCATTGGCGATATGGTCACAACAACAGCGGCACACCCAAGCCTTGTACCAGCTTCGTCTCTGTTCCCACCCAGTGCTGGAGCTGGCAGTCTCGACATGTCATCCAGCATCTCGTCCTACTCGACAAGATCGGCTGCATCACCAGCCGCACTCACTCCACCACGACTGCATCTGGATCGAGCCAACTCGTCGCTCGACTCGCCCCACGTGTCTGGCCTTCCTTTACCTCTACCCTTGCCTCCATCCAATCCAGCCTCGCCGGGGGGGACCATCTTTACGACGCAGTTGCTGAAACGCATCGGTCCTCCCCCGCTCGGTTTGGCTGCAGAGTTGTTTGAGGATCGTGTCATGCTTATCAGGAACTATGTTCTTAATCAGCTGCCCTTACCTCTTACGCCGAACGGCGATGCGAATGAGGACGACCTTGATGGATATGCTGCATTCAGCAGCCGGAGTCAGAGTTTCAGGGGTTATCATTTGCATCGGTCGAGTCTGCCACCTCCACCACGGCATGGGAGCACATACAACAGCAGCAGCACTGCGTCAGCCTCTGGATCCCACTTGACGACACTCCAAGACGAATTTGACAAACTTGAGTGTTTGGCCGAGCAGGAACTGAGCAAGCTTGCTCATCCTCCCTCGCCGCAGCAGCAAAGGGACGGCAATGATAGGGAGGAAGCTGTACGTCTGTTGCAAGAGCTGCGATTGGAGGAAGCCTTTTTGGAAGCGAGGCGGAGATGCGGCGTGGACTGTTCGAAGAGTCATTTCGAGCTGAAAACCTTTGTCAGAGCTGACACGAGACGGCTTTTGGATGGTGGGCGGGCTGGAACGGCAAGTAATGCTGGCGGCGCGCTCGGACTGAGTTTGCGGGGAATGGGGTCGCCTATAGAAGAAAAGCAAGGAAGTTCGGAAATGAGCCTGCGACCTGCTCCGAGGCGGAAGAGGGGAGCGAGTCGGGCGACCAGGAGGCCGACCACTGCGCCTGCACCTGGATCAAGCCAGACAATGTCTTCTGGACTCGTGGATCGCAGCAACGCGGTTGATCGCCTAACTACGGAACATTCGGCTGCCTCAGTTGACTACGATGCCCCCACCCTTCCTTCATCTACAATCGGATTCGACGGGGGATTGTTCACTCCACAGTCGTTCAGCTCCAAATCCGGTCTCTCTGCAACAACCCTCACTTACCGCCCGCTCACCATTCGGCCCGTGCCTTACACTACCAGACCCCCTTCGAGCAACGACACGCACAGCACCAACAGCAGCAGCCACTGCAGCCACACGACGCACCGGAGCACGCTCTCGTCTTCCTCGTCTGCGGCGATCCGATCTCCGCTGCTGTTCGGTCACGATCTGACGCGGACCGTCGTTGCGGTGGGCGGTATCGCGGTGGATCGAGTGATGGAGGGTGCGGAAGGGGAGCGAGGGAAAGGTGGGCGGGATTCTCAGGACACCCAGCTGACGGACAGCGATTGTTACGTCGAAGAAGGGGCGGTGGTGGAGGTTGATGGATGGGTGGAGGTAAAGGGCAAAGGGAAGGGGAAGGGGAGGATGGTGGAGTGGTGAGCTCTCCTGCTGTGGTGTTTCGGCCTGGTGTGGCGCTCGTTGTCAATGCTAGACCGCCTCTTGGCATCACAGTCACACATCTGCTGGCCACACAACTTCTCAGAATGCACCACTTTGCGTGCGCTTGAGTCTTTGAGTCTGACATCAGTCCAGGCCCCACACATGTACATGAAGACGGAGAGAAGCACAGAAACTGCATCTGGCATTCGTCCAAGACTCCCGCGTTGGTCAGATTCAAGCATCTCCACCCATCGCTCCTACTGTGACTCTTTGGTGAAGTCGTCGGGAGTGCTCTCTTCCTGAATGGGCGCTGCTGCGCACTGCTCGCCGTCATCGTCCTCCTCCTCCTCCTTCTCGTCAGGTAGAATCAGCCTACGCAACTGGGCCAGGCTGCACACCTCGCACTGCTCGTCCCCCAGCGGAACAAGCGGCTGGAAGACGCGCTTCCACCCCAGCGTGCGTGCCAGCTGAGACACGAGGTGCTCCAACTCGTCCAGCCTATCCAGCTCCACCGCCACCGCCGCTGCTTTCGTGTCGCCGTCGCCATCCGCTTCCTCAATACCTGCGATCAGCGGAAGCAGCACGCACTGGAGCGCGTCGATCTCGCTCGCGAGCTTGACGGCGCGCTGCACGTGCTCCGCGCTCCGCGGCAGCACCGCCGCTTTGGCCACCACCTGGCCGGCGATGCTCAGCTCGACGCGGGTCTCGGTCAGCAGCGCCGCGACGAGCTGCTCTTCCTCCTGTGCGGTTTCAAGCGCCGGGGGCGCCGTTAGGTTTGTTTGGATATGGACCATGCGCACACGTCCGTGCGAGATGCCGCGTCGCACCGTGGCGAAGACGACTTCGACCATGCGCCGCGTATCGGGGATGTTGAGGGAGTCGTACCGACAGATGCGCTCATAGAACGGTCGACAGATGCGCTCGAATACGCGCTCGATTGTGGGCTCGTCGAAGCCACTATCCACGACAATCGACGCAAAGCTCGCCTCTACTACGTCGGCAATCGCTTTCGGCACCACCACGCTCGGCGGCAACAGCGTCCAGTACTGCCCCCCGACCCAGCCGCTCTTACGATCTTCGACCTCCCCGAGCGCAGCAGCGTACCGCGCGATCGTATCCCTCAACACCGTACTGTCGCTCGCAATATACCGATGCAGCCCCACGCGCACTCCGAGCGCACACAGCGCGTGATTGCTCGCCAGCACTCCCTTGTACGCCGTCAGCTTCCCCGGCGACAGCCCCGGGTGCGCGCGCAAGATGCTGCGCACAATGTACAGGTCCAGCCAGGCATCGCCGAGAAACTCGAGACGCTGGTAGCTGGGCAGGACGGAGGCGAGCAGCGATGGGTGCGTGAAGGCTTCGAGCGCCAGGTGCGGGTAGCGGTAGGTGTGGCTGAAGAGCCCCTCGAGGTGGTCGAGCCCTGAGCGCGAGATGCGCTGTTCCCAGCCTTCGGCGATCGAGCGTTGCTTGAGGTTGACGAGGAGTGTGTTGAAGTCAGAGAGGGTGTGGATGGTGGGTGGGATGAGGTGGAACGTTCGACAGACGAAGAGGGCCAGTGAGGTGCCGGATGAGAGAAGGGCTGATCCGATCAGCGCTTCGACAATGTCCGACAGCGTTTTCTCTTTCACGGCTTCACACTGTCCTCCTTCCTCCTCCTCCGACATCGCTGCCACACCAGTCTCCTGTCGGGCCTCGCCAACATCCATAGACCCATCATCGTCCGAACGATTCTCCTCGCTCGCGCAGATCGCATCGTCCAGCAACCTCCCACCGACCCACCCCACCCTCGGCGCCTCAAACCTGCCCACCACAAACGCCGAGCTCCCAAACACGCCAAATCTCTCCAGTCCTAATCTCCTCGCCTCCGCAAACAGCCGCACATTCGTCAGGATCGCTTTGTTCGCCAGATGCAGCTCCGCCTCCGTCTGCCCCAACCGCGTCGTAAACGTATGGCACGTCGCGACGAGCTTCAGAAACGTATCTCCTAGAAACTCGAGCCGCTCGTAGTCGAACGCACTCCGCGCGGCAGGGCTGGTGAGCGCTTCCAGCACGAAGTCGGTGTGGAGCCGACCGGCGAAGATCTTGGTGTTGCAGGCGTGCGCGAGCAGCAGCTGGTCGTAGCGCACGAGGATGGAGGGGAGCAGGAGGATGCTTGACAGGAGGGGGACGGGCAGTGGGTGCAGCTTGTAGAAGTACGGCACGATTAAGCGGCGCGGTGGAGCGGGTCGCGCGGTGTGGTTTTGCGGTGAGGGCATGAGCAGGTTTTGCAGTTTGTGCAGCTTGGTCACTTGGATCAGGGGTGAGTTGGCAAGTTCGAGAGAAAGGACGTCGAAGAGTTGTTCGGGCGCGATATTGCGCGACGTATGGTGACGACCGTACATCCTGAGATGCTCAGAGAGGTACGTGCGGGCCTGGTTGTCAGTTGTGGGTCTGGAGGCATCGAGGGGAGAGTTGGGCGTAAGATCGTGTCGGATAGATTCGATCTTATAGAACGCGTGCGAACGACAGCCGTGTTGTCGGACCAGGATGCGACCTTGGAATTTCTCGGCGTCGGATTGGGTGAGGTCAAACCCCGAGAGGTTGAGCGAGGTGGGCAAGTCGAGTTGCAGGTCGGATGCAGACTGCACGGTCTTGATACCTTGTCCTTTGCGAACGGGAACGACCAGTACAGCCGGGTCGCCTTGCTTCTTAGACGATTTCCCTTTGTTGCTGCTGCCATGCCCATCATTGCGATCGATGATTCGAAAAACAAAGCGAGTAAATCGCTTGGCGAGCTCCAATTCGGCTTTGCCAAGTGCGGGAAGCGGACCCAACGGCGTCGCCTGGACGTCCTTCATGCGACCCGTACTAGAGAGCACCAGCTTGAGCAGCTTCGTCGGCGGCAAAGGCCCGCGCGTGAGCAACACAAGAGGCTGGCATGCTGGATCAAAGTCATCTAGAGCGAGGTACGTGGCTTCATACGCAGCCGTACTGTGAGCATCGCGTTGGCATACAAGCCTCGCCCAGCCATCCAGTTTCTTCACCGGCACATGCACCGGTAGTCCGCTCCCACGCCAAGCCTTGTGGTGCGGATTTATTGTGCCCGTCCGCAAAGCACCATCGTCCAGTGCAGCCTTATCGAGCAACTTGGGCATCAAATGCTCGTCCAACTCGCCCAGCTCTCTGAGCTGCTGACATGCCTTGAACGCAGCCATGCGCTTAGCCTGCTTCTTGCCCCGATGTTCGCCCGACTCGACGCTGCGGACAGCCGACGTGCTGGGCAGCTCCAGAACGCATGAATACGTATTCGGCGCACTTGCTCCATTGCTAGTAGACCCCAGCTTGTACGCCAACACCGCATCTTTGAGATACTCCGCATGTA
The DNA here is from genome assembly GCF_005498985.1 of Sporisorium graminicola. Taxonomy (NCBI): domain Eukaryota; kingdom Fungi; phylum Basidiomycota; class Ustilaginomycetes; order Ustilaginales; family Ustilaginaceae; genus Sporisorium; species Sporisorium graminicola. The sequence continues at coordinate 112,970 of NC_043732.1, forward strand.
GCGTGGCAGCGTAGTGCGAGATGAGGCTCGGTGCGTCTTCAGCAAATAGCCGAGCCCCCGTCGTTGGTTCAAAAATACACTCTTCGTTTGCAACAGCTTCGTCCGTCGCCATGCGCAGCTGCTGCTGCAAGTCCTGTGAGAAATTGCTTGCTTCGTGCACGGTTTCAGCGACAATATCGAGCCACTTGGCGCGGCTAACCTCCGTGTTAAACGCGTTCAGGATGACTTCGGCGTGACTCGGATTGTCTCTTTCAGCCATGAGGATGAATCGGCTTTGGCTGGCACGTGCACGGCCGCGAGACTGGAGGAAGGAAATGTGTCGGTTGAAGAGATCAAATCGAATAACCAGGTTGGCGGCTTGGATGTCGAGACCTTCTTCGGCGATCGAAGTAGCAACAAGCAGGTTGGTCGGCTTTCGGCGTCGGAATCGATTGAGCACTTGAACCTGAACGTGCCAATCCATGCCCGGCGTACCACCGTGGGCTGAGTCATCCTCGTGGCCAAGCAAGAACTCAGGATGGATAAACTCGAGACCAGGGACACGTTTGATGAGCTCGACCAGCAGCTTGGCCGTCTGTCGCCGTTCGACAAAGATGATAGCGCAGAAATCCTGAGCACTGGGCTCAAAGCACTTGAGCGTTTCGATGAGACGAAGCACCTTTGGTGACGCATTAGAAGCATCAAATGTGAGTTTGTCGGGAAGTTTAGGCTGAGAATGCATATGAAGTATGATGCGTTGATTCAGCTCGCTATGTGTTGACAAGTGGACAACGGCTTGCCCGAGACCGAGTCCAGACCCAGTCGTCAGTTGAGACGAAGCTGCGGGGGCATCGCTTCTGCCACCATCGACACTGTCTTCATCCTCCTGGCTCTCCTCGGGGGTGACAATCGACTTTCGGAGACTTGCATCGATAATCCAGTCGTCATTGATCAGGGTACGGTCGTCGCGATCGATGTTAGCCCATCTGCGTGCACGAGAGCGATACTCGAGTAGGGTGCTATGCCAGAAAAGATCACAGCCAAGTGGGCCAAGATGTCGCATGATATAGTCGAGCTTGGGCCGCACTTCCGTTTCGAAATGCTCCATAGCCAGGTCCAGCTCCGCGTCTTCGCCCAATGCGGGATTTCTACCAAATCGAGCAACCATGTCTTTGCTGAGGGCGGACATTTGAGCGCCGTCCGACTCATCATCGAGCACTGTCAGATAGGGGTCAAACTCAATGACCAGCTCGTCTGGTTTCTGCCTGAACTCGCGAAGATCCTGTAACAAGCCCTTAGACACCGTGTGAATACGAGCGTTCATAACTTCTTGAAGGTAGCGCGAAGCGTCGCTACAGTGACCGGTTCCGGTAAAGATGGGGCTCGCAGTCATACCAAAGATCTTGGGGCGCTCGTTCTCGGGAGCGAGTCTGTAGTACTTCATGATGCGAAAGAAAGGATGGTTCTTCAGCGCATGGTGTACCTCGTCAAAGATGAGCAGATTGATGTCGTTCATCTTGATAAATCCGTGCATAACGGCGTCAAGAAAGCATTGGGCGGTGGAGACGATGACTTGGTGAGCTTCGAGAAGCGCAGACCATTGCGGCTCACGCCAGCTATCAACATGGAGCTTATCGCCCTTTCCGCGTAGGTTACCTTTAAGCTCGCCATAAAGCTTTCCGACAGAGAGGTTGGAATGTTCCGCAATGTAGGAAGACTGCTGATGGACCAGAGGCACAAGGTTGACTAGGAAGAATGAGACCTTGGGACGCCGCGGAGCGGGAGGAGAAGGGGGTAGCTGGACGTTTTGCAGTCGATGAACATGTTCGAGCAGAAGTACCGAGATGAGCGTCTTTCCGCTGCCAGTATCGAGGCAGACGAGGACGTTGCCGGCTTTGGCGAGCTCGGCGAGCTCGATCTGGTAGGTTCGATGTTCGAAAGCGAGCTGGTCGGAGCTGAGTTGGTCTGCAGGGTCGACAGCGGTCTGAGCGGAGATGTGTTCCAAGATTCTCCGCCGCTTCCTTCGATCTCCTGCTTGAGGAGAGGGTGCAAGTTGGTCTGGTGTAGGCTCTGCATCATCACCAAGATGGAATCGAGCGAGCGGGTGCTCGAAGTCAGCCAGCCCTCTACTGCGTTTGGTCATGAACTGTGAGCCTAGAAGGACTGCGAGCCGCCGAGGGGTAGACCTCGGAAGAGCAGGTGCGTCGTCTGGATCCTGACTTGAGAAAGCAGAAGAGGAATCGCAAAAAGTGAGGATGAGGTCCGCAGGAAGGGGTTATATGGTTGAGGTGAACGTGCCCGGTGGTGCGGAAGCGGCAGCGGAAACGAGCAAGCCCCCGTATTGTTCAGGCTGATATCCAGACATGGCAGCAACAAGCTTCTGATTCTCAACCTTGTTTTCTTTCGCGGCCTCGATTCGATCCAGCTGGCGGGGTGAGCTCGTGTGCGCATATGAAGGCCCAAGTCCGCAGCCTGCGTGCTGCGCTTATTCCGTGATGAAGCAGGCTTGTGGCCCGCTGTCCAGCATAGAGCGCCATCTGTGCAAGCGGCATTGTTCGTAGCAGCTGCAGCCAAATTATCAGGTGGAAGACCGAGTTCGAGTCGTGCATACATCGTACAAAAGGAAAAGGTTAGAGTGGGATCATGATGAAAGGGACGAGTCTATCCCGGCAGCATCGAGAGAATGATTGATTGAATGATTGCATCTTTGACAGGTTCCTGCATTGCCGAGAAGTCACATTTCAGGGTCCAATTCGCTGCTTTTTCTTCACAGTCACATCACTCTAGCTGCAACGTAACATTCAGTAACTTTCGCCAAATTTTGATCACCCGAGACCCGAGGCGTTCTCCAAATATAAAAATCACTCAGCGCGATTGACATTCTCTTTGACATTGACCTCCGTACTTGCCTGCCATCCACCAACATCACCGCCTGCATTGCCACGACAGCCATCGATCTGGTCGATCTGTCTCAACAGTCATGTACAACGGCATCGGTCTCAAGACCGCTCGAGGCACAGGTACCAACGGCTACGTTCAACGCAACCTCTCCAACTTTAAACCACGAGACAACCCCTTCAACAAGCAAAAGGGAGCAGGTGGTCCTAGCTCATTCGGATCCGATGTTCGCCACACGCAACCCGATGCAGCCATCCTGGAGCACGAGCGCAAGCGCAAGGTAGAGGTCAAGTGCATGGAGCTCCGAGTGCAGCTCGAAGACGATGATGTGCCCGAGGACGAGATCGAGCTGCAGGTTTCAGCGCTTCGCGAGAAGCTCGCCGCACAGTCTGAACAGCAGAAGGAGCAAGAGGCTGCAGCCGCGGCTGCATCGTACTCGAGACAGCAGGCGGCTCGACTGAATCCCGGTGAGACGCACAAGCGCCTTGAAGCCAAACAGCACGACGACCATCGCTTTGCCTCTGCTGTCGGCGTCGAGAGCGGATATCGTGAAGGTGACGCGTTCAATCGCGAGCTGCAGGAGCGCAAGAGGCAGGAACGCATCGAAGAGAGACGCAAAGCAGACGAACAAAGGAGGCTCGATTGGGAGCGGAAGAAGGAGCTGCAGAAGCAGGCAGGCAAAGATCGACAGCAGGAGCGTGAACGTGTCGAACGTGCACGATCGAGTCGAGACGATGGATGGTCAAGTCGTGCACGCAAGACCTCGCCGGATCATCGTCGAGGCCCTGGCAGCCGCTCGGATGATGACAGCGGTCGATCTCTCTCAAGGTCGCCGTCTCCACGAGCCAAGAAGAGAGGCAAGTACGGCGGCTCTGCATCCGACAGTGACTCGCACTCTTCCACTTCAGACAGGCGCGATGCTCGTCGCAGCCCCCGCCGCAGTGTAGCCTCAGGTAAGGCAAAGGACGTCTCGCGAGATGCTGAACGAGGCAGGAAACGAACGCGCTCGCCCTCCTACTCGGATTCTCGATCGGGCTCTTCGCGCTCATACTCTCGTTCACCGTCACCCTCGCGCTCTCGATCGCGTTCCCCCATCCCACGTCATCGTCGTCGTCTGAGCCGGTCCACCTCCGGATCACCGTCCCGCTCACGCTCACGGTCCCCGTCCAGATCTTCGTATTCATCCCGCAGTCCGAGCCCGCGCCGCAACCGCATCCGTAATCGATCGAGGAGCAGGAGTCGTAGCGTCAGTCGCAGCGCAAGTCCGCGCAGGGGAAGATCACGATCCATCACACCGCTGTCGTACTCTTCGCGCTCGGTATCGAGGAGTCGGAGTCGGAGTCGCTCACCTGTTGCGCGCCCGAGCCGGCGCAGGTCGAGGTCGAGGTCGAGATCGTCCGATTCGACGTCTTCGCGGTCGCCGGCGAGGGATGAGCGTCGCGACCCGCAAAGGCGCCAAAGAGACGCCTTCTCCCCACGCCTCGCCTCGCAATCCCGCTCTCCAAAACCCCCCGGTCCGCCACCGGTCAAACCCGGCCCCCCGCCGCCTCGACCACCCGGCCTCTAACACTCCACGCGCACCACACCCACACCCACACACTCTTACACACATACACAATGTCCCGCCCGTCGAATCGAGAAAAAGTTGCAGGAGTGTCCATTCTAGTCTAAGTGATCCTTAATTACACCTGTGTGAGCGCGCGTTAATTACTGATAATGCTGCTGATGCTGGTACTGGCTGTTCTGGTGCGACTGGTACAGCAGGGATGACGAGAACGACTGCGAGCTGGGCAGGCTTGCGTGCCTCGAGCCTGCCGAGACTGTTGCATAGTGCTGCTGTTGCTGTTGCTGTTGCGGGGCGGGGGGCGGAGGGGCGTACTGTTGCGCAGGCGGAGCGTATCCGCTCGGCGGCGCCGGTTGTGAAGGATCGTAGTGATACTGTCCGTACCCTTGCTGTGGCTGCGGTTGCGGAGCGGGCTGCTGGACGTGAGAGTAGCCTTGCACGGGTGGCGCGGGCACGGGTGGAGCAGCGTAGAAGCTGTGCATCGATGAAGAGCTCGGCAGATGTTGCTGCGGCGGCGGCGGCTGGTGTTGCGCCCCAGGAATCGGCGGCAGAGGCGAAGGCGATCGACCCGGTGTCCAGGTCACCCCCGCCTCACCGCCCGACGCCTGCGGAGGCGGAGAATACAGGTACCCGCTCGACAGCGACGACGGGACACCCGCATTTCCATTCGGTGCAGCACCCGCAGGAGCGCCATACGCTGGCTGTGCCGATTGCTGCGACGCCACAGCCGCTTGCGGGGGAGGTCCGTGCCAGGTGTAGTTGGAAAACGACTGCGATCCCGAGTGCGAGAGCGAGTGTGAGTGTGACAGCTGCTGCGGAGGCGGCGGCGATGGCTGCTGCACGGGCTGGTAGAGATGCGAAGGGTACGCTGCGTGTTGTGGCTGCTGCTGCGGCTGCTGTGCCGGGGGCTGCGCCGGTGCCATAGAGGAAAGCGAAGTGGAGCTTTGCGTCGATGGCAACGGCCGGGGCGCATGCGACTGGTGTGCTGGCTGGCTATAAGGCGAAGGAATGGGAGTATATCCAGCTGGGGCACCTCCAGGCGACGAAGATCGAGGTGGAACAGACGGTGGTTGCGCAAGATGACCCCCACCTTGCTGCTGCTGCTGGTAGTATGCCTGTGCATTGACGACGGATGGCGTTGGGTTCACATGCGGAGACGGACTCGTGCTATACTGAGAAAGAGCCGAGGCAGGACGAACCGCGGGAGACACGGGTCTTTGCACGTCTTGCGAGTAAGCCGAATTGGGGGGTGGCGTGTAGAGCGATGCGAGATGGGCAGGGGCTTGGTAGATATGCGACTGCGGCGGACGGTCATCAGCGGGCGAAGGTGCATGAGGAGGTAAGGGTTTGTCGGCCGTACCTGTCGAGTGGCCAAAGCCCATCTGGGACATGGAGTGAGTCAACTGGTCAGCACCATAGTCTGGCTGAGGCATCTGGCTGTACGCGACGGGGATGTGGGAGATGGAGTGCGAGCGAGGCATGCCGTTCTGGTGGTGCTGATGCTGATGCTGATGCTGATGCTGCGCCATCGTTCCCGGTCGGACGGTAGCATAGCGATCGTCGCTCGGCTCCTGTGCATGATTGTTGGCGATGTACTGACTGCTCTGCGACGGGGTCATCGAGTGCTGCGAATAGTAAGAGGCGGAGGGCGTGATGGAGTGACCGAACTCGGACGGCATGGGGTTGACGAAGCTGTTGCGTCTGGAACCGCCAGCGGCAGGACCAACCGAAGATGTGTGAGTGGGAGCAGCCGAGTGATACACCGACGAGGGCGGCACGGGGCTGGTGGAGCGTGAGATACTGGCAGGCGCGTAAGCTGGAGTGTAAGCGTCCAAGTTGGCGAGCGAGGAGCTGGGGCGAAGCGTGGTGCTGCCGAGGTCGTGCATCGTCTGCGAATAGGACATGGCTGAGGCAGGACTATGCAATGACGACGAAAGACTCGAAGAGGAGACGCTGCTCGACATGCGGCCATGCAAGTTGGAAGATGCAGAGGCGCCACCGGGTCGCATCGAGGCTGGAATAGGAGGATGGTCGGCTTTGCCTTTGGCAGGCTTGGGAGGTGCGCCAGAGCCCGAGCCGGAGGAAGAAGCATCGCGAGCATCGTCGATCCTTTGGAACGAGCCTGCACCTCCATACGTGTCGGTGCCGGACATCTTTGGCTGCGTCGACGGCCTGCGCTTCTTGGGAGGAGCGGCGGAAGAGTAGAAAGTAAGCTCGAGGTAGACTTCGCCGGCGTAGCGATCTTTGGCCTTGATGGTGACCCATTCGTCAAACTCGCCCGTCTTGAGGGTATCTGTAAGGTCGACGATGCCTTCGCCGATGAACTCGGGCTCCTTGCTGTCGTCAGCATAGCAAGCGACCTTGAGGACCTTTTTGCCTCCTTTTGGCTTGGTGGCCGCCGCGGAAGAAGCCGAGGTGGCCTTGGAGCCGGAGCCGGAGCCGGAGCCATTGGTGGCCGCACTTGTTAGGGCGTCCTCCATGTCTTCGTAGATCTCGAAATGAAGCTGCTCGTCCCATGTAGGATGCTGCCCACCACGCTTGTCTGGTTTTGTCTTTTGCTGCTCCTGGCCCATGCTGAGAACGGTGTAAGGGTCTTGTTTTCCGATCGACTTTTTGTTGGGCAGGTTGCGTGCCTTGAGGACGACGCAGACGAGCGTGCCCTTGTGGACGGGCTCTGCAGAGGCCGACATGGTGGCTGAGAGTGGGTGTGATGCAGTAAATGGCCGTCCGGTGTTTCCAGCGCGTTCCGATTGGAGGTTAGATGTCAAGACGAGAGGATCACCGGGTCATGCGTGGGATGATGAGGGTCGGTGAGAGCCGTGAGGGATCGGCGCTGGTGGTGCAAAGTCCTACTGCAAAGAAAGGAGTGGTAAGGTGTGCACAGCGTTGATACACGACGAACGTGAGCCTCGAAAATGTTGAAAGACAGTTGAAGAGGAGAGGATGGGAACGTGGTGTCGGTGCCAGTGAGCAATGGATTCTATCTCTGCGACAAAGCTGCACAGCCTAGCGGCAGCTGCAGTGGGTTGAGTGCAAGGCCTTCCTAAGCTGTGTTGACCGACTGACAACTCGAGCTGGCGCTGTACGCGTCTCCCGTGCTTTGTCGCTGCTCCGCTGCCACTTTCTTTTGGTGTTGTTTTCAGATAAATAAGCTATCGGGAGATTAAACTGTCTCGCAACTAGAAACGTTCTGCCTTCTTCCTGCAACCACATACCATCACAGCAAGCGACGTCTTGTCACGCTCTGTTTCGATTCGAACCAGCACGGATGTAACAGAATGCTCCACTGGCTCCGTGATCGAAAGCAGTGGTCGAGGTATCTTCCGGATGACCCGAAGCAACAAAAGTGTGTGGTGTTGCTTTGAATTCGACGGCAGGGATCCGAAACTTGGACCAAAAAAAACAAAAGCTGCTTGCTGGTCAGTGCTGCTTCTGCTGCTGCCTGGCGCGCGCGCTCCTTTTGTGTCGCTCAGTCAAATTAACACCCTCTTTTGCCCCTCTCTGCCCTCTCTGCCACTCCTGAATGGCGAAAATAGGAGCAAAGTTTCTCAGTGTTGGTCTCACGTTGAGAGGATCGAAAATAGCCCAGTTGCTCTGTTAGATTCGAAACCTTCATCATCTCGGTGCCTTCACCACTTTACTTTCACTCAAGCTCTCTTTGGCAATAAACGGATAGCTTTGGGTCGATATCAAATGTGCTACGCATCATAGGTATCGAAGAAGATGCAAAAGTAGAAGTACAGGTACGGTCAGTCAGATTCACGGTGCTGACGGGGTGGAGCGCCCATTCTTAGAAGCAGCCGTTGCAGCGCTTCCACAGCTCTGCTCGATCTCTTGCTCTTCGCGCTCCAACCGACGCATGGTAGCAGCAAGGATCATCTGTCGCCGCTCTTCTATGTCGTTGGCATTCCCAGAGCTGCTTGCCGTGCCTCCAAGCCGGTAACCACCGCTGGGAGCGCCCTCGTTAACTCCAGAGGAAAGTGCTGGTTCTGAAGGCTCGTAGACGTCACCCTCTACGAGCGAGTGAGTTCCGTGCTGTTGCGCACGCTCGAATGCCTCGATCTGTGCATTAAGCTCGCTATTGAGGATCTTGAACTCGGGTGGATGGTCCGCGATCCTATTGTGTGCGAGCTCATGAACCAGTACTCTTCTCGTCGTCTTGTAGTCTCGGAAACCTTGCGCATCGTCGGTGCGGATGCGCAGCAGGATGCGCTGACCCGCATTCTCATTGAGCCCCAGCAATCCCGGATGTTCCCATGGCAAAAGTTCTGTGAGCGAGCCGATGCGGAAGCTATGAAGCTTGCAGATGTGCAGGATGCCTGGGTCGCGACTCAGCCGAGTGAGGAAGTCGATCACCTTGTCATGCAGCGGAGAAGAGGGAGGTGTGGTCGGGTGTGCATGGATCGGCCCGAAAGGCGAGAAGCTGGACCCTGGCTGTGTCGTGTTGCGAGCCTTTGTGCCGCGCAGCATGCTCGGATGGTACGAGCGGGGAGCGTTGCGTTTCTGCATCTCGGTCTCGGCTTGGTAGAGCTGCTCGAGCTCTTGCGAAGACGGCCCGAGCACGGTAAGCTTGGTATCAGAGCCGCTCGAAAGCCCTACCTCTGCAAGAGTCCGCTGGTCCGTTTTGGCGTCTCCATGCTGGTGGCTGTTCAAATCCGCAATGCCGGCACTCCGCGGTACAAGCAGCTTTTGCTTGTCCACCGGTACGAAAGTGAGCTCCTCGATCGCTTGACGAAGCTCCGATACTGTGCTTGTGGATGCCAAAGCCTCGATGGTGTACTCGTGCTTGCGATGCACGATGACCAGGTTGAACGTGTACATCGTGGAAAGAGGATTCGAGTGAACGTGATAGGTGTTTTCTTCTGCACTTGGAAATCTCGTCCCCTATACGTTCATCTGCCTAAGCAGGATTCATTGATCAAGTTTTCAGAGGGTATTATCCGACGCCGGTGTCGTAAAGTGTGCTTTCCGATGATGATAGTCGATGGCTAAGACGATGCGTCACAAGGTAAGCTCGAAGAAGCTTAACTCTTTCCCTCTATGAAATTTTATCGGCGCAGCATCCGCGGCTTTTAGAGCTCGAAGGTGGAGGCTGCGCTGCCACTTACGGTGTTAAGACGCCAGAGCTTCGTCAGCCTTCACGCGAGGCTCAGTCGCCTGTAAGAAATCGGCCGAATGAGTCGGCTTTCCCGCTTCGTCCACCTTCCAAGGGAGGGGAATTCGAACATTCAAGCAAGAATGTGCAGGGCGCCATGCCAGGAGCTGTCACGACGTCAATCGGGCTATGCTTCGGTGCAACATATTCCCTTGACGGCCTCGACGGATTCCAGGACAGGCTGTAGTACAAATTGCTCTCGACAGGGACGGCAATGGCAGTGCACACAAGAAAGAAGCCTGACTTGCTCGTTGCTATCGTTCCCCAACTCTTGATGGGGTGAACGGGGAGGTGCTCACCACCAGTTTTCGACCGAACAGAAACGGAAGCAGATACCACGAGCCAGCCTCGCCTATAGATTCAGTAATATTTTATCAATAAACTGATACTTGCGCGTAGCCCGCGCCATCGTGAGTTTTTCCGGCTTGTGCAGCAAGAGGCGTCAGCAGCACCTCGGTGGACTGTACTGGAGCGAGATGCCTCCCTGTCGCTTGCTCTTCGCTCTAATCGCAAGTCGCACATCGGCCGCATAGATTGTACGTAGCAACCAGGCGCATGCGGCTTTGTTCGGTCGTTGCAACTGCTTGAACATCTTCGCGCGCCTTGGTGACCGGCGGACGACAAAACGTGTCAGTATGCCTTCCCCCGCAATGATGCCCCTTCGACACTCATGCGTGGTCTGCATTGGACAGGCTGCGGGGAAAGGCACCAAACGTTACAGCAGGTAGAAGTACTGCAAGGACAGATCCGACCTGTAGCTTGAGCAGGCGCGCAAAGGCTCGAAACAGCAGCAACAAGGCTCGGCAGAAGAATGGCTTCAAGCTTTACCGGAAACCGGCTACTCATAGTTGCCATTCCTGTTTAACCGGAACCAAGCACACCAAGCAAAAACGAAACAAAAGGGAGAAAATAAACAACTAAACCATTTTCCTTTGAGACCGCTCGGTTTACTCGACTTGTCACTCTTATACCTTAGTCGCGACTGCTGCTGCTGCTGCGTTGGGGAGCGAGAGTCGACGCACGAGCGTATCTAGTCGTGCTGCTGCTGCTGCTGCTGCTGGCTTGGAAGTTGCCGAAAGCTTCGGTCTCTCGCACAGAAGGGGAAAAAACGACCCCGCAAAAACAAGAAAAATGATTTTCCTTGCTTTTGTTCGCCGTCTCTGGGTGCCCGTGCTCTCGTGCTCTCGTGCCTGATGCCAAGTTTGTCTTCCTCAGGATGCGTCTTGGCTGCTCGTTCGCTCGTTTCGCCAGCAGATGGCCAGACAAGACAGCCCCAACACAAAGACCCTGATGAGCCTGTGCAAACTCGCCTCTGGTGTCTCCCCCGCTTTTCGGTCAGTTGTGACCCTGCCTTCTCACCGGGCCAGCTTTCCGACTCTTGCTGCCGGTGGCTATCCGGTGGTCGCTTTACCTTCTGAACCCAGTTCTTTACAAGTAGTGCTCGTGCATGGACTACATCGCCTTTCCCTCCATCCCGCCTCTCCTCTCCTCTCCTCTACTCAGTATCCTTTGGACACCTACACTCCTCTTCCGTCTCTTCGCCTTCGCTCCTTCATAAATCAAGATGACAACAGTGCTTGCTGCTGGCCTCGGTGGCGATGAGCTCATCAAGAAATTCATTGGCGCCAGTACCTGGGCGTTCATCGAGGACAAGTTTTCGCCCTTCGCCAAGGAGACGCTGGTCAAGGTGATCCGCTTTGTCGTCGACGAGTGCATCCCCGCCGAGAAGCTCTACCACGCCCAAGTCTCCACCGACCCGGAGAAGCGATGGAAGATCGTGCCCGAGGTGGTGGAGCAGCTCAAGAAGAAGGCCAAGTCGCAAGGGTTGTGGAACTTGTTCCTCTCCGGCAAGCACTACCCTGATGTGGGCTCGCCGCTGAGCAACATCGAATACGCCGTGATCGCCGAGATGACGGGACGCTGCTCGCACTTTGCCTCGGAGGCGCTCAACTGCGCTGCACCGGACACGGGCAACATGGAGGTCTTTGCCAAGTACGGCAACCAGCAGCAGAAGGCCACCTGGCTCACTCCACTGCTCAATGGCGAGATCCGTTCGGCTTTCGCCATGACGGAACGCTTCATTGCCTCGTCGGACGCCACCAACATCCGCACCTCGATCCGCCAGGAGGGCAACGAGATTGTCATCAACGGACACAAGTGGTGGATCTCGGGCGCTGGTGACCCGCGTTGTGCGGTGCATCTGGTGATGGGCAAGTCGGACCCGGACAACAGCAACAGCCACGCCCAGCAGAGTTTGGTCATCGTACCCGCCAATGCACCTGGTGTCAAAGTGATCCGCCCCATGCAGGTGTTTGGCTACGACGATGCACCTGAGGGTCACTGCGAGGTGATCTACGAAAATGTGCGCGTGCCGCTTGGCAACCTGGTTCTGGGCTGGGGCAAAGGTTTCGAGATCATCCAGGGCCGTCTGGGCCCCGGCCGCATCCACCACTGCATGCGCACCATTGGCACCGCCGAGCGCGCGCTCGACCTGATGCTGGCGCGCTGCACCGACCAGCGCAAAAAGGCGTTCGGCAAGACGCTCTCGGAGCACGGCACGATCGTGCAAAACATCGCATGGGCGCGTATCAAGATCGAACAGTCGCGCCTGCTCGTGCTCTCGGCGGCCAACATGATCGACAAGACCAACGCCAAAGGTGCCATGCGCGAGATCGGCATGAGCAAGGTTGCGGTCGTCAACGCGGCACTCGAGGTGCTCGACATGTCAATGCAGGCACACGGTGCCGAGGGTGTATCGCAAGACACCATACTTGCTTATGCCTTCGCGCAGTTGCGTACGCTCCGCTACGCTGATGGCCCCGACGAGGTGCACTTGCAGCAGCTTGGCAAGCTCGAGCTGCGAAGAGCGCCCGAGGTATGGGAGAGGCTCAACAAGACCAACGCCATCTCGGAGGCGCTGCTTGCTAAGAACGGCATCAAGTCTCACCTTTGAGCGTCGCAACGTTGTAGTCGCCATCATCTCATCATCTTCTCTGGAATCAAGTCTCTCATGCACAAGCGGTCCAAACAGCGTTGTGCATTGTGTGTGCGTGTGTGTGTGCGTGTGTGTGCCTCTGTGACATTTGTCTCTGAAGCCTGCTGAGTACGTCTCGCTGAATTCGATCCAGACTGTGGCGAGCGAGTTGAGCGCGCACGTCACTTGACTTGGCTTAGCTGAGGAGACAGCGTGCGGTGCTCTCAGCGAGAGCCCGAACGGGAAGAAGGTGGAGGAAAAAGCGGAAATACGGCGCTTTGCTTGTCACGGCTTCCCCGCTCTTTTCCAGCCGAATCTTGTTTTTTTTTTGGATTTCTGTGGGTTTATTCAGCAGATCTTGACATGCGACAACAACATGATACCGATAAATCTTTCATACACACACCTTGATTCGTTCCGAGTCACCACCGTCCATCGCTGGTCTTCACTCTCGCGCAAGTACGCAGCAGCAGATCGAAAACTCAACAGCGGAGACGATTGCCACCTTCACCGCAGGATGTCGTTGTAACGGCAGTCCTAGAGGCGAACCACCTGCTATATATACACCCGCTTCTCCTATCTCACACCCTAGGACAGGGGGGAGACACTTTCTTCTCGCAATCCAACCAAGCATCAGTATCTCAAGATGAGCTCGCCTCGTCTCTATCAGGACGCTCCTGGCCTCGAGCTGCAAAACGACGTTGTCGCATCCGTCGAACATGCGCATCCCGTGACGGAATCTCGGCCGCAACAGGCGCAGGGACAGCAATCTCCCAGCACTTCGCAAACAACTCAGCGCTACGGCACAGAAAGTACAAAGGCAGACCAGGAGGCGACACAGACAGACATCGAAGCAGCAATGGGTGTTCCGCACATGGATCAGCGAACGAGTGGATCCACTTCGTCCACGGGCGAACAACATACGCTCCACCCTACCGAGTCGTACGGACAGCGTCTGACACGCGTCTTGACCGGCGATGCGCACACGCACAACGATGCATACCAGACCGACGATGACGATGCTACTGCTGCTGCTGCTGCGAGTAAGAGGGAGCGCTCGCGCAAGAGGAGATTGCTGCCATCAATAATGCGTCAACGACATCGAAGCGGAAGCAAGAGGCCCAAGCCGTCGAGTACAAGGCAGAGGGCGGAAGAGCTGGCCGCCATGGCAGATTCCGAAAAGGCGGCTCGATCCAAAGCAGCAACAACTGGCGGTGGCGACGCAGGCCCTGCTAGAACAAGGTCGACTGATGCGAGCAGCGAGCCGGCACGCATCAAGATGGTTGGTGAAGACGGCAAGCCGATGCGACGGCACGGCATCAAGGAACGCGTGCTGCATTTCACTCCATCCTGGTTCTCAGTGACGATGGGCACAGGCGTAGTAGCTACCTTGCTCAACCTTCTCCCGTGGCCATCGATCCATTCTGGCCTGCGGTACCCTGCCGTATGCTTCCTGTTCGCGGACATCATCATCTTCATCCTCTTCCTCTGCGCCTTCTTCGCCAGGTACCTCATGTACCCGGAAGTGGTGCCGCTGACCATCAAGCATCCGCAAAAGTCCATGTTCTTGGGAACCTTGCCCATGGGCCTCATCACCATCATCAGCGGGATCGCGCAGCTGGGCACCAAGGAGTTCGAGCTTGGCATCGGCTTCGCTCTAGCAGCAAGCGGATTGTGGTGGGGCGCCACGGCGTTGAGTCTGCTAACTGCAATCGGAGTGCCGTTCAGCATGATGACGTACCAGAAGCACTATTTCGAGGGCATCACTGCGGCACTGTTGCTGCCCATCGTTCCGCCTATCACTGCCGCGGCGACAGGCAGCGTAATCGCCGAGATCCTGATGCACAGGTATCCAACGTACGCGTTTACCATCATGGTGGTGAGCTACCTCGTCCTCGGCATCGGGCTGCCGCTGGCGCTGCTCATCCTGGTACTCTACTTTCAGCGTTTGCTGCTATTCAAGAGTCCACCGCGCGATGTCATCATCTCGGTCTTCCTGCCGCTGGGGCCGTGCGGCCAGGGCGGCGAAGCGTGTCTGCATCTAGGCAAAGTAGCCCTGCATCTGTTCCCCACCATCTCGACCCCCGCTTCCTCTTCAGGAGTGCCACAGCTATTCTCAGTCGGTCAAGCGCTGTACGGCGCCGGGCTCATCTCGGCGATGCTGCTGTTCGGGTTGGGCATCTGGTGGCTCGCCATTGGGGTGTTTACCATCATCCGCGAGCTGAAGCGAGGCAAGCTCGGGTTCAATATGGGCTGGTGGGGGTTGACGTTCCCTTTTGCCAGTCTGGCCATCTGCACGGCGAGGCTGGCGATCGAGTTAGATAGCTTGACGCTTAAGATTGTGTATACGGCGTTTGTGATCGCCAATATCTTGTTGTGGCTGTATGTAGCGATTCCGACGGCGAGGGGCGCTTGGACGGGGAGGCTCTTCAATGCTCCTTGTCTTGCGGATCTTCCACTCAAGCCGTGAGGTGGGCAGCAAGCTCATGCATTGTAATTCTTTCTAGAGGTCAGTCGTGTGTCAACGGTCTGAACAAGCAGCATCGCTCAGTTTGATAGGCTTCGGCTCGCCTCTTGGTTGAGTGATGGCGATCCGGGTCGTTGGACGCCTTAACACCTATCTGCCTTTTTGGGGCTGTCCCGCAAACGCGCCATAGAGACGCGTCTTGGGTGTTGTTGGCGTGCGGAAACACGCGCGTCAAAAGGATTCGCGTGCACGTCGTGTAAATTGCAGTCCGTTCTTCGCGCTTTGTCTCGCGCAAAGAGAGAGCGACAGCGAGAGCGGGCAGAAAATGACTGAGACAGAGAAGCGGCGGCGGCATGTCGTGAGCGCTTCGTCGTTCTGCCTTTCTGCATTTGTGCCAATTTGCCTTCTTCTGCAAGGGAAACAGTCGCACTTGTCGTTCAACGTGCTGTTCGCAGCCGTGCGCAAAAGGTCGACAACAAGACATCCTCAACACACCCTTGTCTTCATCCGTCATTCTCTTCACCATCATCATCTTTCAGCTACATCAATCAACCCCCGGCCCTCAGGATTCGACCCTCAGTCTCTGGCATCAGGCACGCCCCTCTCTGCTCACCACTGGAGCCTTTTCCCCCCTAAGGGCATTGTCCCTCGCTTGCGCTCATACATCAAGCAGACTTCTTGCACGGCAGCTCCTCACCGGTATACCCCCCTCGGCATAAGTAGCCCTTATCCACCATCATGTCCGGCCCCGCCCCCATCCTCCCCACCATCTCGCTCGGGATCAACTACGCAGACGAGCGCGAAAAGATTACCGATTTCCTCCTCTTCTTCAAGGCGCCCGCATCTCGCTTGGCTTCACTTTCGTCTTCACAAGCCGGTGGAGCGCCCATCAGCTTGGAAGATGCGGGTGACAACGATGACGACCATCTCGACCTCGATCGAGAGCTGAGCGGTGCCATCGACCGCATGGATGTCGACCGAGCAGCGGCACAACGACGGAGCCGCAGCCAGGCCGAAGCATCCGCCTCCGCCTCCGGATCGCGACAGGTGCCGTTCTACATGCATCAGCTGCAAAATATCGCCAACCGCGAGCAGGACTCACTGATCATTGATCTCAACGACGTTGCGTCTCATTTCAACACCACCACCAACGAGTCGGGCAAAACGCTCGTCGGAGCAATCCGCAACAACGCCAAGCGGTATCTCGACCTGTTCAGCGAGTGCGTAGACAAGCTCGTCCCCGAGCCGTCCAAGGACATCTCGCACAAGGACGACGTGCTCGATGTCATCCGACACCAGCGCATGGAGCGCAACGCACGCACAGTCGAGAACGCCGAAGACCCCAACAACGCCGGCGTGGCACCGGAAGATGCGAGCGACAATGTCTTCCCGCCCGTGCTGCTGCGCAGGTACACGCTCTACTTTAAACCCTACACGGGGCGTATGCATCCATCCGAAGCGCCAGAGGAGCCACTTGCGGTGCGCGCGGTGCGCGGTTCGCACCTGGGCAAGCTCATCACGGTCCGAGGTATCGTGACGCGCGTGTCAGAGGTGAAGCCGTTCCTGCTCGTCGATGCGTACGCGTGCGATGTGTGCGGTGCCGAGGTGTTCCAAGAAGTCACCTCGCGACAGTACATGCCATTGACACAGTGCAACTCGCGACGATGTATGACCAACAACACGCGAGGGCCGCTGTACCCGCAGGTGCGGGCGAGCAAGTTTGTGCCCTTCCAGGAAGTCAAGATCCAGGAAATGGCCGACCAGGTCCCTGTGGGACACATCCCGCGCACCATGACGATCCACGTCTACGGGCCCTTGACACGCGCGATGAACCCGGGTGACGTCGTGCACGTCGGTGGCATCTTCCTCCCCATGCCCTATTCCGGCTTCAAGGCCATCCGAGCCGGCCTGCTGACAGACACCTACCTGGATGCCCAGTCGATTCATCAGCTCAAAAAACAGTATACCGCCATGCAGCGCACCCCGGAAATCGCCGCACAGATCGCCGAGCTCAAAGACGACCCGGCACTGTACCAGAAGCTCGCGTCGTCGATCGCGCCCGAGATCTATGGCCACGAAGACGTGAAAAAGTGCCTGCTGCTGCTGCTCGTCGGCGGTGTTGGCAAAACCGTCGGAGACGGCATGAAGATCCGCGGCGACATCAACGTCTGCCTGATGGGTGATCCGGGTGTGGCCAAATCGCAGCTGCTCAAGTACATCTCCAAAGTCGCGCCCCGGGGCGTATACACCACGGGTCGCGGTAGTTCGGGCGTCGGTCTGACCGCGGCCGTGATGCGTGACCCGGTGACTGACGAGATGGTTCTCGAAGGCGGCGCGCTGGTTCTGGCGGACAACGGCATTGCGTGCATCGACGAGTTTGACAAGATGGAGGAGTCGGACCGCACGGCGATCCACGAGGTGATGGAGCAGCAGACCATTTCGATCTCCAAGGCCGGGATCACGACGACGCTCAATGCGCGCACGTCGATCCTGGCGGCGGCAAACCCGCTGTACGGGCGGTACAACCCGCGTGTGAGCCCCGTGGACAACATCAACCTCCCCGCGGCACTCTTGTCGCGATTCGACATTCTCTACCTCATCCTGGACACGCCGACGCGCGACGACGACGAGCGGCTGGCGCAGCACGTGACGTACGTGCACATGCACAACGCGCATCCGGAGCTCGAGTTTGACGTGATCAGCCCAACGCTCATGCGCCACTACATTGCATTGGCGCGCCAGAAGCGGCCCGTGCTCTCGAAGGCGGTGAGCGACTATGTCGTGGGCGCCTACGTGCAGATGCGCAGCCAGTACAAGGAGGATGAAATCTCGCATGCCTCGGACAGTGGTGCCGGGTCGAGTGGAACCGGCTATGTCAGCGCACGAACGCTGCTCGGCATCATCCGCCTTTCGCAAGCGCTCGCACGCCTGCGCTTTGACGACAGCGTCTCGGTCCCAGACGTCGACGAGGCCCTGCGTCTGCTCGAAGTGTCGAAATCGTCCATCCTCAACCACCCCTCGCTGGCGTCTTCGGGGCGTGATGCGCTCGGTCAGGACCAGACGTACATCTCCAAGATCTACCGCATCATCCGCGAGTTCTACAACCACCACGCCTCCGCCCGCGCCGCCGATGACCATGACGACGACGACGAGGACATGGGCCTCGACCACGGCCTGCCCATCCCGCAGCTGCGCGAACGCATCATCGCTGCCGGCTTCCTCGAGGACCAGTTCCAGGAGTGCCTCCAGGAGTACCAGGACCTCGGCGTCCTCCAGGTCTCGGCAAATCGCTTGGTCTTCCTCTGAGTCCTGGTCCGCTTCTTTCTCGTTGTATTTTTGGCTTTGCGCCCGTCACGTTTGCTCCCGTTTATTCAATCGTCACTGCTTGTCTTCTCACCACACACTGAGCCAGAGAGCTGTGCATATCAGTCCACCACCCGCACACTCGTTTGTGAGACCAAAAGACAAATGCTGAAACAATTTTGCGAACTTGCAACGACATGCTGACAACTAGGAACACATGGTATATATGACAAACGCAACTTGGAAAATCCACGACCGCTCCGGCGGCTATTAGCAACAGGACCAGCTGTTGCTCACGACCGCCTCGTCGCTCTGCTGAGGCACGCGCTCATCCGACGGCAAGAAAATGCTGTTGCGCTCCCTCTGCGCCCTCTCCTGCTCAATCTGCGTCCGCCGCTCCACAAGCTTCTTGGTCACCGCCAGGAACACCTCCTCAATCCCGCGATCGTCCTTCGCCGACACCTCGGACACCTCCACCACGTCCCAGGACAGATTGAAACTCATAAGAGCGTCCACATCCGCACCTCCGTCGCTCCCCGCCGACCCACTCGACGCTCCACTGCTGCCAAAGCTGCTCGGCTTCAACGGCCCAGACGCCGCCGCAGGCATTGTCGCCACCGTGCTAGCCACGCTCGTTGCACCAGACGGCAGATGCGGCCATCCAGGACTACTCCCGCGCTGGAACGTCGTCAACCTAGACGCCGAACCGATCGCCAAAGCAGTCAACCGCGACGACGGCCGCGTCGGCGAACCCGGGCTGCCATCGACCTCCGGAACCAACGGCTCCACTTCCCCCTGGTACGGCTGCAACCAACTCCGCACCGTGGCACGCGCAAACTCGAGCTCCACCTGCCTCTGCGACCAGCCCAGATCCAGCTTTGCCCCCACAATGTGCATAACAAGATCTGTCGTCATGTTCTTCTTGAGTTCTTCGATCCATGCTCGAATGTCCAAGAAACTCGACATGCTGGTGATGTCGTAGACGATCACGGCCGCGTGGCTGCCACGATAGTACATGGGCGCCATGCTTCGAAAGCGCTCCTGCCCCGCGGTATCCCACAACTGCAAGCGCACCTTGACGCCATCCACAATAAGCTTCTTGGTCAAAAAGCTCGCACCGATCGTCGACGGCGTAGAGGCAATGGTGAACTGGCCAGATGTGTAGCGGTGCACCAGTGATGTCTTGCCGACACCCTGGGAGCCGAGGATGACCACTTTAGCTTCGAGCTGGTTGTTGGGCAGCGTGCCGCGCTCGCGGAGGCGCGCAGGCGGGGTCGACACGGACAAGGTACTGCCTGGTGCTGCGTTGGGTGATGGCTGCGAATACGACAAGGTGCGACTGGGAGCGGGCGAGACAGCGGTGCCAGCTCGGTTGGCATGTGCGCCTCCAAGTCGCTCTGTCACCGAGTCAGGAGATACATTGGACACGGTCTGTCGGCGTTGAGTGAGCTTGGGAGCGCTCCTGCCGCTGCTCGGGCCGTACGTCATGGCATTCGAGGGAGGTGATCGACGTGGAGGTGTCTCTTCCCTCTTCGCCGGAGCCGCCGAGCTGATGCCTGCCGTGACAGTATGACTGCGGCGAAGGAAAGCGCCGGTATTGCTTTGAAAGTTACGGAACCTTGCCGATACGTCATTGTTGCGGTCAGCAGTGCGGCTATCGGCAAAGGGAGCACCCATCTGACCGAACTCGCTCAGACCCGAATCCAGAGTAGGACTGGTAGAGCACCGCCTTGCCCTAGTAGGCATCCCGCTGGCTTCGATTCGAGTTGAAGCAGCCAAAGGCGGAGACCTTTGGGGCAGGTCTGCATCCTTTTGCTTGCCGGCGCTGGCAGAACTCGATTCTGCTAGCGGTTGGAGTGTCTCGACGGCGTTGCGCGACGAAGCTCTGCTCAAGCTGGGATACAGCGAGTGAAAGCGTGCTGTCGAGATGAAGGCAAGCCCGCTGTCCTGTTCGGTCAAAGAGGGTGTTGCGGGAGCAGAGTTGAGGCTCTGCAGGCTGCGAAGCCTTGGTCGAGATACGCGCCGCGACTCGGGAGCCTTGTACGTGCGCGGTTCTTGAACATCTTTGCTACTAGCCTGTGCAGCGTCAGCATGGGAATGACTGGGCCCAATATGCTTGGACGGCATCGAGGCATCGGAAGATTGCAAGGGAAAAGATGGAAAGATCGGAAGCTGGTTCTCCTTTGTGGGCGAAGGGGTAGGTACAGGCGAGGAAAAGGCCGAAGGAAAAGGGTGTTGCGGCATGGTGTTGTGGAAGACTTGGGCTGTCATGGTGTGAATATGGTTGCAGATGGGATATGCGTCCCCGTCTGAAATCCTTAGTGATCGTGATTGGCGTGACTGGCAGTAGAGATGATGTCAAGTTCCAGCTTGCTCCGAATGAATGGTGCTATGAATGTTTGGTTAAGCGCCCTTTGTGAAGATGTGGCGAGGATGGCGAGGAACTAAGGCAATTGCATACCGCACTAGAAAGGTAGCCCGAATATGAAGAGTCGAGAGAAGGATACGGGATGAAGAACGATAAAAAGTGAGGGTATCTTTGGATGATTGGATGATGCTAGAGAAGATCCAAGGCGAGCCAGCGCCAGATGCGATGCTTCAGAGGTATCTGTCGATAAGAAGGTGCATACGATGCAGAACGTGCACGGACTTGATAGTGCCGGGGAAAGGTGGCTACGGAGTAGATGCGCGGAGGCCAAGTTGAGCAGAAGACTACGCTCGGATGCTGCTGCTAGGACCGGGCTGAATGCCAGTTGAACGCGGGGAATGTATGCGCTTGTGTCTGTCGGAAGGTCTGCTGTATGCGTTGCAGGCGAGGTCGGATAAGGGTCGCTCCAAGCAGAGACGAGGGCTTGGTGGAGCCGTGCTGTGAATGCAGCCGAGTGGTGCAATCCAAGGGGTGATGGCGGAGCAGAAAGAGAAGGGAGCTGTTCCAAAGGATGGTCGCTTTAAAGCGAGACGGAACGGAAGGGTCCAAGATAGGAACAGGGTGGGTGAGACAGGGTCCCGGAATAGGGTTTCTGACAAGCCGAAGCGAGGCTTGGACAGCTTAGGTAGAAGCTCAACACCTAGGAGGACAAGATGGCGAAGAGGCGGCGGTGGTGGTGGCGGCGGTGGTGGCGGTGGTCGTTGGAAGGCAGTCGAGTGTTGCTCGCGTGTGGGACTGTCTCAGACGAGAACAAAGAAAAAGAGACCTGCTGCAAAGGAAGGAAAGCGAAGAAGGGCGAGGTTGCAGCAAGAATTGCAAGCGTGCAGCTCAATAGGAGGATAGCTGCAGCTGTCTTTGGACCCTGTGCTATTGTCGGAGTTAGAGGGTGGGTGGCAAAGATGGGTGGTGGGTGCGTCTCGTCGTCTTGGCGTGTGGGAGAATCTAGCGAGAGGCAGCTAATGGTGATGATGATGATGATGATGATGATGATGATAGGAAGCTGTAGGTCGTTATGTAGGCGGTATGCAGCCGGCTATAGTGTATACTGCAGGCTGTCTGCAATGCAGAGAGAAAGGAATGCGACACGACGGGATGGGTTGATGAGGAGATGGGAGTCGGATGGAGACCAGATGGCTTTCGGGGGCAAAGAGGTATACGTGTATGTGACAGACCAGCGTGCGCGTTGTATCAGCTGCATCACCCTGCAGCCAAATCTGCAGCCTCGTGCAGCTTTATCCTGTAGTCACATCTTGGGTAGGCCGGATGAAATTGGCCGCTTCAAAAACCCTGTGTTGGTTGGTCTGTCCGCCTTGCTTGGTGCTGTAGGCCGTGGAACACCGGATCTCGCCCTCGCTATCGCTTTCGCCGGCCGGCTCGAGTCAGCAGTCAGCTGGACTCGCCTAACTCAGATCCACACATCTTGGCACACAGAACGAGCAACCGTGGAGCTCCTGACCGAGCTAGCGTCGAACATCACTCAAGAATGGCGGCGTCCTATTGGCTTGGGCACCAGAGGAGAGAGCAGAGCGCAGATGAAACTCCATCACCCACCCCCACACAGCCTCGTCCAAGCATCCATGCCCAACAAGGCCAAGCGAGCGAGAGGCACCTCGGCTGCAACAACAACAAGCGGCGCGCCCCTTGACCTGCTCTGCTGTGGTAGATTAGATGACGCCAGCAGTCCAGGGTCCAGTTGCAGCTCTCGTTTGGTTCCGATATGCATTTCCTCCTCGGCTGCCATACAGCGTTGCCCCGAGCGTAGCGTGCCACGCTGCTTTCGTAGGCTGCCTGCCAGCATGCGGTCTGGACTTGATTCTGCGTGGCTGAGTGCACAGCCAACCAACGAGCTGCGACCAATCCGAACGTGCTGCATTGTGCTTTTTCACTCGATCAAGTTCTATTACTGTCGGCGCTGGAAATCCTCTCTGTTGTCAACCGCGTCCCAAGGCCAAGCAAGGCTTCTCAGGGTTCTCGAATTCAGTCGAAGCGAGTAGAGACAGGGGCGCGTAACTTTGTTTTTCTTTGCCGCGCTCTCCACCTCAAAGTTGGTCTAAAAATGTCAGAGCACGTGATTTAGGCGTCCGCCCTTTTGGCTAGTTAATGTTACACCGCAAAGTGTGACTATTTCCAGAAAAGCCTTTGGACCGGACCCTTTTCGCAAAAGCACGCCATTGCTGTCAAAGATGGTGTGCGGACAAGATGCCATTCTTGTCTCAAGTGGTGTCAACGATGCACGCTTGACAGCTCCCGTCCGTGCAGGCTTGTTATGCTCAGCTTCCCCCCACTCCGTCCCCCCGCCAAGCCTCTACGCTGCCAGTGTCAGTAGGTCCGAGCGCCTGCGTCAGAAAAAAAGTCATTTCTTCTAAACGCCGCCCTCGCTCTTTTCCACAGGGCTTTCGCAGCAGCAAGACACACACACTTAGCTTAGACGATCTGCAGCCGTAGCTTCCACTCCCGGTCGGGTACTCGCGCTACCACACAAGATAACCCGTTTTGCGGCAGATTGGCGAGATGTTGTGCTTGAACCCAAGGACAAGTGTGCTAGACTGAAAGGTGTGGCGAGCGAGCCAGGGGCCTGCTCACTAGATGGCGGAATCTGTCCACGCGTTGCTCCTCTGCTTGTTTCACGGGTCGTCAGACGTCGAGTACAAGAAGATCCTCCATCTCGTCCCATTCTCTTTCTGTTTCCACCACCACACCACCGTCACATACCCGACTTCATATCCTCAAAATGCCTGGCCTTCGTCTTGGATCCATCGCCCCTAACTTCACCGCCGAGACCACTCAGTAAGTGTCCAGCACACCTGCCACATTGGCCGTCGTCGTCGGCACTATCCATACCCGTGCTCCCAGAGATTGGAATCGACGGCGCTGACCCTAGCCCTCCCCTCTCGCCTTGCTTGTTGCTTTTCGTCCTACAGCGGTGTCATCAACTTCCACGAGTACCTCGGTGACTCGTGGGGAATCCTCTTCTCGCACCCTGATGACTTCACGCCCGTTTGCACCACCGAGCTCGGTGAAGTCGCACGCAAGGAGCCCGAGTTCAAGAAGCGCGGTGTCAAGGTGATCGGCCTCTCGGCCAACGACGTTGCCTCGCACGATGCCTGGATCAAGGACATCAACGAGGTCGGCAAGACTTCCGTCAACTTCCCCATCATCGGCGACAAGGACCGCAAGGTCTCCACTGAGTACGACATGCTCGACGCCCTCGACCCCACCAACGTCGACGCCAAGGGCATCCCCTTCACCGTCCGTGACGTCTTTGTCATTGACCCCAAGAAGGTCATCCGCCTCAAGATCTCTTACCCCGCCTCCACCGGCCGCCACTTTGACGAGATCCTGCGAGTCATCGATTCGCTCCAGATCGGAGACAAGTACCGCGTCACCACCCCCGTCAACTGGCAGAAGGGCGACAAGGTCATCGTTCACCCCTCGGTCCAGGGCGCCGAGGCCGAGAAGCTCTTCCCCGGCTACGAGACCGTCAAGCCTTACCTCCGATTCACCAAGGACCCTTCCGCCTCTTCGGCCTAAAAGATAAATGTTCGCTTTCTCTGCTGCGTATGAATACAACACTTAACTCGAAAGCAGATACAGTACATGCACACACAGACTGCTCATGTCGGTCTCTACACTTGATTTGTGCGAACGAAGGATTAGTGCGTGTCAATTTGCTTGCAGCTTGGATTGTCGTAAATGTAAGGCTGAACATCTTGCTTGGCAATGAATTCCCTGAAACGGTTTCAACAGGCGGCACATTTCGGCGTAACCGCATCAGCGCTCGAACCAGCAGCAGCAGTAGGCGAAACCGAAGGCTCGGCAGCCTTGGCGGCGGTAGTAGCAGCTTTGACGTTGGGAGCAGACATTGCTAAAGGATGAAACGCGAAGAAAACTTTGTGAGGATGAAGGGATCGTCGCTCTGTTTGAGTGGACCATGTTGTGAGTAATGTTGTGTTCGAAAGCTCAGAGATGTTGTAGCGGTTATGAGCAGCGTGGGTTGGTGCATGAGGATGAGGAGGTCGACAAGGAAGGGAGAACGCAGCTGGCTCCTCTCATTAAAAGCTGGTCCCTCCTCATCCGTCTTGTTCCACAACTCAGCCACACTCGAGAAGCCAACCGACAAAGAGAAGGACAATGCTTTCACAGCCGCGGTTGCGAGCAGACGGCTTTCCTTCAATAACAACGACACATTAGAGGTGAACGATATGATCTGCTGGACGGAAAGCATACGACTCTATCGACTGTTCAAGGAAAGATGCATTAAAGCGATCTGCGGGAGCTGCGTCCGGCAATGACCGATTTGGGTAGATGAGAGCGAGGTGCAGAGAGATGATTAGAGAGGGCGGGACGAAAATGGCTGCTTCTCGTGGTGCTCTTGGTTGTTGCACTCGTTGTCGTCCACCTCCTCGGATGACGACTCCTCCAACTTCTCATCGGACGAGGGTTTCTTGTACTCGTCCATCTCGAGGGAACGGTTGGAATCCTCAACAACGATGCAAATCTTCTCGATGCCATAGTGGAGCTCATGGATGATGTCGAACAATTAACAGCCGACAAGCAGGTCAAGGCGTACGACGGATGAATTGCGGAACGAAGAAATGCTGGAGGAGATGCGACAACAGACAGGGCGATGGAAGGTGACGCGACAAAACAAAATGCAGAAATCAAGCTTGCTGGATTTGTAACAAGGCAATCAAAAGGAGAGTTGAGAGGGGCAAGGCTCGAGGAAGGAACGTCCTTGGCGTGGAGAATGCGGAGAGGATGAAGCTCCTTACTGATCTTGCTTCCAAGCAACATAGTCAGCATAGGTACACTGCACCTTCTCGGAACGGTAGCGCCTCACGCGGAGGGAATTGCGAATGTCGTCAGTGATCCTGCCATTGAAGCCTGCTTTGCGAATGACCGAGTCGATGGCCTCTTGCTTGGTCCAGCCCTGGTCCGGGATAACATCAGGCAAGTAGGTGGCCGTGAGGAACGCGGGTCCGGCGCGGGAGAAGCGCGACTTTTTGGACGAAGCTGGTGCAGGGGTAGATGCGCCCGAGCCAGACGACGAGCTGGCGCTGTCTTCGTTGCCGCCACTGAGCAGCGGCTTGGGAGCGAGTGCGGGATTGGGGAGGTGAATATAGATGCCATGGACACCGACCTGCCAGTCGAGGTAGTCGTCGCACTCCTCGAAACCTGTCAGCAGCGAGACCCCACACTCGAGGCGTGCAAGCTCGGATTGCGAGATGGGCGAGAAGCGATGATCCTTGAAAGCAGAGATGCTGGCATACTCGGCGAGACCCTGGGCGAGCGGATATGGTTCAAATGTGCCGATGCAGCCTCTCAACCGAGCTTCGGCATTAGGCGAGATAGAGACCGTGTTGGACTTGCGCGAGACGGAGCTGTGTGGGAAGATGTTCCACGTGACAAAGAGCGGATACTCTTGGCCGTTGTCGACAAAGGGTGGTGTGGGTGGAGGCGATGACTTGGGGTTGAGTTTGTGCTCGATGACCGCAAAGCAGTAGAAGCAATGCTCGATGGCAGCAGTCGAGTTGGAGGGAGCCATGATGAATGAGGATGATCAAATCGTTGCAGTTGTCTCAAAGGTAGCAAGGCGTTGTCCATATGGGTGCACAATCTAGAGGCTCTTGTTTGAATTCGCTTGTTGATTAAATAGTGCCGTGCGAACCAGGCACGACGGTGATGCTACGTTGGAGCTCGGGCTCGAGGCGACGTGAACCAGCGTCGCTCGCTTTCGGAACGGACGTTCAGCCTCTGGCGACGGTGATGTCGGCTCACAACGACGCCGAAGCAAGTCGAAACTAGAAGAGGGAAGAGCAAAAGTACGCTTGAGGACGATGCGTTTGACTTGAAGCAGCAGAGGTGGTGGCGGAGGAAAGACGAGATGATGTCAACTTGGCTGAGCAGCTCTTGAAGGGTCGACAAAGATGGACCCTGCGTCCGATAAGCGACCATGCTTTCCCTGCTCCTCTGCGACTATTTCGCGTCTCCTTTTAACCAATACAGTATTTCGTGCCAAAAATAAGCCAAAAAATTGTGGACGAGAAAGTGTCAAAAAAAAGAGGTCCAGGAGCGAGCGCTGTATATGAGTCGATTCGCAGCCAACCTGGCCAGACGTCGCCGTTCCAAACAAGGCACCAATCCGAGAAGCGCAGAGCGAAAGGGGCCAGGCCAACACGGCAAGCGAGCAAAAAAGGAACAAGCAACGAATGTGTGAGTGTTGTGTTGATGTCCAACTGCCTTCGTCCGGCCGGTAGAGCGTTGCGCT
The DNA here is from genome assembly GCF_005498985.1 of Sporisorium graminicola. Classification (NCBI taxonomy): domain Eukaryota; kingdom Fungi; phylum Basidiomycota; class Ustilaginomycetes; order Ustilaginales; family Ustilaginaceae; genus Sporisorium; species Sporisorium graminicola. The sequence continues at coordinate 140,006 of NC_043732.1, forward strand.
CGACACAGGATCGGGTGTCCCGTTGGGTGGGGGACTCATGACATCAGCCAGCATTGGGACGTGCGCACAAAAGGCACGACTGCAAACACCACAACGTGTCTGCATGCCTTGCATATTTTCACGCTTCGCCTTTGCAATTTCCTCTGCCAGCATGCCCGAAGCACGGAATGCCTCCACACAGCGCTGGCTGCAAACACTGAAAGCAGGCTCCGATGCCTGAATCCTCGTGTGAGAGAGCCCTTGTATGTGTCTCATAGAGCAGCACCGGAACGCAATCCGACATCCTGACTCAGGCAGAGACGACTTTTCCTCTTTTCCCCTGATCGCCCGGCACCTTGCTGCCTGCGTGTTAGTCTGCTCGACTCGGATTACAAATAGCTCAAAGCAACAGCATCTTTCCCTCCGACCACATCCATCCTCCCAACCCTTTACCATCGCAAACATGTCCAACCTTCCCGGTCTCCTCATCGACATTGTACGTACCCTCTCAATACGTCTTGAGGTCGTCTCCAATCGCGCCGACCTTTGCTGACACTCCAATCCCTTTTCTTGCCTGCCCCACCACAGCCCCGCAACCCCATCCTTGCGGTCGGAATCCCCGTCGCCGTCGGCGTTGTCAATGGATTTGCTACTAAGAAGTCCAACTACTCTGCTGACTCTGTCTGGTACAAGTCGCTCAAGAAGCCCAGCTTGAACCCTCCCAGCAGCTACTACGGCATTGTCTGGCCCGCTCTGTACGCTTCCATGGGCTGGGCCTCCCACTTGACCGTCAAGGCGCTCGACCGTACTCCCCCCGGTTTCGGCCGCGAGACGGCCAAGAAGGCGCTCACTCTCTACTGGGTCCAGCTCGGCCTGAACGCGCTCTGGTCGCCCCTCTTCTTTGGTGCCGGAAACGTCGGCCTTGCTCTGGTCAACATTGGCGCCCTTACTGGAACTGTCGGCTACTGGGCTGCCACGGTCAAGGACGTCGACGAGACCGCCGGCCTGCTCGCTATCCCTTACGTCGGCTGGCTGCTCTACGCCACCTACCTCAACGGTAGCATCTGGTGGCAGAACTACGGCTCGGCCAAGTTTGGCAAGCTCAAGAAGGACGCCAAGGACCTCTGAGTTGGGCCCGTGTAGATCCGGTCTGAACGAGCCAACTGTTGTCTCCCTCTTGATGTACTTCTATACAGTCTGACACTGCGGAATCAAAGTATCCCAACGGCCTTCGACTCGACCCGTCTGAAACTCGCAGCGTGTCCTCTACTCTGCGCAACGATGAACAAGCACAACCAGCGAACAACAGTCTCAACAGCGTGCAGCACATCTATTCAGCATTTCGATGCCGATGAACAAAGCAAAAGGTGCAGGGAGACTACACGTGGACTCTCGCTCAACCCTGGCGAACCGAGCTGCGATCGGTGTCCACGCTGTCACGTCTATTCTTGATGGGCATGAACTGGCGGTCTGGATCGTCCTGACCAAAGAAAACAGTCGATCCCTCGACCATGCCTCTGTCCACCCTACTATCGCGACTGCTGTGAGCCTCGAGTTTGGCCATAGCGTCGTCAAAGTCCATATGCGTGGTGAGCGGGCGACGCGGCAATGTGGTCAATGCATGGCGAGCGTCCAAGTTGATGCTGAGGATATTACTCGAGTGGGCGCCCTCGGAAACGCTGATAAGTAGCGAATACTGCTGTTGCTGCTGCTGCTGCTGCTGCTGCTGCTGCTGCGGTGGTGTGCCAAGGGACGTGCTCGACGGGCTCTTGTGCAGGCTGTTCGCCGAGCTTCCTGAACCGCTTGACCCCGGATTACGCTCGTACACCTCGAACGTGATGCTGGCAAAGTAATCGAGCGGGGGCATCTTTGGCATGACCACATTGAGCTCCGACGCAAGCAACAGGTTGAGCAGCGTATGAATATGAGACTCCTTGGTAAAGTAGAGGCTACAAATGCCCTTGCTCTCTTTAGCCCCCTTAAGATCCTCCACGATATTTTTCAGCAACGGCATGCTGGTCAGGAACCCGATCTCCTCCTTCTCCTCAGGCGTAATGCCGTACTCGCGGGGGCAGATGAACGAGAACAAGGCGAGCGCCTTGCGGTACAGCTCGTGCAGGTTTGTGAGCCGCTTGTCCAGATCCTCGTCCGTCACCGCCGGATCCGCAAACACCGTCTCGATAAACTGCCGATTGTGCAGTCCGTCGTGGCTGAGCATGTCGTACAGCTCCGACGAGCGCGAGGGATCGTGTGGATCCTCCTCAAAGTCGTTGAACAGCTTTTCCCAGCGCTCGCGGAACAGCTGCGGCGTCTCGTGCGTGCACCACCGCGTCTGCACGCGGTCGATGGCTTTGCCCAACACCTTGTAATTGTGACGCATGATCTCGCGCAACTGGCCCAGCAGCGACGCGATCTCGAGCGCCAATTTGGCCGGCGGCGGCAGGTCCTCCGGCCAGTCATCCGGCACCGTGTTGGCTTCTGGCGAGTCCGGGCGCAGCGACGCTTTTAGTTTCTTCTTGACAACATCCATGACATCCTTGGCAGCGTTCGAGTCGTCCAAGAGGTCCTTGCGGATGATCATCTCCTTCTCGCCGCTCGACTCGTCTAAAAACGCAGCAGCAAAGATCTCGGCCGACGCAGTGACACGACGTTCCGACGATGTGTACACGGTGCAGTTGTCGAGCGCATCGGCGTTCATAATGATCATGTCCTTGCGCATGTTGCTTCCGAAATCCTTGGCCTGGTGCCGAGCGGCATGCGAGAATTCTCCACCCCACTTGATGATGAGTTGCATCTTGGTAAGATCGCCCGTGGCCTTGTCGAAGCTCGGCTTGATCTGAACTTTGGTGCCCGGCATATCCTTTTTGCGATTGATAAGCTGGATGATGAGCTCGAGATCTTCGGTGTTGGCGCCTGGCAGGGCGAGCGCTTCGGAGGCGGCGGTGGAGACGAGGTCGAGCTGCGTACGGAGGATGATCTCTTCCCTTCGACCTTGAAGCAAAGCAATGAGCGGGGCAGCCCAGGTCTCGGAAGGCTTGAAGGAGCGTTTGAGCTTCTGCTTCGGTGTTCGATCGCCATGCCTAAACACAGTGACGGAAGCTTTGAGGTTCCAAGCAGACCGCTCGCGCTCCCTTGGACTGACATTGCCCAAGCCGCTTGCAGAGCTTCCGATGGGACGACGAACGACATTGTTCTTGCAGAAGCGGCTCAGGATCTCTGCGCACTTGTCGTAATAAAAATCATTGCCCTTGACGAAACTCCAACCGTTGACATCGATGACGTAGCTCTTGCCCCCAACACGGAGCAGGTCGAAGCCACAAATGTTCTGCTTGAAGGCCTTTGAGATGGAGGTAGCCATCTTGACCTCTTCGTCGCTGAGCTTGGTGATGTAGCGAATCTCCTTGCCGTCCGGGTTGCGCTTGACGACGCCATCAACTACGGGCGACTTGCGCGTCTCGGCGTGAACAAAGTGCGGGCCGATGGTGTACACCTTGATGTCCTCGGCATTGTCGACGTCCATGAACTCTTCGTAAATGTACGAGCCATCGGAACGCGGCTCGACGAGGTTGGGATCGTATTCGGACGACTTGTTACCAACCTTGCGGAAGAGACGACGACCTCCGCCGCCCCTGTGCTTGGGAAAGTAGATGTGGATGTTGTGGTCCTCTCCGGAAACGGGCTTCTCGACAAAAGGTTTAGAGATCTTGTTGCCGCCGATGGAGAGCTGATCGTAGCCGTCGAGCTTGCACTCCTTGGTCTCACGGTCCTTGCGAAGATCTACACCCAGACGCTTCTTGAGGTCGTCGATGATGACATCTTCGAGATCCGGACCTCCGTCGCGATCGACCTCGAGCCGACGTGGAGTGGGCACACCAACGCTATCCAAAATAGAGAGAACAGCACGACGATCCCAGAGGACTTGCTGAAGACGGAGATCGTTGACCAGAACTGGCTTGCGCAGATCAGCGTACGAGATGGCCTTGTCGAGCGGGAAGCCTGTGGAAAAGAAGGAGATGAGTACGTCGACGATAGGCCAGTCCTCGACGGGCTCGTCGAGGATGACTTTTTCACCAAAGATGGTGACGTCGAATTCCTTGGTGCTGATGAGGCGGTTGAGGATGTTTTGCATAGGCTTGCTACGGGCCTTGCGGTCCATAGCTGCCACGCCGAGCTGGATCCTCTCCATTGTTCTGCAGCAGCGATTCGAGCGGTTGCTGGGCAGTGCTGTGGAAGAATGATAAGGATGGCGAGAAGAATTTTGTGAATGTCGTACGCACGCTTTGAAAACGTGCTCACTGATGCTGTAACTAACTCCACAAAAATCCAAATTCAACTTTGCCCGTGATTCATCGAAATGGCCGTGCACTATACGCAGCCAACCAACGAGGTACAGTAGCAGCAGCAGCTAGCTATTCTCCTCGACTGCAGAGAACTCGAGCGATCCTCCCGATTGTCGACCGTGGAAAGGTGGCACTCCCACCGGAAAAGGCACACAGGGTTTTGTGCACGTGCCCTTTGCTGTAGTACGCCTTGTTGGTGATTCAAGCGTTTCAATTCTCTCTTGCGGGTGTCAAATCAAAGCAGCAGCTAACCAACTTACTTGTATGCATCTAGTCCGGCGCAGGGTCTCAAACCCCTCGCTCGCTCTTTCGACGATGGAAAGAAAAGATACTTTTGACTTGCGTCTCGGCTGTTTGCGACAACAACACACGCACGCCGCCTGCCGAACGCATTCAAAAGGCCGAAAATTCTCTCAACTCGCCCACGCGTTTATTTTGGGCGTGTTTTTTGGACTCACAACAGCGACAGCAAGCAACACCTCGCCCAGCCTGCTGGCCAGCTTACTTACTCCTGGTCACCATTCTCCTCAAGCATCTCAACCGCTTCCAAAACAGCCAGAGGTTGACAGCATGCCACGTCCGCATTCAATCCGTTCACTACAGATGCCTCCGCGTCACCATGATGCGGGTGCCCATCCCTTCCCCAACGCACCGCCTTCGCCGTCCCTCTCAACAACCACGCGTGCGTCTCTCGACTTCCCATCGCGACCCGCCGTGCTCATTACTAGAGCGGACCTGCGCACCTCGCTTGCCGCCTACGAAGCCTTGCTTGCCTCCGCCAAAGCCTACACTTCCACCATGCTCTCCATGGCAAAAGCATCCTCCGACCTTGCCTGCGCGCTAGAGACGTGCGCTCGTGTCAAGGGCGCTCACGAATCCGGTCCCGGGTTGCAGGCTGCCAGTGGTCTGCATTTCCTCAAGAGCAACTACGAGCAGGTGCTCTGCGACACCTTCTGGAAAGATTTCTCCATCCCGCTCCTCAGCCACTACGACACCTACCGTTCCGCTTGCACCGATCGTCAAGTGCTTCACGATAAAGCTGTTACCGACAAATCCAAGCAACTTAAAGAGGCAGAAGCGAGGAACAATCGTGCAGGACGCAAAAAGGAGCGCGATCTCAACTCGTTCCGTCGTGCGCTCGCCGAGCTACAGTCGCACGTCGACGCTATCGATGAGCTCAAGGCGCAATACTACAACGAGGTGCTCGATGCCGAGCAGGAGGTCTGGTCGTTTATCGAAAGCAAGGTTGCTCTCATCGTGCGATCTCAGATTGAGATTTCGGAAAGGATCAGCTCCAAGGGGCTCAACGATCCCGTACTCGAGCAGATGCTAGCTACTATCCCGGATCCATTTGGCAGCTACGGGCCACCCAAGCAAGATGGCGAGATCTTTAGCATTCTCCCGCCGATTTCGCTGCTCAGCTCCGCCGCTAACAGCGTACACAACACGAGCACCGAAGCTGCCACCAACGACACCAGCGTCACTGACGGCGATCTCACCTCTGAAGAGGCTCGAGCCGCCTCAGGCACTGCTGCCAACGCTTCATCCAAGAGCAAGAGCGTGCTGCCCGCCAACATCATGTCGCCCTCCACGCCGAGCAAGGGTCTCTCTCGAGCTGCTTTACCTAACAACCTCTCTGCATCCGTCACACCCACCAGATCGTCCCACTCCAACACGGCAGCTGACGAATTACCATCATCTTCAACGCCAAGAGCCAAATCCACCGCTAACGCTGCTTCAGCCGCCACGCCTAAGGCGCGAGACTCCAAAGCCACTTCATCTTTAAATGGACGCACACACATTGCGCGTGACTCACTGCTTGGGCTGTCAACGGTATCGGAAGCCACAACCGCCGTGTCTGCGGCCACCGACAGCTCGCACGCACCTTCTGGCGGTTTATTCGGCTCCGAGAGTGTCGACTTCGAGGAGCTCTTGTCGCGCGAGCAGCTTCGGAAGGATGCAAGCGAGGACGAACCGCAGATAGGTGACGAAAGCAAATCAGATGGACACCCTGCCGCGCAAGCCGATTCGCTCAATGCGCCCTCTTCGAGCGATGCAACGGACGAAGGAAGTTCGGGTGGAAATGCGACTGCGGCAGGAAGACTGCGCCAGGTATTGAGCATCATCGAGGAGGATGCCAATGGGCCTCTGAGCAAGGCGGCTAAGATGGGAACCGCTTCGAGGCCCGTATCGTCGATATACGATGCTGGTCCGGATCCGTTTGCGGACCACGTTGTGGAAAGTCGGCGCGCGCAGAGCTCGACCTCTTCTCAAGAGGAGGACGGAGCGACAGCAGAGCAGCAACAGGAGGAACAACAGCCTGAAGAGACTGCTTCGCGTCACCGCCGCACGCCGTCCAAGCTGAGTATCGACTGAGGCTGAACATGCCAGATATGGAGCCGCTTTTGACACGACCTGTAATGACCTTTAACGACACCTTTGATGTATGACCTGCACGCACACAGCCATATTAGATGCACTGCTACGTTGGCACATGCTTCGGAAATGATACCCTCTTAATGGACATCCTGCACAGCTTGTGTGTGATGTGCGTGCGTGCTGTAGTGGGCAGCAGAAGTAGCGACTTGTCGACAAGGACGGCAGCGGCAGCGGCATGGATTGACGAGTGGCGGAATTCGTGCGAGACACCGCATCTGAGGCGGGCGTCTCGACGCACCTTGGGAGCACATCACGTCACACCGCGTGTAATCCAGCGAAATAAAGTAAACAAACGGGCTGCACGGCCACGTAACTCAACAGCAGGGCCTCGTTCCAAGCAGTCCAACGCTCTTCTTCTTATTGGACGACGGTTGGAGCGAGTTGTAACGCCAAACAGATGGTGCGGAGTTCGGATAGGCAAAGCACATAATGCCGTGGTGAATCGTAGCAATGTTGAATGAGGAGCGGCGGAAGGAGAGTAGAATTCAGGCGGTGCATTGCTCACGAGACCTCGCACGCCGAGATTGCAGAACCAAGGAGCAGCAGCACTGAGCAGCGTGGAACTAATCCTCTGCTGGTTGCGCTTCTCATGATCCATTTACTGCTCGTCTTGCAGAAGGCAGCAAGAAAGTGGACGCAGAAGACGAGGAAAGAGAGGCAAGAGAGAGAGAGGAGGAAAGAAATCCGAAGAGTCGGGATGGGACGATCACTCTCATAGTTGCAACAGGGCCCAAGCTCGGGCCATCCGAATTGCAAAGGGAAAACTGCACGACTCCGTAACCGTGTGCATGAAAGCCTGAAGAGAAGAATGCTGACAGCTCTAGTGCCCACGGCTCCGGTCGCGTGTGTTGCTTCACGATGATGTGGAGTTAAAGCTCTACGAAGCCAGCGCAAGCCAAGGGAACGGGCCATCCGCGTCACTGGCAACTGTGACTGAGCTGCAGTAGCAATCAAGCATTCCTTTCGGCTGCTGCGCTGGTCAGTGCAGTCACGCTCCGCTCTTCCGCTTTCGTCATTGCGAGACGCTCTTCTATTTAATCCAGACCCTTCCCACTCGGCTCGACTTTCCTTCTCTTCCTCACATATCATATCATACTGACAGACAAACAGCTCGCAACGCAGACCTTCGAACACAATCAAACATCTCTCACTCTTGCCCAAACACCATCACGAGCCGCCAAAACAAACATCCACAATGAAGTCGTTCCACAAAGTCGTTTTCAAGCCCGACTCGCAATCCACCGACGAATACATGGTCATCGTCAACGGCGAAGAGTACAAGAAATGGATCAAGGGCGACAAGACTATCCCGCTTGCTGATGTCGTCGACTCGTTCGACGTCTTCCACACTGGCCAGGGAGCACAGGGTATCATGGGCCGCCCCTCCAAACAGCAGCTCGAGACCGTCTTTGACACGTCCAAGGATGTCGATGTCGTCACCCATATTTTGGAGCGTGGCCAGCTGCAGACCGCTTCACAAAAGGAGGCCTACAGCACCACAAACGACGCCAAGCAGGGCCAGAACACGACCTCGAAAGGTTCCGGGGCTGGGTTCGGCGGTCGATGATCGGTGGCCGCTTCTCCGCGTTTAGTCGGCACAGGTTGCTCGAATCGGTCGACAGCCTAGGCTTCCGCGCCCGCTCCATCTTCTCTCTGTCTCTCTCTGACTCGCAACGAGTCGAGATGATCATCAACTAAGTTTCTTCAATGTATTACAAATCAAGTTATAACCCCTCTCTATCACTCAGACACACACATATCCAAATCTAAGCAAAGCGTATAACAACAAATCACGGTTGGAAGGTTCTTTCGGGGGTGAGTGAAGGTGTTTGATTGCAGGCTGTGAGCCACAAGTCGTGTTGTAGCATTGCAAACAGGTTGCCATCGGTACAAATCTGTGTGCTTGCATCTAGCGACGGCGGCGTCCGCCAAACGCACGAGCCGCCTCCCTGCGGTTCCTCCTCGACGCCCTGATATTGGCCTCTTCCAGCTTGTCGAGATCGTCGTCGTTCAGCCTTTCAAGCAGAGGGCCGAACTCTCTGGACTCGAGCCAGTCTCGCCAGATGCCGTCGAGCGGTCGGGGGCCGCGGCTGAGGATTTCGCGCACCGTGTACGTGGCGTTGTGCAGGCGCTGCGAGGCGCTCAGTGTCGGGGCGGGTGCTGCGTTCGGGGTCGTGGCTCCATTTTGAGTGGTGGAGTCTGAGAGCAGCATGTTGGAGATGCGTGCCGAGGAGCGTGTAGCGGGGATGGCGGGGGTCGAGGTGCCCTCGCGTGTGGGTGCGGCGGTGGCGGTGGCAGTGAGGTGCAGAGTCTCGACATCTTCTTCGTCCTCTTCTTGTGTCGGTGTAGCAGCCGCTTCTGCGGTCGCTTCCCGTTGCGTGGCGGCGGGTGACTCTTGCTTGGATGCCTCACCAGTTGCAGGCTTGACCTCCTCCTCCTCACCTCCTGCCGCACTCGGCTGCACCGAAGGTTCACGCGTCGTGTTCGCCCCCGTCACATCCGCCGACTGCACCTGCGACTCAAGCGCCAACCCCGACTCACCCCGCTCAAGCCTCTTGCGCTGCTTCTCGAGCTTCTCGACATGCAGTTCGGACCACGCCGCCTCGATCTCCTTTTCCTTCTCCTTCAACACCCGCCCGCTCCCCACCAGTCCCAATTCGAGCGCAGCGCGTTTGTGATTAATGAGCTGCTCACGCACGCTGTTGGCGATCAATACCTGCGCTTCGCCCGACAGACCCAGGTCGTCGCACAGCTTGCGCGCAAACGACTCGGGCGTGAGCGGTGAACACAGATCCCACTCGAGTCGGTCGCGAAGCAGGTGGCGCAAGATCTGCACTTCATAATCGACGATCACGCGCAGATCGTCTTCGAAATCGCCCAAGCCCTGTCCCGCTTCGAGCCGGCTGGCCATGCGTTTGCGCCATCGCCGCTGCTCCTCGTCGGTGCGTTCTAAGCCCCAGTCCCACGGACGTCCTTCCTTGGTGGCTTCTTCGCCAGCGTCGTACTGATCGCGTTCGGCTGGGGGGAGCGACAGTTCGCCCTCCTTGCCGCCGAGGCGCGCGGAAGCCCAGACTCCACCGGCTGCCGGTTCCATCTCGATATCGGCTACGCCGGTGGCATCTTCAATTTGCTGGTTGATCATGTTCGTGATCTGGGTAGCGTACGGCTCGACGGGGATGTCCAGATCTTCGAGCAAGAGTTTAGCGAAATGGTGAGGCGAGATGAGGCGCTCGTTCATGTTCCACGTGAAAGAGTCCTTGATGCGGTACTGTTCTGCTTCCAGATCGATCTTGATTGGCACCAGAATCTCGTTTCGCCCTGCTTGGCGAGCAAGATCGTCATCGTTATGATAGACGTGGTTGGTGCGGTGGTAGACGCGCTTGGCGATCATTTTGGACGCGGGTGGGGGCAGACCAAGGTAGGCGCGCGACGAGTCTTCCTCGGCTTCGTCGTCGAGACCGCGCTTGACGCCGCGAGAGCCAGCTTCATCTTCGGTCCCGACATCCTCCTCAAACTCATCGTCCGAGCTGCCGGCTTCGGCGTAGCGGATGAATCCCGCAGCAGCACGCCTGCGCCCGCTGACCCGCGAAGAACGGTAGGGAGTGGCGCCGCTATGGGACAAATCGTGAGCCGGGGTGCTGAATGGATCGAGCGGTTTCCCAGAGGTGTCATACCACTCTGACGATGGTACAGACTGGAGGAGATTGGTGGTTCCCGCCTTGATGCGTGCTGGGAAGGTGCTGTACATGGCTTGCGGGACGGTGGGAGCGGATGCTGCGGTGCCGCAGGGACGTGGCGGCGCTGAAGGCGTAGCGGGCGCAATCGGCGCGGCACCTCGACCCATCGAGTAGACATGCGGCAGAGACTGTAGGCTTAGTTGGCTAACCACCTGAGGCTCTGCTGTTGTCTGCATCATGCCAGACGGCGCAACAAATGCCGGATGAGAGGAGGACTGCATGTGTGGATGCTGCTGTGACAAGAGCGCGGAGCCCGCTTGTATCAAGCTGCTGCCAGAAGCAGAGGGGGTCTGGTGGAATTGTGGCCGGGAAGCGGATGGCTGTGGATATGGAGCTGGCGAGGCGTAGGTTGAGGCTTGGTACCGTGACGAATTTGAGGTGCCGTTCGCCATCGCAGCGGGAGGAACCATCGCAGATGTGGGCACCGCCGAACCGGATGGAGTTGCTGGAGGCGCTGGTGACTGATGACCCGAGGTTGACTGGCGTCCCGACCGACGTGGACGATCCATTGTGTCGAAGTGGTGCGAGCTAGGATCGAAAACGAGGACCGGATTGGAGCTTGTTTGGTACCGAGGCCAAAAATGCGAGCCAGCACGCGCAACAGACGTTTGCGCAGCGCAGCAGCTGTAGATCGATCGAGCTTTCAGGTTAAGGGAACGTCTGACGTGCTACTCGCTGGATTGCAGTAGGGTGCGATGAATGGGTAATGTTCTCATGGTCGAAGCAATCGCAAAGAGAAACAGGTGCAACAGAAAGATCACCGCGCTCAACGACGCGCCCCGTTTTGAGTGCCTCTTCCTTCTTCCGCGTCACATCTTCGCATCGGGCGCATCGGGTTGACGATCTGCAAGCCTGTTCAACAGCGCCCCCCTCCACCAAAGCTTTTTCCGTTCTTCTTCTTGGAACATCTTGCCTATCTCGTTCGACAATCACACATGCTCAGACAAGCTGTCCGGACGAGTGGGCTTCGTGCCCTCCTTTGGCTTCGTATACCGCCACCTGCATCTCTGCCTCGTCAGGGCTACTCCGCCGCTCTCACTTCTACCCCGCTTCGATCTTCTTCAAGTGGCCGACCACAGGATCACGTCCGACCTCAAACTACAACTTCCAAATTCTCAGACCTCGCTTCTGATACGAGCAGCGAAGCCTACTACGGAGCTTTCCCATCGCGAACACATACTTGCGGCGAGCTGCGCGCAACACATGTAGATCAACAAGTCATCCTCACCGGTTGGCTGCAGTCGTCGCGGCAGGTATCCAAGCAGCTCGGCTTCCTCACAATATTCGATCACACTGGCTCGGTTCAGCTCAAAGTCCAGCCGACATCAGAATCTGCTTCACTACTCGATTCTCTTTCGTCAATCCCCCTGCAGAGCGCCATCCTCATCCACGGAAAAGTAGCCTTGCGTCCGACTCAGGACTCCAAAGCAGACCAAACGACAGGAGCAATCGAAGTGCTGCCAGACAGCTTCACCCTGCTCAATCCGGCTACACGAGACTTACCTTTTCAGCCGTCTGACTCCGTTCATGCCGATGCAGTCTCGACAGAGCTCCGTGCTCGACACAGGTACCTCGATCTGCGCCGTCCCTCGCTTGCGCACAACATTCGACTGCGCAGCCGCATCACCCATGCTGTGAGGAACCATCTCTACGACCAGGGTTTCCTCGAAATTGAGACTCCTGTCCTGCTCAGATCCACTCCTGAAGGAGCGCGCGAGTTCCTCGTGCCCACACGAACATCATCAACTACAGCAGGCGCCTCGGCCGAGCCTAGCTTCTATGCTCTACCACAATCGCCTCAGCAGCCGAAACAGCTCTTGATAGCGTCAGGAATTACGGACAGGTACTTCCAAATTGCAAAGTGTTTCCGCGATGAAGATGGACGCAAGGATCGTCAGCCCGAGTTCACGCAGATCGATCTCGAAATGGGGTTCGTAAGCGGTGGTCCTCCGACGACATTGCAACTATCCAACCCGTCCCAGGTACCGGAAGTCGAGTCGGAAGCGGACAGTGCCGATGCCAGAGATGCCCAAGGCCAATGGAGGATTGGCGGCCATCAGGTGAGGGACGTTATCGAAGGTCTGGTGAGACGCATTTGGGACGTAGCTGGTAGGGGTGTTGCTTTACCGACCACCCGCTTCCCCGTCATGTCGTACTGGACTGCCATGACACGCTATGGCTCGGACAAGCCCGACTTGCGGTATGACTATTCACTGCACGACATTTCCTCCGGCTTCATGTCTTCGTCCGACCCCGACCCTCCATCCAAAGACGCTGGCCAGAGTCTCGAAATCTTGCCCTATCAACACCATTCCATCGGTTCGCTTTCGAAAAGTCAGCTCGACCACATCGTTGCACCATTCAAAGGCAAGATCGAGCGGTTCCGCGTTGCGTCCAAGGACAACATCCACGAGCTGGCCGCGCTGCTTCTCAAGAAGAGCAATCTGACACGAACCTTCCTATCCCGACTCGAGCATCTCCCGGCATCCGAGGTTGACGTTGAGCATCTTGCGTCCACCCTTCGAGGAGCGCTCGAGGCAGAAGCGAGACAGAGCGACGCAGGCCAACCCGTAGACGTCTTTGTCTCGCTCCGCACGGATCCACCGGAGGGCGGGAGCACACCACTGGGCGATGTGCGCAAGCTTCTAGCCGGCACACTCGTGTCCAAGAACCTGCTTCACCTGCGAGGTGATGCGTTCGCGTGGATCACCGAATTCCCGCTCTTCACGCTCGCGGACGAAGACAAGAACCAGCTGTCGTCGTTCTCCTCATCCACGGCCCTCACACGGTGGCAGTCCTCGCACCACCCATTTACGGCGCCGCTTTCCGCCGACATCCCGCTGCTCTCATCCGCGCACACGATAGCTTCGGTGCGCGGGCAGCACTACGACCTCGTGCTCAACGGACAAGAGATCGGCGGCGGCAGCGTTCGCATCCACTCGCGCGCCATGCAGGAACATGTCTTCCGCCACATCCTCCAACTCAACCCCGACGAGTGTGCCCGGTTCGTACACCTGCTCGACGCCCTCGACTGCGGCGCTCCCCCGCACGGAGGCATCGCGCTCGGCTTCGACCGCCTCATGGCCATCCTCTGCAACACCGAGAGCATCCGCGACGTCATCGCCTTCCCCAAACAGGGCTCCGGCGTCGACCCGCTCTTCGGCTCCCCCGCACCCCTGCGCGAGCCCAACGAATCTCAGTCCGCCGCAGAGTCCCTCCTCCGCTTGTACGGTCTCACCAAAGCTAACACCTGAGAACAACACGGAAACAATACAAACGCGGCTCTTGTTTCCAGAAGCAGGGGTAGAAATACATGTTGCAAAACCGAAAGACCGACAGCTTGAGGCGCTCTAGAACATGTTACGAAGAAGCACTTTGTAGCACTCCTCGTCATACGGCTTGCCATCCTTGACAAAGAATTGCGTGTCCGTAAATGGCTGACAGCACTCGAAGCACGTAAAGCACTCCGGATGGTACTTGCCGCCCAGCGCACTGATCAGATCGTAGACAATCGGCTTCTTGCACCCCTTGCATCTGGGCTTGTGCAGGTTGACGTGGCACTTTTCGCAGTACGGATACCCCTTGTGCACGATGAACTCCATCCCACCATGTTTGACCTTGCCATTCTCATCTGCCGTCACCAAGCCCGGATCGGATCCAGCCGCCGAACCCGCCGCTTTGGGGTCCAGGAAAGGATCGCCGCAGTTGGCACAGAAAAAGTGCAGCTCGTGATAGCACCTCTCCTTGGTCTCGCCATCTTGGCCGGTGAGCTCTTCATCCTGAACTGTGATGTAGCGCTCGTCGACGATGGGCGTGCGACAGTGGAAGCATCGCTTCGAGAAGAGTTCGTGGTAGTCAAAGTGACAATAGGGTAATCCCTCGTGCTCGTAGAATGCTACATGCTCGAGACCCTCAGAGCAGTGAGCGCAGACAAAGCAGCTGGGGTGAAACGTAGTGCCGAGAGCGTGTACGACTTTACCCGCGATCCACTTTTGACATCCTTGGCACCCAGCACCGCTGCCGACGGACGAGGCAGAGACTCGACCGTTTGCCGCGCCCGTCTTTGCGTGTGGGCCGGTTGAGGGCGAGTGGCTGGTGCCCGCTCTTTGTGATTTGGCCGATGGCTCGGCTGAATAAGAGACCGAGATGGAGGGCCCTTTCGAGCCAGTGCTCGTCTGCGATCGTGCATCGTCGTCATCCGCCGTCACCGAAATCAAAGGTCCTGTACCTCCTGACGCATGGTCGTCCTTGTCGGCTCCAGAAATTTGAATCGATGGGCCCGCTGCAAAAGAGTGGCCATCATCGTCACCATCGCCTGGCAACACAATCGTTGGCACTCCAACGGGCGAGGAAGTGGTTTGTTGGATCACTTTCTGACCCGCAGGAGGGCCAGCCCGCGAAACACTGCTGCCGCGACGACGTCTGGGCTTCTCTGGCTCCTCATCCGGAGCGTCAAAGCTAAAGACTGGAATACTCGCGGCCGCGGAGGCAGTATGAGCAGAAGCCGCCTTCGAAGGGCCAGCATCTTGGCTCATAGACATGCTTGCCATAGAGTCGACCAATTGGGCAGGGTCCTGATAGCGTGCAGGCTCGTGGCGATGCGACGATTGAGGTTGCGAGACGTGTGCAGGTGTTGTTTCGTAGACTTGCGAGCTTTGCTGCATGGCATCTTGGAAGCGAGCAGGTGCTGTGGGTGTGGTGTGCTCGTGGTGTGAGCTGCGGACGGGACTCGATTCCAGCGATTTGTTGAGGGCAGAACCGGCACTTTGACTGGATCGATGCGTTGCTTTGGTTGTCGCTTCGCTGAGCGGCTGTGCCACCGTCACAGAGGGATTACCATTCGCTGCCGCAACAGGCTCGCTCTGGCTAGCGGGCAGCTCGCGAGTGTTCATCGACGGAGTGCCGACCATTCTTGTGGGTGGCATAGGCGGTGAAAAAGTTGTGCTCGCCAAGGCGCTGCGAAGGGGACGTCTCTGAGGAACGCCTCTCGCCATGAGTGCTTCCGCGGCCAGCCGAACGCTCTCCGTGCGATTGAGCGCGGTGGTGGGCAGTCGAGTTGTGGTGCCTGCGATGGGGGATGCAAGGCTGCTCGGATCACCTTTAGCCAAATTGGACGAGATGTAGCCGGATGCTGATGATATAGTGGCAGGAGAGCCCGAGGGAGGTCTCGGTAGGTCCCTTCGGACGCTTGCGCGGTTGGTGAGACCGACAGAACCTGTCACAGGCGAACCTGGTGCCGATGGGTTGGACGAGGTGCGTGTGGGTTGGGGCAAGGGCCTGCGAACCGAGCTGACGGATGAAGTTGTGGTCTGTCTGCTCAGATCGGTCGCGTAGGCTGGACGCGGCGACGTAGCAGACATGGGTGGGGAGGTGGCCTGCTGCGTGACCTGGTGCATGGCGGGGAAGACATGCGCATTCGGAGATGTTGCCGAAGGAGGTGCACTCGATTGGGCAGGAAAAGCGATGCCGGGTTGCTGAGGTGGGGTCATCACAGCTACCGGATGATCCCATGGTTGGTGTGCGGGGGGTGATGTAACGGAAGGGTAGTGCTGGTCGGAGACGATTTGCTGGTACACCGGTTGACTCTGTGGTAAGGGCGCCCACGGCTGTTGCTGCTGAGGTGGTGCCGCGTACTGGACGGTAGGCATGTACTGGAAATGCGATGCGGGCACTCCGTCGTGAGGCGAAGCATAGCTCATAGGCGGTTGGGCCGCAGAGTGAGGTGTCGCAGTGACTTGTGGTGCGGCCACAGTCGGAGTATAGGCCATCGAATGTGCGGGCAAAATGCCGTTGGCTGACGGAAGCTGGGATGGATAGAAAGTGGATTGTGCTGGGTGCGGCGCTTGGTAGGAGACGTCAGGAGCGCTTTCCCTGCGCTGTCTCGCGTAACCTGCATATGAAGGACCAGAGCTGGATTCCGAGTAGCTGTGTGCCATCGCGGCAGAGGTAGGAACGGGCTGCCCCGAAGAATATGCGGCATCGTGCCCCACAGCATAAGGGGGGTGGGGGAGGACATGAGAAGATGGCTGCTGCTGGTATCGATACAAGTTTTGTTGTTGTTGTTGCTGCTGCTGTTGCTGTTGCTGTTGTTGCTGCATCTGATGCTGGTAATTGTAGAAGGCGCTCGGAGCAGGTGGCACGGGGTTGGAGGCAACTTTGGAACGAGCCCTCTTGACGGGCGACGAAGGCGTGGATGATGATGACGTAGAGGCTGCCTGCTTGAGGTCGCTGGCAGAGGATCTGTGTGGGCTTGGGGGCGCTGGAGAGTGGGAGCTAGGCGGAAGGTAGCCCCCAAGAGTGTGCGTATCGTTCATCTTGCTTGCTTTTTGCGCGGACAAGGGTTCATAGGAGGAGCTCCTGCGAGGTTTCCGGACAGTGGTGGAAGGCGGCGGCGGAGGAGCATGAGCGAGCCAGGCGGCCGACATGTCCACGGATTCCTGGACCGGCATCTTGTTCGAGCGTGCGAGGTCGATCAAGTGACGAGAGCAGTTGTCTGTCGCTGTCGCGGTTGCTATTGGCTGCAGGCCGACTCAAGGCAGAGCCAGAGAGTGGGGGCGTGAGAGTAGCTTGCAAGTGTAGTAGCAGCGACACCAAATGTCGAGGTAGCGAAGGCGATGATGGTGGTGATGAGAGAGGCGACATGCAGACCGACCAAAGCTGTGCTGATTCTGCTTTGTGTCTGCTTCGTCAGGGTTCACACCAAACAAAAGGATAACAAACACAGACGCTGCGTCGACGCGCGAGACCAACACTTCCAGTCTCAGTCAGAGTGTTGTGGATAATGTTCAACTTCTCCCTCGCCCTTTTCTTGAAAATCACAGAAAAATAGGGAGGTTTTCGAGCGAAAAAGGGGCCAAAATTCAGCCGAAAAGCTCTGTGACGCGACGTTGCGTCGGCGCACAAGTTCTCGTGTGCCGAACCGTATATTATATATTAATAGTATGTTCACGCTCTCTCGCTTGCTGCTGTGCGCTCTTTCTTCTCAAACTTGGCTGAGAAGAGCTGAAACAGGGGCTTGACCGACAAATTTTGAACGCTTGACTCCATACGACCGCAAGAGGCTGATGGCACTTATTAGCATCTCGTGAGACGAGCAAAAGGACGAGTTCGATTCGATTGTTGCGGGGTGAGCCTAGCAAGTGCGCAGGGTTCCCTGACAGAAGCTTACAAAAGCTTAGATAAGCAGAGATCACGTGAACCAAAACGAAGGCCATTGATCCACTCGAATTGGAAGAATCGAAAGAGCCTGCGATTTTCTCTTTCTAAGGGTGAGGCGTGGGAGAATTGGCATTTTGGTCATCAGAAGCAAGAAAGACTACCTTTCCACACCATCACACACCTCAGGAACCCTCTCTCTGATCGCCCGAAAACCCATCTCTTTTCACACGCCATGTCGGCTTCCATCCGAAACTTGCAGCGAGGCGTTACTCGTGCCTTTTCGCAGAGCTGCGCTGCTCTGGTCTCGCGCACCGCACCGACATCTTCCTCGTCCAATCCGATCGCCTCCACGTCGTCGTCTGCGAGCTCGGTACGCTCCAAGCAGCACGACAAGCGTCAACAGAAAAAGAAGGATGCCGTTTTGCGCAAGGCCGTCGAAATGTACCATCTGACCCCGTCGTTCCTTCCGAACCCACAACAAGCCTCGGTGTCCACGTCCGCACGCCAGTCCTCGGCATCCTCGAACTCGTGGGAATCTGCGCTTGACAACACAATTTACTCTTCCATTCTCAACACCGACTCGGTCTCTCGACGCTCTCCCAACCTCGTTCCTAGAGGTCTCACTGAGTTCTCCCGCGAGCAGTCCAGTCGTGCTGCTTCTGTTCCCGCTTTCGGAAACACCGAACAGTCGGCTTCGAGCCGTGCCAAGGACATCCATTCCTTTGCCTCAGATCTCACCAGCACCACCTTCCTCACACGCAGAGAAAGGGAAGCAGCAGCAGCCGACCTCACCTCGGCTAACCGATCCAAACCAGCTGGGGGCGCTTCGTCCTCTTCCCAGCAGAACGGAGGCGGTCTCGAGCACTTTACCGACGGCGACATTGCCAGGTATCAGAGGAGGCACAACCACTCTGCTGGCGCTGGATCTTCCTCTGGCCTTGACAGCGGCAGATACTCTGGCGCTGAGCGACTCACGCATCTCGACCGCATCACTCCCGGCGGAAACGAGTGGTACCGCAGCCAGGGTCTCGACACGAGAAGCGCTCGAATTCGCGACGCCATCTTTGGCACTGTTAACGGTGAACTGCCCGGTCTCGAAGTGGTCCGAGAGAGAATCGCAGAGATGAGGCGTGAGAATGCCGCCTCCCGGCCATCTTCTTCCAACTAGCGACATTCAGCACTGCGATACGCTCTTCTTTACCACGTTCTTCGCAAAAGAATCGGAACTCCTCCGACGCCCACCGACTCACTTGTAGAATCGCAGCACGTCATCAAAGCATTGCGCAGCCATTCTCTTGTCTTCCGGTCTGCATAATGCCAGTCATCAGGCGTGCCGAAGAAAGCTCGTATCTATCACTATGACAGGCTGATTGCTCAAATAGCGCCGCCTTCTGACGCCACCGACTGAGCGCATCGCATTCCAAGCTTCTGATCCCCAGTTCGAACATTCACTTGCCGAGCAGACAGTGTCTACTGCCGCCGTGATTAGCTAGCTCACTCGAACGTTCCTTGCTGAGCTCCCATAAATAAGATCACCTCCTTTGCATCCACCACCCCCGCCTCGCCCCCCTCGATCTCAACCTTCTCTCTCGCAACCATTCAGAGCTCAGCTGTTTCAACGCTTCATCAATCTGATCCATCTTGGTCCCATAGCAAAAGCGCACCCTGCACAGGCATTGACCACGTTCTCTCCTCGGCCATGTCTTGCGATTCAAGCTTCTCTTCCTTCGACCATGTTGCCCTAGGCGATGGAAGTCTCAAGGTCGGGCCTGCTTCCCCTACGCTCATGCCAGCCGCATCCGTGATCGTCTTCGGCTCGCAGGGCTCGGACTTTCTCAACGGTTTTGATAGCATTATCGGCCTTTCGCGCCACCACCCTGAGCTTGCTGCTTTCCTGTCCATGGCTTTGGACGCCGTTCGGGCCGAACTCCAAAGTGTCGCCAATCGTCATTGCGATGTCGCCACTCTCGAGTCCAACGCGGCCGTGAAGCAGCAAAAGCAGATCGAGCTGCTGGCCTGCCTGCCTCCCTTCGAGCCATTCTCTGACCTCAACACCCTTGTTAATTTTCACCGCCGAAAGAAACTCAAGGATCCAGTCATCAACGGAGTGCTTCTCTGTCTTCTTCAGACTGCCAGCGTGGTTGCAGTCTACTGTGTCGCGCATCGTGACGGAGATAAACAAGAGTCTGCGTCAACGTCCGTTGCTCTCAAGGCTTGGAAGGCTCTGTCCGAGCCATGCTCACACTTGTTCGGATACTGCACCGGAGCTCTTTCTGCCTTCAGTCTGCGTCTGCTTAGCGAGGACCAATCAGCATCAGTGCTCCCCGACATCTGGGTTTACGCAAACGAGGCGATCAAGGCAATCCGCATCTGCTTCTGGGTCAGCTTGCATTCGGCCTGCGGCGGCCTCCGTCTCGCTCGAGGAGAGGAGCCTGGTGCCGGATCCGACCATTGGAGCTTTGTCGTCTCGGTGAAAGACGCAGACTACATGGAAAAGGTCTACCTGCGTCTCGCACGATTCAACGAGCTTGAGCAGCAAAGGCCTCTCGACGAGCCTGTTCCTCTCGTTGTCACTGCCAAAGCGCTCGATCAGGTTTCAATCGGAGGCCCTCCCAAACAACTTGAGCGCTTCAGGTCGTACTTGCTCGAGCACATGGGGTCGAAGTGCCGCGTCTTGCCTCTCAAGCTCTTCTCGCCTTACCACACCGCGGATCTCGCGATAGAAGCAGATGCGGTCATGTGCAACCTCGAACATCTAGGGTTGGTCGACGACTCGCTTTTGCCTACGAGCCGAAAGATAATTTGGGAAACAGCAAACAGCAACATTCTCTGCGAGACCAGGTTGCGCGACGTCGTGCGCGTCCTTGTTGCAAGCAACTTGGCCACAACAGCTGACTGGGACGCCATGGTCGACCGCCTGATGTTGCTGGAAGGAGAACGCCAGCTCGGCAAGCAGTACGCAAATCGGCTTGTCATCTCATTCTCTCCCGGTACCAGTCTCGCCGCCGACGTGAGCACGCGCCTCTCCATCCTTCATGAGCCGATGCCACCAGCTGAGCTCGTGACTCATATAGACGTGTCCTCGCTTCTCCACGACTACCTGGTTTACCTAAATCAATTAGGTGTGCAGGCCTCTATCTTGCCCCAGTCCGACATAGGCGGCGAAGAAGTCGTCATCGTCTCGATGGCTTGTCGTTTCCCTGGCGACGTGCGTAATGCTGAACAGCTCTGGACGTGCTTCGAAACGGGTAGATCGACGGTGACAGAAATCCCTCAACACTTGTTCGACATCAATGCGTACCTCGGCGAAGGCGTCAACCAGACCATGGCAAAACACATGCATGCTTTGCCCGAAACCGTTGTCAAATCTATGGACGCGCGTCTCTTCAGTATGTCGCAAAAGGAGGTCGAGCAGCTGGATCCACAGCATCGTCTCGTTATGTTGTGCTCCTATGAGGCTCTTGAACGTACAGGCTACTCGGTAGACGCCAATTCTCCCTCGTCCTTCGACGCCAAGCGCATCGCCGTCTGCATGGCCGCGAGCTGGGACGACTATAGAGAGAATGCGAGCTGGAACATCGGCAGCTACTTCATCACTGGCAACATTCGCGCCTTCATCCCAGGGCATGTGTCGTTCTCTTTCAACTGGGAAGGTCCTAGTGTCTGCGTCGATACACTCGAGTGCTCTGCAGTTTCGGCGATTCAGTGGTGCAGGCAAGCCCTCCTCAGTGGTCAATGCGATGTGGCATTGGCGGGCGCTGTCAACGTCCTGACGCAGCCGCAGATGTTCATCGCCATGGACAAACAGGGCATTCTCTCGCGCTCTGGTACGAACGCGACATTTTCCTGCAAGCTCGACGGCAAGACGAGAGGTGATGGATGCGGCGTTCTACTACTAAAGAGGCGCTCGACGGCACTTCGAGATGGCGACAAGATTCTAGCCACTATTCCAGCCGCCCGAACCACTTACCACGGACGCACCAACGAAGGTGAAGAAGCTGGCGTTGAACAGTCAAAATTCCTGGCCCGAGTCGTGTCCGAAGCAGGCGCACGTACAACCGACATTGTGCACATCGAAGCCAGTGGATTCCACACCCAAGGAGTAGAAGCGGTAGAGTTTGATTCTTTCCGCCGACTGCTAGCCGAGTCGAGTGACGTCCGTGCATCTGTATCCCAAGACCAGATCTCTGTGGCGAGCTCGAGACCCAACATTGGGGCAGGCGAAGCAGTCTCCGCCATGGCGTCGGTGATGAAGGCTGTTCTGATGTTCGAGAAAGCTAGCGTGCCACGACAAATTTCGATCTCGGACCCAGCGGAGCTGCAGCCCAGGATTGCTGCCGCGTGCGCTAGCTCTGCTTTGTATGTACCGACGCACGCACACTGTCTGCCAAATGCTTCCGAAAGGCGAGGGCGACGCACCATTCTCGTCAACAGTCTGGCGAGTACAGATTGTCATGGGGTGGTACTCGTGGGAGCGCCAATGTTCGACGAGGCTCTGCCGTCGATGTCTTGCCCCGCACCCAGCGTGACCATTCCGCTCTCCGAGGAAGCTTGGATCTTCGTTCTCTCGGCAAAGACCAAAGAGTCGGCAGAGATGCTTAAAAAGTATCTCATCGACTACCTTCAGCGAGAGGTTAATCTAGTCGACTTGAGCTACACACTCGCTTGCCGCCGAACACATCATCCATTCCGCCTGAGCGTAGTCGCCTCGGCACAAGACGAACTTGTCCGACGTCTTCGTATGGCTGAATTTGTAGAAGCAAAGCAGCCAGCCGAACTTCCATCGCTCGGGTTCATCCTCCGAAGCGCGGCGCCAATCTCTCCTGACAGTATGGAGGCGCTCTTCAACCTCGATCCTAGCCTTCAAGGCCGATACCACGAGCTGTTATCGAGGACGAGCTTCTCCAACGTCTTTGAGGAACCAAAGTTGAAGCTGCAATTGATGCAGACCTGCCTAGCTTTGCTTTTCATCGATTGCGGCGTCTGTCCATCATTTTTCCATGCCGATTCCGACCTCCTTGAGTATTCCTTTGCACTCCAATGTTGTGCGCTCGACGAGTTCATAAATGATTTGGAGCCAGTCGCGGAGCCTGATGCGACCAGAAGCCACGCATGTATCAAGCTCGACAGCTCGGTCAGCATCACCTTCGGCACCGCAAGCGACATCTGTGCCGAAAAAGCTGCGCTGGCTGTTCCCGCAGCAGATCCTCACGCGCTCCGACGATCTTTGCTCTCTTCCCTCGGGTCCCTGCACCAGCAAGGCTACCGTATTCACTGGATCGAGCTGTTCCGTCCTCATCTTGCTTCAGTAAGCTTTGATGACACGCTGCCAACGTATCCTTTTCACCTCCAGCAGCATTGGATGGAATATCACGACCGCAATCTTCTACCCCACACGGCTATCGGCGCAGAAGCCTCTTGTGAGCCGAAGACGACCTCAAGTAGCTGCGTTGAGGCTTATGAGCCGGTGTCCCATCCTTTACTAACAGAGCAGATGGGAGCAGGCACGACATCGAGAACATACCGTTCAGACTTCTTTGACGAGGCTCAGGCGGCCTTGCTGAAAGTATCTTCTCCCGTCGCCGTGATCGTGGAAGTGCTATTCGAGGCAATCAAAGAGGCAAGCAAATCGATCGGAGGAGAAAACTTTGTCAACGAGCGACTCTTTTTGCGCCTGCAGGAGGTTGATCTGATCAGTACAAAGGACGTGTCTAATCTGGCCGAAGTTTCGATCTCCGTTGCGTTTGACGAGACGACGAAGACGGAGCATTCGAATAAGGGCAGTGTCTCTATCGTCTCAGATCGCGCTGGGAATCTCGGCGAGTGCCTCTACGAATGGGCTCATCGAGCGGATCTACACAGGCGATGGTCGAAAGTGCAGAGCTTCCTTCCGGAAAGAATCGCGAGGATTGAGAACGATGGAGAGCTTTTCTCCTCCAAGCTCATCCAAAAGCTCATTCACAAACGTCTTCATAGGAGAAAAGATGCTGCCGCCAGGTCAATCCGGAGCGCTTTCCTCAATGCTCAATCCCGTGAGGCGGTCGTCCGCATGGACTTCCCATCCACATATCTGGTATCTCTCAACGGAGGTCAAGTGGTGCTGCCTCACCTCCTGTCCAGTCTTGAGGAGCTGGCAGTGTGGTTCGCTGACCAATACTCTGGTCTGCAAGATGGCGTACTCAGCTTTTGTTCGGTGGAAGACCTTTGGACCTGCGGCATCTGGCTGGATACCCTGGCGCAGCAGACGGCCTCACCTTACACGGTCTACATGTCACCTTACAACAGTGACTGCACAAGGCCTCCGACCTTGTACGAGCGTGAACTCGAGCTCGATGTGCTAGTCTTGGATGACAGGCTCCACATCGTCGGTCTTCTCACCCGGTTCCGGCTTACGAGATCTGGCAGCGAGACGGAGCAGAAGGTGCCCGTTGCCGGGGAAATCCCGCCTTCCACAGGAGTGCTGCACCCGGTAGCGAGCTCGAGCCCGCATACTAGAATCCAAGAATCCATGTCACGGGACATGGTACCTCAGTCACGGTCTGCGAGGACTGTTCAATCCAAGCAGGAAGATCGAGTTGGGGAGTTGAACGCCAAAGTGTTGGGAATCCTTGCCTCCGAACTGGGGATTGCATTCGAGGAGATGAAGCCATCGGTGAAGTTTGCCGATCTTGGGCTGGATAGCCTCATGTCTCTCGTTTGCATCTCTACGCTCGAGACGTTGGACCTTGGCTTTGCCATTCCACAATCCCTTTTCATGGAGTGCGACAGTCCAGCAGAACTGTTGGCTTGGATCCGGGCCCAGCTTGGCGACAATGCTGACGTCGGCGAAGTGGAATCGGTGCTCGCTCCGGTGCAAAGTGACAGCGGCAATTTCGGTGACGCTGCATTGCCACCTGCGGCATCTTCCATCGTAGCTTCCACCATAGCCTCCACCGTAGCGGCAGTTCAGCTCGCGCCAACTTTACAAGCATCTGCAAGAAGCACCGTCGCCGTGGAAGCCATGAAGACAATTCGATCGACCATCGAGACCGAGCTAGGTGTTGACGAAGGAAGCATCAACCAAGACGCAAATTTGGCAGATCTCGGCATGGACTCGCTCATGTCGCTGCTCGTGCTCGGCAACCTGTCCGGAATGCTGCCGATCGAGTTGCCTTCTTCGCTCTTTATGGATTGCGCATCGCTACGCGAGATCAATGAGTTCATAGCGAGCCAGCTTGGTCGACCGTCTGCAAACGCTCAAGGGACGGGCCTGGCAGTCGAAGAGGGCACAGGTACGAGAGCCTCGAGCGCAACTATCGACATGATTATTCCCACCGCAAAGAAGCCGATTCTTCTTCGCAAGAGTAACAAGATGGAAAGCAGCACACCTCTGTTCCTGCTCCCCGATGGATCCGGCATGTCGACGGTCTATCAGCACTTCCACTCCATCGACCGACCTATCTACTCGATCAACTCTCCATTCCTGGCCGATGCATCCGCTTGGGACGGCGGCATAACGCAGATCGCGCGCTACTATCTCGAGAGCATGAGGCTGATTCAGCCCGCAGGGCCCTGGTTGGTTGGTGGATGGAGTTTTGGCGGTATGGTCGCGTTTGAAATCGCTCGTCTGCTTGCCACCTATAGGGGCCCGACGACCGACAGAGTTGCAGGACTCTTCCTGATCGACTCGCCTTGTCCCAAAACATACCCGCCCCTACCGATGAGCATCGTCGATTGGATCTTCACCGCTCCCGAAGTCGAAGACATTGCTCCACCCGCTCTATCGAATAAACTTATCGCCCATTTCAAGGCTACAGTCGACAGCCTAGTCGGCTGGCAGCCGGCATCGATCGAGCATAGCGGGGATGTCAACAAGATGCCAAGGACATGGTACATCGTTGCTGATCAATCATTGCCTGGCAAGATGGACGATATTCAGGAGGTGAACGAGACGGTGCAGATGCTTTTCAAGCAGAACAGGGCTCAAGAGCGCGGACCGGATGGTTGGCAGCATTTAGTTCTCGGGGAGAGGATCGAGGTGAAGGGTTTGGCCGAGGCGAACCACTTCGCTCTTGTTCGTGAACCTGCGGTGGGCCAAATCGCCGGGATCTTGCAAGAGGCGTGCACGAAGGCAACGGAGGGTTGACGGACGCGAATCACAGCGCACCATCTCGCACAAAGAAGCGTTGTCGAGCATCAGCATCGACATCTGCGTCGACATTCTCACGCGTGATTCATGTTCCGTTCCGTTGCTTTCCCACAGTATTAACATGTGTCCGCCCGAATGCTCTCAGACAATGTCAACCCAGCAGAAAGTACCATATTCCCCCTTGTACAAGCATCCACTGTCCCGATTCGCACCCAAACCAAACCACAAAAGTTTAAAACAACGAAATCGAACGACAGTGTTTCTCCTTCCTTGTCCTTCAACCGCGTAGTGCACGCCGTCTGCGATCACTCCCTGTGTTCCTAATCACATGTCGTCAACAGTTCCCAAATTCTTTCAGTTCCCGCTAGCTAGAAAGTGTCCTCTCCATCACGCCAAGCTTCAAAGATTTGCTCACCTCCCGCTCTGATGCACCTCTCGCACGACCGCTTCAATCAGTCACAAGGACATTGCACGGACAGGCTGAAGACTGCAAAGATGCACGAGTAGAATGAAATCTGGCAAAAAGTGGTGAGCAGGCCTACACATGGCAAAAGCGAGTGTCTTCCATCGACCGCGGCTGGCATCACCCCTGTTGACTGGCCACAAACGCCGCGGTGTCCCTGGCATTCTCCATATCGCTCAAAACCTTCTTGTAGCTCCCCAGCCCGGGCACAGCATGTAACATCCTCGCGAACCCCTCCAACAACACGTTGAAGTTATCCATCAACAGCGTCAACTCGCCTTCGTTGCGCGGAACAGCAATAAGCTGGTCCCAAATATCGTCGTGCAGCTGCTGACAGCTGAGCTTCAGGACATCGGCG
This sequence comes from Sporisorium graminicola, assembly GCF_005498985.1. Taxonomy (NCBI): domain Eukaryota; kingdom Fungi; phylum Basidiomycota; class Ustilaginomycetes; order Ustilaginales; family Ustilaginaceae; genus Sporisorium; species Sporisorium graminicola. The sequence continues at coordinate 166,608 of NC_043732.1, forward strand.
ACCATTGCAGGGTAGGGATGTCTCCAGGGGGCGTTTGCGGAGTCTTCGATGGGTGTGTAGTCCGGAGTACTGGAGGAGTTGGTGGCGTAGAAGCGGCCTTTGCGGGATTTACCGTCTTTCGGCGGCCGAGTCTGCGGGGACAAGCGGCCGATTTTGGACGCTTGTTCGAGGTTGGCCGATTCGGCGTTGATGAGCGACGCCATGCGAGCCATGCCCAGTGCAGCCGAGCGGCCAATCTGTCTGCGTTCGACGGAGGACAGCAGCATCACCGAGCGCAGCTGTCGAGGCGGCGGTACACTCTGCGGTGATGCGCCCGCGGCCGCAGCATTGGACGCAGTCGACATCGGGGACCCACTCTTCTTTGCCGATGCGGGACTGCCCATCTCCAACGGCGAAAACGCCACGTCCGTGCCCTTGCCATCCGGCGCAACTTGGCCCGCATTCCAGACCTGAATCAACTCCAGCTCCTTCGCCTCCAACCGCTTGGCCAACTGCACAAAATGAAGCACCCCGAGATGAATGTGTATCACGAAGAACGACAGCATCGTCCTACCCTGGCGTGATAGATGCACGAATTCGTCCAACGCCCTCGCGATCAGCTTGTCGAAGATACTATGGAACAGCCGCACCGCCTCGATGACGTTCATGACCATCTTCTCAATCTTCTCACCCACCACGCTCCCGCCACCCGCGATCAACGCCTGCACGGGATCCGTGGTGCCCAACAATCCCTCCGTCGCCGTGTGCAGCACCCCAACACGACGCCAGATGTACACCTCCACCGCTGTCCCCCACGCGACTCCAAGTAGGACCACCTGCTCGTTAAGCCCACCACCGGGGTTGTTGATGTTGATAATCGGCCCGGCACCCGGTGTAGCGTCCGCGTCCGGATCTTTCGCGCCGATGAGCACGTCGAAGGGGATGGCGTTGGCCAGCGCACCCGGGTTCCTCAACAGCGCAGGGATCAGATCACGCGCACACGCAGCGCGCTCCATGATCCGTTTCGACATCTCGGTATCCACGGGGAAACTGCCGTCGTCCTCCGGGTCTTCGTGCATGTATGACTCTGACGTACCTGGGAACGCTCCCGGGGGCGCCTGCCGAGACGGTAGCAGGTTGAGCGTGTCTTGCATCGCAAATAGGGCTTCTGCCGTACGATCGGGCGGACTGGTTCCATTGCTGCTTCCGGGAGATGGAACCAGTCCGTGAGGCTTCACGCCAGCATCGGTGCCCGACCCCATCCCCGACGACTGGTACACCAGATTGTCCTCGCGCATACTCGACCTTCGCCCTTGAGAAACGTGCGTCACCGTATCAATCAACAGGCCAAACCACCCCAACGACTCGGCCAACCCCATCAGATCTGCAGCAATGCGCCGCTGCTCCTTCACCTGCGGAATTCCACTGAGCAGCGGATTCTGACTCGCCTTCTCCGACGTCCTCACCAAATCCCGGCACCGTTTCACAAACCACTCCAAGTGACGGGACGCCGTCTCGAGCGCAAATGCCGCATCCTCTGCCGCATCCGCACCCGACCTCGACCCGCCCTCTGCCAGTGCACCCGGCGGCGGAGCGGTGACGCCGAACAGAAACAGCCCATACGCCAGTCGACACGATCTCCTGGGCGCCAACTGCAGAATCAGCGATCTTGCGCGCTTCCACGCTGCCGTAGCGATCCGATCGTGTGCATCGCGGTAGTTCTTACCATCCACTGCCTTAGCCGAGTCAGCATCAGCCGTCGACGTCATCTCGTCATCCAAGCGGAACTGACACGCGTACGCCAGCATCGCCGCCTTGACCGCCTCGTCAATCATAAGGTCACGCTTGGATCTGCGCCACCCACCAGGACCCATTCCTACAAGGTCGGAAAAGATATCGTTGAACCGCACCGACGCCTCCTGCGCCGACCCGGGGCCCCGGGGTTGAGACGCCGCAGTAGCGACCGGATGTTGCTCCGGTTTCTCGCCCCAGACGCCCATCTCTCCGCCGAGATGATCGAGCCCGTACACGAGGAAGAACAAATTGGGCTGGTGCTCCTTCCGCGACGACGGCGAGTCGACGTGCCACGAGGCCCACAGCTTCTGCGACAGATCGAGTGCATCCAGACCGATCGCGCTCTTGATGTACGCCCCGAGATCGCCGTCGGTCCGGAGCGGCGAGCACGCCCTCGACAGCCACAGATTCGCATTGGGCTCCACCGTGTGAACGTACAACCGCATGCGATTAGTGGTGAGCAGCAACGAGTCGGCGCGCTGCGCAAAGCGGACGTTAGCGCCCGTTCTTGTCAACATCTGCGACTCGCTGCGACTCTGGAACGTCTGGAGCAACTGTTCCCTCGCTTCTTGCGCAGCTTGTGATCCCGGCGAACTGCCATCACTCGAGATGGATTTCGATCGCCTTCCCGTCTCAGACGACTCGTCTTCCACAGCACGCTTCTTGTTGCTGCCTTGCGGAGGAGCTGGCTCGTCCTTGGTGGTCTGGGCTGCCTGCTTGCTCTCTCGCACCGAGTCGGCAAAGTTGGTGGTGCATTCGATGCCTCGCCGCTGGCAATTGGAGCAGACGAGTTTGGAGCCGTTGCTGGTAGCAGGAGGAGCACTGCCCGCTGCGACCTCTTGCCCAGCGTCAGACATCTTGCGCTTGTCGCCAGCATTGCCTGCAGATGGTGGCTCCTCGTCTTGTCCAGGGCCCAGGCCAGCACCGGCTGCAACGGCCTGCGCGACATCGTTGCCTTCCGCGTCGAGACGCAGCTGGAAGTCGCAACCTCGCTTGGAAGCACGGCACTGATCACAACTGATGTTCTGCCTTCGACGTGTGCGTCGACGTGGTGGGATGCCGTCCCTAGATGCTGCTGCTGCCGAGCTCGGTCCGGTAAGGCTGCCACTTGCGCCGTTGTTGTCCTGCGCTGACAGAGTCTTGGAAGCAGCTTCCTGGTCTTGGTCTACTTGAGTCGCATTCACGCCTTCGAGGCCAGGCTCCGTCTTGATCTCGTGGAAACGCGCGAAGCCAGCGTCATCAAGGATAGCAGCAGCCGAATCAAACGAGCCAGTGCCATCGCCATTGAGACCGTGGTTGTCCGAGCCGAAGGGTTCAAAGTAGCCGGCCTGATCCGCTGTGAAGGGGATCGAGGAATCGTCCGGATCACCGGAAAGAAGCGGCATCAGACTAAGATCAAGCGGCATACTGCCGTCCGCCGGCCAATCAGTGCCAGGCGGGGCGACGGAGTAGAACGGCTCGTCCAGAGTCTGTCCAGCAATATACGCTTGAGCGATGGGGTCGTCAAAGGTAGTGAGGTAGTTGCGTTTTGCGTGGGCGACGTGACTGTTGTTGTTGTTGTTGTTGTTGTTGTTGTTGCTGCTGTGATGGTGTTGTTGTTGGTGCTGGTGATGCTGGCTGGATCCGGATGACAGTAGCGTGTCTTGCAGCGAAGACAAGCTGGGTCGATGCTGAGTAGAAGATGGTCCAGCTGTGCCCATGCCGGGTTGCGAAATCGTTTGAGGAGGAGGCTGCATGGATGGGGCGTGCTGCAACGAAACCGAAGAAAGATGTGATGAAGGAGACAAGTGGTGCGGAGAAGGATGTGAAAGAGCGCCATTTGAATTGAAGGGAGGCGATTGGAACGTGAAATTGTGTAGCTCTTGCGGGTGGTTTTGCTGTGGCGTCATGAGCGACTGAGGTTGTTGCGATTGCATGTGAGGGTGATGTGGAGCCTGCTGATGGGGCGTGTGAGCCATAGGTTGACCGAGGAAGTCGGTTCGCGGAATGCCATAAGATTGTTGATGCTGCTGCTGTTGACGTTCATCGCGACTCTGTTGCGTAGGAAAAGGAGCGTGCGGAGGACCAAGCACGCTGTGCTGCGAAGGAGCCTGCATGGTTGCAGGTGACGGACACGTTCAAGTGAGGAGACCGTGAAACTGCGACCAGGATGCGATGTAGTCGTGGACAAGTGACGGCCGTGCGAAAGTGTGTTGGGTTGTATACGCGTTGTCAAGTATTCATACTTGGCGAGAAGTGAGCAATGCGCTGAACGCGAGCATACAAAGGCTGTCCAGCGTGCAGCACCCTCCCGAATACACCAGACGTGATCAGCACTGTGCGACTCTGGCTCGAATCCTTGACCGTGAGATAGGCTAATGTGCGCTCGCTGGAGGAAAAAGAGTGAAGTATACGGACGTCGGGTTTCTTGGTTCTTGCGAGATCGAGTGCGAGAGCGGATGAATGTTGGATGGAACAAAAGGCTGGTGAGAAGAAGGAGCAGCGAGAACACGATTGGCGTGGTGGCTGCGAAGGGTGTTCAATCAGAATCGATGATTGTCAAAGACCGCACGCTGTAGCGTGGATGGTGGGTGGATGCAGTTTGGCGGCAAGAGGCCACGTCAAAGTCGAGCCGGAATTAGCTGGCCAAAAAGAGAGAGATGGTGATCCGAAGACACGAAATCGAAATAGCAAAGTGATGGAGAGAAGAGAAGAGAAAGACGGCGACGGTGACGGCGACGAGAAAGTGCAAGTAGACCTGAGGGTAAGGGAAAAAGTGTGAGCGGCTGATCAGAGCAAGTGGCGCAAGAGCCAACTCAGACCTCAAGCGAGCATGTGCTGTTGCAGCCAGCCCGGTGTGCGGAGTGTGCCGTTGTATGCTGCTTGCTGCAATCCAAGCGGAACTGAGCTAAATTGGCTGTAAGAGCTGCAGATCGTCAACAGGGGTCTGAGCCCAGTCAGTCAGCCTTTGCCTTCTCTGTCTCTGTCTCTGTCTCTGTCTCTGTCTCTGTCTCTGTCTCTCTCTTTCTCGCTTGGAGGAACCACCAAAAAAGGGCAACGGCGAGATCAATCGGGTTTCAGAACGCATTGCAGCTCGTTTCCTGCAGTGTGCGGCGTGAGAACACACTGGCAGGTAGACCCCATCCGACAGGGTTCTAACAGCACCAGAATGCGGAGAGGCCCAAAATCAAACGGTGAAATACGACTCACCGCGGGCCTCCCCGTTACAGTAGAAAGGTGGGGAAGAAATAGAAAGAAAAAAATACTAAAAATCATTAGAATTTCCTTTCCTCTGTCGGAAAGAATTGCACTCTTGGCTGCGTCTCGACCACGCTCACGTCGCAGCTGTTTGTCAGGATGGCATTGCTCTTCGGATTTTGAAGTCCGCTTCTCTCTCGCCCCTGTGGATGCTGCTCGGTCGGACAATCCCGATGCCGTTCACTGTAATTCACACGCTCACACGGAAGTCGAGCACCAATTGGATGCTTCCACCACCACAATCCTGCTGAGATGGCTCATCCGATCCAGTCTCGGCAGCCATCCAGCTTGTGCCTATCTTTGTCCCCCATAGACGCTGTATCCTCTTCGAAACAGGCTCTAAGCTGAGCGTGGAGGTGCAGTTTCTGCTGCAGCTCGAGTCGCCTGTTCCTGGATCGTGTCGACATCGGACTCGTTTCCGACTTTGCTTCTTCCTTCACGTCGCACGGTCAGCAGTCGGCTTTCAAGGCTCAGGAGCTGCGCGTTGCCTTCAGGCGGAAGAGGGTTCAAGCAGAGAGAGACTGTGACGCAGGCCAAGCATTGAGCCCACGCTTGTCAATGTCGCCCAAAGGCTGGTCTGCCTTCCGCCCTCAACCCGAGGCGTTGACACCCTCTCCCACCAGTCGACGCTTACTTGAACACAACCAACGTCGCTCGCTTGTTTGTAAGCTTTGCTTGAAATGCTAACTGCGCAATAGTGCAAAATAGAAGCCGGATACAGTTGTGACGATCAACTCAAACACTCGGCCAATTTGACTTCCAGCTCGTCGTCCAGCTGCAGATCAAACTTGCCAAACGTATCCAGAATCTCTCGGATCGAAGCGGTCAAGCTCAGATTCACGTTTTGCGCGCCACTCGTCTTCCACGCATCCCTCAAATGCTCCTGACACTCTGCCCTGCCGCTCCCTCCAGCTCCCTCTTTCGCGCTGCTACTGTTCGCCGCGGCTTCGAGCTTGCCCAGCTTCTCGTCAATCTTTTCGGCCCGCTGTTCGAGTTCCAGTCCAAAACGACGGATCTCAGTGTCCAGGTCCACCATGGCCACCAACACGCGCTGAATGTCCCTCTGCACCGATCCGTACGGGTCTTCCGCCAGACTGTGACAAAGGAGCTCTTTCAGCGTAAGCACGGCTCCCACGGTTCGTGCTGCATCGCGACCGACAACGGACGCAGCTTCAAAAGCTGGCGAGTCGCCCACCAGTGCTTGTTGCCGACGCGGACCGAACAGCACGTGCTTGGCATCTTGAGGTACAGACTTCCACCCAAGCGTTGTCACACCGATGATGGCTTTTTGAATGCTGTGCAAGCTGAGCAATGATGGCGTGGATGCTGGCGATCTGTTGGTGTTGGCAGTGGCAGCTGCAGTGGCGGGTGCTGCGGTTGGGCTCTGTGAGGTTGAGGCGACATTCTGATTCGCCATCGTCTGTCCCACCGCGAGCCGATCCCAGATAGTTTGCGGTGCAGGCTGTGCACTGCGCTTCTGTTGCTGCTGCTGAACCACCTGCTGTGCTGCAGGTTGCGCCGTCGTCTGTGCTGGAGGTGGCAGCTGACCCCTGCGAATCACAAACTGCTTGTGCGCATCGAGCAGCGACAAGCACCGATCCCTGATATGCACCCACGCCGTCACGTCGGCGTTGACATCCCGATAGATGGCAGCACGGCTGTCCTTGTCGTTCGCACTCAGACGCGCCACTTCCGAGAAGGCGTGATTCGAGAAGAACAAGATCGGCTCGTCGATGCCATCGAGCAAAAGCCGGTTCGGGCTCTTGGCGTACTTGCTGACTGCGGGCAGCGGATGCGAGAGGTAGACGTCCAGAAGCAGGTATGCTGTTTCCACTGCACAGACAGCAGCCATGCTGAACAAGCCCATGCGCAGTGCTACCTCGATGTAGCTAAAATCGACGCGAAACGAAGGCACCAGCAGACGTCGCATCAGGCCGCGTGTTCCTATCACGAGCAGCAACCCACTCCACAGGCGGATGCGGATGAGGCCGTATACCACGACGTTCGTTATCGATGCCAATGCTGCGACAGCTGCCACTTTCGGCAAACGAGAAGCGAAGACTTTGACCACGCGGTCTTTGATGGTCACCACAGCGCCAGAGGATAGAACGGATGGGTCGAAAAAAGGCGATGCGACGGCATCGGGTGACGGTAAGGACCGGAAGAAGAATGCGTAGACGGCTCCGAGCACCACCGACTGACCGACGAGATAGAGAAAGCGCTCGTTAAGATAGAACGATCCGTGCGACTCCACCCAGATCTGCGGGCCCCATCCGCCCGTCTGCAACGTGAGCAGTGCCGCATAGCTCATTGCCAGCACCAAAAAAGCGACGACATGATGCGAAGTCGATGGCAGCAAAGTGGGACTTGAGAGTGCCGCCGACAATTGCTGAGCTCTTGAAGAAGGCAAGCGGGATGGTGGCGTCGTGATGGTGGAAAGGGCGCGCTTTCGCCGAGCAAGCAGCGGTAAGATTCCGAGACCGAACGACAGCAAGCTGACAGCCAGTGTCAAGGGAGATACTAGCGACAGCGAGATTGTCTTCAGAAGCGCGGATGTCAAGAGCAGATGCCATGACACCGCAGCGAGGATGAACGCTCGAGTCTGTCGCGGCTGCAATGCGATCTTGACCACATCGCGATACTTGGACGGCAGCTGCGCCGGAGGCACTGCCGCAAGACCGGACGGCATTGCGAAATTTGACGAGAGCAGGTGTCTCGCAAGCCACGTTGAACACGTAGAAAAAGGATGTGATGCTGAGAGAGGGAGAGATGCAAGAAGTGTTGGGTGTTCTTTGCTGTTGTTCTCGTGTCTTTTGGTAACATTTTTTCGTCAGTGTCTTCGGTGTGGAGTTGGTGTTGGATCGTGCTCGAATCGACCTTTTCTTTCGCAGATGCGTCTCTCTCGCCCGAGTTGTGATCACCGCACTTTCTTCCTTGTCCCGAGAAAGATGAAACCCAAAATTGGAAGAAAGCGAAAATTGAGAAAGCGGCAAAAAGAATGGTCAGCAGAGCACATTGTTCCTTCCGATCCTTTCTCGCAGTCAAAAAGTGTCGTTCAAGGTCCATCGTCAATCGCCGTACCCTTCAGCACCCTGACCTTCTCGTTCTTCATCACTAGTACCTGCCTACACCCCCTTTCTCATTCGTAACCATGGTCGTTGCTCCTCTCGTTCGATCAGGCCGTCTCGCATCTCGTGCGCTTCGTGCTGCAGCTACGTCATCTTCCTTTGCCTCTTCGTCGAGCAGCCGCAGGAATCTGCACACCTGTCCACCAACACCCGAGGTCCTCTCCGAGGGATGTTCACCCTTCCTCACCGGCTCTACAGTCAAGCAAATCTCGCAGGAGTGGCAAGGAGGCCTGCTCGAGCTTCTCAACCAAGAAGTTCGCGATACCGAGTTCGCCTCGTCGTCCATCGTAGAGACCGTTGTCGGTCTCTCGCAGAACAGGGAAAAGATCCTCGCGTTCAACTACGCCTCGCAAGCACTGAACAACAGCTTCTTCTTATCCACCTTGGCACCCCAGGACCGACTGCGCAACCCAACCCCATTGCCTAAACTCGCTACCGCCATCTCCAAGAGCTTTGGCAGCTTTCCTGAAATGTGCCTCGCTTTCTCCTCCGCTGCTTACGGCATGAGCGGCAGTGGTTGGGTCTGGCTCGTTACCGATCAACACAGAAACCTGGGCGTCGTCCCCACGTTCGGCTCCGGTACCATCATCGTCCAAAACCGCATGCAGCAGGGTAAACACTTCCTCCTCCCCAGCATCAATGACCAATCCTCCGGCGGCTCCACAGACACTCGAAAGCCTGCATCCACACCTTTGGAACGTCCATCCCGCCCTTCCGACTCACTCTTCAGCGGCCTCGGAATCTCGGACAAGGTCGGCAAGGATCTCTACCCTCTCCTCAATATCAGCGTCCACGAACACGCCTGGTTGAACGACTACGGTATCATGGGCAAGGAGGAGTACCTCACCCGCTTCTGGAACTGCGTCAACTGGGACAAGGTCGAGGAGCGCTTTGAGTCTTACTGCCCTCAGTCCTCGCGATACTAAGTTCCGTCCAAGACGCGCTTGCCTATCGAACTTCGCTTGGATTTCGATTGCACCCGCCGACGGGCTCCAACGCAGTCAAGAGGCAGAATCGGCTCCTAGACCATTGTACACTAACTTTTTTGCGCATCATTTCAAAATTGCAGCACGATCTGCTTGTCACAGCTCTTTACGATCAATCAGAGTGCTTTGCATGTGCATTCATGTTTCGTTCAGCATCGACAATGGGTGAAGAGAGATAGTCTCATTGGGGAATCCCCAAAACAGAGCTTCGCCTTAGCATTGGGCGCCGCGCACGACAAGGCTGAGAGCAGGCTCGAGGCACGTCCAGTGGTCACCACTGACATGGTCGAATTCGATCTTGGCCGTGGTTGGCCAGAACGAGCGCCATTCCTGCTCGCTTGCCATCACGCCCTTCAGCTTTGAATCGTCGCTGGCGTTGACGATCATGACTTTCCCGGGCTGCCGATCCGCGGCTTGAGGAGCCAAGCACCGATATTCGGGCAAGCTCAATGCGCACGATCTGAAGTGCTCGCGCACAGTGGTGGATGTGATGCGCTTCAGCATATCGTCGAGTGTGTCTGCTGGTAGCGGCCGGATCTGGCGTGGATTCGGCGTGTCGATGAGTCCAACAAACGTGACGTCGTGACCGGTCGACAGCAGCCGACGAGCCACCTCGAAAGCAAAGATTCCTCCGATGCTCCACCCCGCTAGCTTATACGGCCCTCGCGTCTGCACGCGGCAGAGCAGCTCAATGTAACGGTCGATCAGCTCAGCGATACCTCGACTCCACCCTCCGGTTTTGCCCAAGTACGGCGAGTCGAAGCTGTATACGGAGAGCGAGCCCGCCACTTGCACTTTGGGAAGCATCTGTGCTATGCCGCTGCCATCTGGAAAAAGAACGAGTACATCATGTCCATCGAAGTGTCTCAGCTGAGGTCCTCCAATGTGCAGCGGGGCCGAGAAGGAAAAGAGTCTGTCGGGACTGGTGAGTTCGTCCATGGGAGATTCAGCTTGCTGGTGCCGAGCTGTTGGAAAGCTCGGCGCTATTGGCATTGGCTTCGATGACAGATACGACTTGCTCTGAGGCACGTCTGCCTGCGTAGCCTGGCGGGCGTCGAAACCCTGTGTGCAACCGATTTTAGGTGTGTCGTTACTCTTGGCTGCTTTGGCTGCTTCGCTTGCAAATGCCTTCAAAGATAGCTGGACCAGCCTTCTTAGCATGTCTCGGCGGATGCGCTTGAAGGCGATGTTCTCCATCATGCCCATCAGCTCGCCGTCGTGCTGGAAAAAGTAGACGGAACCGTTTGACAGCTCATTGTCTTGCTCCATACGGGTATATGCCTGCACCTTTGTAGCACTGCCAGGCTGAATCTTGCTCAGGCCCGGCATCGTAACGATCCTGCCGATGGCCTCGGCCATGTACACAAAAGGGCCTTCGGCAAAGCTGACGTTGCTGATGAAGCCGGTAAGTCCGCCAAGGCTGTCAAGCAGCATTGGACTGCACACGAAGCGACCGGAGACAGCTTGAGCATTGTAGCTCACCTCAGATACCGCTTCATCGCCGCGCTCGGTTATCCAGACGGTGTTCATCCCTCGGAAGCCGTCGAGGTAGAGGACAATGGCCTCAAAATTTCGGTAGATTGTGTCAGTCTTAATCATGCAAGCAGGCTGCTCTCTGATTGTCGAAGCCGCCTTCAGGACGAGATGACGCAGCTTGTTCCACTCTCGGACAACTTGATCCTGCGTCGCGATGCGGATACGACACGAGCCATATTGGTGCTTCTGATGCTGTTGTTCGCTGTGCGAGAAGAATTGAACGATGGAGCCATCCGCCGACGTGGGATTGCCTTGCAGCGAGACTTCGATGGTCTGCTTGGGATCATGCTCGTTGAGATAAAGCGAAGCGACCATTGACAGATCGAGCACTAGAATGACGACGTCCTCTTCCGTCTGAGCCAAAGGTTTCTGCCTGCAGGGGTCTGCACGCCACCAATACATTCCAACCTCTTGTGCCAGCTCGACAAACACAGTAGCTGGCGCCAAGGGAACGCCGAGGATGATGTGTCCTCGGATAAAGTCGCGGAAGGGCTGCTGATTGACACGGGCAAGCATGATCGCTGAAGGCGGCGTGGCCTCGAGCTGGACACACTGCCACAGCAAAGCATGCACTGGCTTGGGCAATTTCATCGGCTGGACAGCCGCCGTGCTTTCGCTAGGACCCTCGTCACGAGCTGATAGGTGGCCCGCCTTGGCTATGAGATGGTCTCGGAGCCCTCGATCTTTAAAAGGCACCCAATACTCATCGAGATCGAACGGATACAGCGGAAGATCTGCTGCGAGACCGTGATGGCAGAAGCGAAGACCTAGGTCGGAAAATACCTTGTCCCAATTGAGGTCGATTCCACGCGAGGCGAGATCCTTGACCAGGCTCAACGTCGACGACCACGATGAGGTCCCGCGTCGAAGGGAAGTGAAAAATACGGGCATGTGCTCTGTCTCTGCGTAGCAGCCCTTGAGCATCGGTGTGCACGTCGGATGGGGTCCCAGCTCGATCCAAGTGTCGACTTTCAGCTTCTTCTGCAAGTCTCTGATAGAATCCGAGAACAACACTCGCCCGCGCATGTGAGAGACAAGGTACCGCCCAGTAAATTCGGAGCTTTCGGCGTCGACCACCTTGCCTAGCAAGTTGGAGGCAATAGCAATGTTGGGCTTGAAGAAAGTGTGAAGCATAACCACCTCAGCATACTCAGCCATGAGAGGGTCGACCGCCTTGGAATGGAATGCGTAGGGAACTGGGATTGCCATTGCTTTGATCTTGGGATCGCACTGCTCGCAAAACCTTCGCAGCTTTTCGATGTCGTCGTTGCAGCCTGCCACCACGGTGTCCTTTGGACTGTTGACGCAAGCGATCTCGAGTAGCTCGTAGCCAGCCTGCTGCAACAGCTCCCCTACCTTTTCGTGGCCTTCTCGAATGGCCAACATGGAGGACGCATTGGGACTGCATAGCTCCATCATCAGCATGGCACGGTGGCCAACAAGCTCAATTAGACTGCGCAGAGAAACGACGCCAGACAGCCAAAGCGCCACGTATTCGCCAAGGGAGTGCCCCACGGCACAGGAAGGTTTGAGGCCCCAATCGAGAAGCATCGATGTCAACCCAACCTCGGTAGCGACCAACGCCAGCTGATACTGTGCTGCTTGGAAGCTGTCTGCTGTGCGCTCCTGTTTTGGATCGATTTGTGCGGCGTTCGGCTGCGTCTTGAGCGGGTGCATGACCTCGACCAAATTCGGAAGCGTTGCGCTCAGGGCGATGACGTTGCAGTGGTCGACATGGCTACGGAAGGCGGCACTGTGTTCGTAAAGCTCCCTTGCCATGTCGAGATACTGAGCGCCTTGACCGCTGAAGGCTATGCCGATGGTGTGAGCCTTCTCTTGGCCGAGGTGCTTGGAGTCGACCTGAACAGATTCTTGACTGCTGAGGCACGTCCTTACCTCACCCATGTTGGCAGGAGTCGCGATTAGACGGTAAGGGAACATGGCTTCACCGAGGGAGACCGTGCTGCAGAATTCGGTCAAACTGACTTGCTTGTTTGCATCTAAGAAAGAGATCAGCCTGCGTCGCTTGGCGTCCAACGAGAAGGGCGTAGCAGCCGTGACGAACAGGAGATGATGCTTGGCATCGGATGCATGACGGTGCTTTTGAGTCGAGTGGAAAATAGCAAGAGCATGCTTGCTCATGGCTGAAAGTCGTTCTCGGTACGCAGTGCCTCGATCCATGACAATGGAAGAGTTGCCGCCTGCTGCTGAGAAGTTATCGACAAGCGTAAACCCCTCGTTGACTCTGTCTAGCTTGGTCTCCTGCATAGGCACATGCAGTCCGTCGAGCGGCGGTAGTTTGGTGTTGAGCTTGGTGCGGATGCCAACGTGCCGGGGGACCTCGCCGTGCTCATAGATTTTGATGGTCTTCACGATACTGCTGGCGCCTGATGCGGCTTCTGAGTGGCCGATGTTTGCCTTGACAGAGCCGAGAACGAGTGGTGATGTCGAATCCCTTTTGCCCTCGCCAAAGGTCTGGACGATACCGGTGACTTCCTCGAAGTCTCCGCTCTGCGTTCCCGTGCCATGCATCTCGATGTAGCTGAAATTATGCGGCAGCGTCTTGCTGGCGAGCATGCCGGACTGGTACAACCTCCTCTGCGTGGGACCATGAGGGTGCGTGATGGAGAAGGACTCTCCTGAGTGATTGGTGGCAGCGGACGAGATAACTGCCAGAATCGGATCGCCGTCTCGTACAGCGTCGGTGAGACGTTTAAGCAGCATGATCGAGACTGCATCGGCGCGAGAGTAGCCGGCACCTGCATCATCGAGCGTCATGCATTGGGACGACGCCGAGAGGAAGAAGCCTCTGTCCAAGCCAATCGTGATCTGCGGCTGGGTGAGAATGTTGACGCCTCCTGTGAGAGCTACCGCCGAATGTCCGGCCAGCAAGCCACTGCAAGCTGCTTCGACAGCGACCAGAGCAGAACTGCACGCCGTGCCGTACGTGCATGCTTGTCCTCTGAAGCCGAAGGTCTCGTTGAGCTTGGCGACTAGGTGGGCTCGATGGGTGTTGGAGACAAAGTCGGCGTCAATGTTCTGACTGAGATGTTCGCGGTAGTCGTCGCTGCAGTAGGCGAGATGCGTGCTCCACTGCTCTGGTTGTTTAGGGTGTCGGTACGGCGAGAACCCGTATCCAGCGCGCTGCAGTGTCTCGTGCGCGGTGAGGATGGCCAGTCTCTGCTGAGGGTCTATCTTGGCGCAGTCCGGGCGGGATGCGGCTTCGCTGGAAAAGCTATTGTCGAACGAGCTCGCGCTGGCGATGAAGTTTCCGGTCTTGACGCGCATTACATTGCGGTCCCGGTACGATTCTGAATGGTAGTCCTGGTAGCGATACAGGTGGGCAGGGATCTGTGCAGTACGGTAACCGAAGCATGGAGCAAGCATCAAGGAAATTCAAGTCAGGTTCATGCCCTTGCGACACCAAAGTCACGGGCGAGACAGTCTTGATGCCGACTTACCTCTTCGCACGTGCTCTTTCCTTCTTTAAGCAGCTGCCACAGCTCGTCCGCGTCGTTAGCCCCGGGCACTCTGCAGGACATCCCGATGATTGCAATCTGCTGACAAGGGTTTCCCTGCACTCTGGACAGCTTGACAGGCTCGTCTGCAAATCGGTAGGAGTCCTTGGGTTGGAGAAGGTGGAGGAGCTTCACCGGGGCATGGGCGATCTGCAGAGAGTCGAAGGCTTTAGCTGAGGACTGCACACAGCTGTCTAGCATCGTTCCACCCAACAGAAGGAGCTCGACGCGGGCAGAGTAGAGGCGCGACGAGGCCAGTTGTTTTCGCATGAGATTCAAGGCAGTCTCAAAATGCTGTGATGATCGGCCAAAATCAAGGCTCGAGAAGAGCTGAGAGAGATCGAAGGATAGGTTGGTCGCCGTGACAGACTGTGGCTGGGACATCGTTTCGCCAACGAGAGCAACTCGGATCTGTCTCTGTTGCAGATGTGCCTGCAGCTCGGCCCGCAGCTGCCCCCATTGGTTCGTGCTCAAAGCAGGGATGCACGATCGCTCGATTACCAAGACCCTGCACGGTTTCCGTTCGTCCTCGTCAAGCAGCAGTTTCGCATTGTTCGCAATCTCGATCGCATATCCGGCGATCGTTTCAGCGATGCGCACGCCGTCGTCTCGAAATTTTTGAGCCATGACCGCGTTGGTCTCTGTGCGTCCGCAGAGCGTCAGCCTCTGAATACCGCTTTTGAAACCGTGCGGATCGCCGATGTTAAGGGAATAGTCGAGCCAGCACGCGAGCTTGATTGCCTCGATAGTGTTTGAGATCAGAGACAGGCTGCAAGTGACATCGAGTTCTCGAAGGAGTGTCATGGTCAAGCTCGATTCGGGATCCCAGATGGCAGCAAAGTCGCCTCGCATCGCCTCTTTGAGGTCAGATTTGGTTGCCAGCACTATGCCGATCTGTGCCAGGGTTGTCAGAGACAATGCATAGCTTTGCAGGTTGTGGATAGAAGCACCCTCTACCAATTGTTCGAAGGTGTTGGGAAGGATGAAGCCTTTTTGGTGACCATTGATGGTGGTCCGTGCAGCAGTGTCTGCCTCGTGTCTCAATGCGCGATAAGCCGAGTCGAGGAAAGCCTTGAGAATGACGTCGTAGGAGGACGCATGGTGCAAGACCCGGAAGGTGGAAGGAATCAGAATCTGTTTGTGACTGGCGTGAACAAAGATGACTTTGTGATCGTGAGCTTGCATGTTGTAGGTCGGGACAGGTTATGTTGAAGAAGTCGCGTTGATTCAGGTTTCGAGAAGGAATCGCGATCCGCTGGGAGTATGTGATCCTGGACGGCCTGCAATGTCCCTATATATACGTGGACATCAAGCACTTATCCGACCCTCCGAGCAGCAAGTGGCTCTGCAGGCTGAGAGAAGAGGTATTCCAGCAAGTCCCTCGAACACGAGTCTCTTCCCGCTTAGCCTGGAGGTATTCTGCCACTGGGAAACCGGAAGCAGTACACTGATGAGGTGCCCTGGCTGTAGACTTGATGTCTGCAAGTGCTCTCAAATATCCGTGGGTATCTTGGACGGTGCTTTCGGCATGGCCACGACGAACATCAAACGCTCGTCTTTGCCGTCGATAGCCTCGTGGTTTCTAAATTGTCGGCGTAGCGCAGCGAAAGGCAGAATTCCAGAGTCGGGCTATCCGACTTTCACAACTTCTCCGTCACTTCCACGCCACTGGGCTGCACCGCTGCCTAGCCACCCCGACGGAAGCTCCTATCGGCGTATCCGAGCCCGTAGCAGCGTGGTGACGAACCAAAGCGTAGTCTTTCTGAAACGATTCGAGACTAGTTGCCCAATTCTGTTGGCCAAGGCGGCGTCGAGTTTCTGGACAGGAGCTTTGGCTGAGCCAGCAAGCATCCGAGGAGAAGTCGCGAGATCGCCAACTTCTTGTTGTCGCCCCATCATAGTGACGAGCAATGATAGGTTCGAAAGACAGTCGCAGTTGGGGCTTTGCAGAAGCAACTGATCGTCTTCTGTCGGCGTGTGCTGATAAGCTAAACGCCAAGTCGCAACTTAGTTTGTGAAGTCACACGGCATCATTTGAACGTCATGTGCTTCACACTGTCGAGTCGATCTGGGACGTGCGAGTCCCGCGTCACTGCACTTGAGCTGTGTTGGTGCATGACACCACCTTGGCCGAGTAGCTGTCCAGTACCAGATCCAGAGTTGATGCGAAGGACGAGCGGGAAACATCCGACTGAAGCAACTTGGCCTTATTCACCAAGCCTAGCGCATTCGTAGAGGATCGGATTGTCTTTGTGAGACTTGTAATCACAATGTTTGTATGTTGTGCGCATCAGTGCTCCGAGTCGAGTTCCCACGCTCGTGTGCCGGATCGAGGTTCTCCTGCGTTCAGATGCGGCTCGCATGAGCAATGCCGCCTCGAACTTGCCGACTCGGCGCAGGGTGAAGACCGGTGCTGCCTCGAGAGGGAAAGGCTTAGCTGCATTATTTTTGGGCCTTACTCCGTCGTCTTTGCAAGTCTTTTTGCCTTCGCACTGGCCGCACCCCATCCTGAAGGAATAGACGAGCGGACTCTCCGTCTCAGACTGGCTCTGCAACGATGTTATTGCCTGTGTGGCTGCTAGATACCACGCAAATTGAGGGTCTGCGTCGGTGGCTTTCTACATAAGTGCGAGACACACAAAGACAGCTTGTGTGGTGACAATCTTATCTCCATCGAACTCGTTGCCACTACTTTTTGCTATCTTTCGTCGCAGGCCGGGACAAATGATGCCTGAACACAAGATGCAACTGTTGGCGCTGCACGGCAAGGGCACCTCTGCCAGGATCATGAAGGCACAGATCAAGCCTTTGGTTGATCTGCTCGACAACGTGCTCGATGTGCACTATATGGATGGCGGCGAGACGTCTGCTCCGTATCAAGGTAGATCCGCACCGCTCTGCTGCCCCGTTGAGACGTTCATACCAGCTGTCAGCTAACACGATTAGGTTTCCATGCATTCTTGCAGGCATCGAAAGCATCTTTCCCAACGAGTCGTACTACGCATGGTATCAGCAGCCGACTCGAGATGCGCTGCGGGACGCTCACAGAAGGATTGCCGAACGACTTTCTCCGACGTTCATCGGCAGCTTGAAGCCGAATGGTGGGAAAATGGTCCCTATCACCACCAACTTTGAACGAAGCAGCTGGGGTGTTTTCACTCCTCCAGAGACGCCGACATCGGTGTCTCCGTCCTTTCCGCTCGCTCGCGCACCTTTGGACTCGCTGTTAACTGTCAAGACGAGTCTTGATAAGCTAGGATATGTGGCCAACAGCAGCCGTCAGACGGGTCGACTTGGGATCGAACAACGGATCCCGGGCATCGATACGCCTCTTTCGCATCCAAGCACGGCCGGGGCGAGGACGCCTGTGGACGTCCAGCTCGGCAGATACGATGGCATGATCTGCTTTTCGCAGGGCTGTGCTGTGGCGACAGGCTTACTTCTGGAGATGGGCACAAGGCTGTCGGCTCGCCTGGTGATTCTGATCTGCGGTGGGCGACCCTTTGACATTAAGGGGACGATGGAGAGGGTGGAAACGACGAGGACGACGCCGATCGAGAAGCTAAGCATCCACATCCACGGGCGTCAGGATGCGGGTTTGGACGAGTCGAGAAAGCTGGCGAGTTTATATAGCGATAGGGGTAAGCAGGTGATCGAGCTTGACATTGGACATTGTCCGCCGCGACGTACGTCGGACATCCAAGTGGTTGCAGCTGCGGTTCGGCGAGCCATCGCGGAACTGAGCTGAAGCGGTACCAACACGCAAGCGAGGGCCTCGAATCAGCAATGCCAGGACAGCGTCAGTCGTGGATGATCACAAGAGCCGTGAGCATGTGGCGAGGGCAGAATGCAGGTAACTGTGCGCAATGCAGAGGCTGATATGCGAAGCATTAGGGGCAAGGCCACGTGGCCATCTGAGCCGGCGGAAAATTCTTCTCGAAGCGAATGTCTTGATGCTGAGCCAAGGAGCGAGGCGATTCTTGTCTGTTGGTGCGATCGCGAATTGGTGCTGTGGACAATACAGGTTGTTCACAAAGAAAGCTGTTCAAGAGCTGCCAAGTGACCACCGTTCCACAAGTTAACGATTGGAGCGAACAGAAGATGACGAGATCCAGGGCGGCGCGCGACAGGATGAAGACGGCGGCGGAAGCCAATCAGCTTCTTTGCCTTAGAAGCAGTGCGCGGTGCGGGGCAGAAGATTTGATTTAAATTCGGCGGCAGCAGCAGCAGCAGCAGCAAACATGAGCCTATCTTAGACACGAACCCGAGAGCGTTCGGTCGGAACATGATGCGCCGGTCAAATTCCAAATTCACGCTCAGCGATGACCAGAGCTGAACAAGCGCCGCCTCTCGGTCATTGCTTGCTGTATTTCTTTCTCTTCGTTCCTCGCAGTGTCAAGCTCTCAGGGGTTAAAAGAATGTGAGCCCGGACCCACCGGTGCCAAAGAAAAGAAAGTGAAATTTAATAAATATTTTATTTAATAAGACTTAAAGTGTTATTCCCCCTGGGTGAGCGAGCGTGCGTGTGTGATTTCAGGAAGAGAAGGAAAAGGCTGTTGGTCCAAGCTGCGAAACGAGCTGAGGCGGTGTCGGTGTCGTTCCTGCCGTTCTAATGCTGCCGCTGCCGGTCAGCTTCCACTTATTTTGGTAGCTGCAATTGCAGTCGACTTTTCGTTCAAGTGAATCGAGGCCGACCCTTCTCAATCCTCCTTCTGATCATCATCATTATCAGCCGTCTTCTCCTCAAGGCCCTTTCCGCTCAAGAGCGACGGCACAGTTCTCTGCTGCCGAATCTTGGACCTGTCACACCTCGAACCGATCCCGTCCGGCTTCGGCCTCATCCTTGATTCACGCACACCTGGCGCTGCTGCTGCCTTTTTTGAGCTTCGTGCCCACTTCACTTCATCTGGTAGCAGCTCTTGCAACGGAATAGACACCGCAGCTTCATCTTGCCAGTCCCGACAACCAAAGCTTGCCCAGCAGCTCGATACCTCCTGGTCATCCTCGAACTTCGCATCCTCGTCGCCGACCTTTCTCTCCTCATATGGGCAGCAGGCCTGTCCTCTGCTTGGAACAGCTACTCGGCTTGATACAAGCCCTGCTGGATTAGCCCCCTTCTACTGCGCAACTCTGCGCTCGGCTCGGGTCGGCTTGTTCTTTCAGTTGTATCGCTGACTACGTCGATCTCTCTGCATCCATTGTTGTCATCATGAACGGTGCTGAGCGCCGCAACCATCCCGGCCATCTCGGTGCCATGCCTGCACGCTCGCCCCTCTCCCGCTCTCCTTCACCCACCAAGAAAGCCCATGCTTCTTCCTCCGACACCCAACAATCGCCCGCCAGCCGATCAACGCTGGCGCAGAGGACCAATCAACATCCTCACTTTGACACGTCCAACTTCTTTACCAAACCCGACTCATTCAGCGCTTTCGGTGCTACGCCTAACTACGAGCTTCCTCCAGATGGGCTCTTTGCCGCCACGCAGAACCAACCCTCTTCGTCTTCCTATTGGCTCTCCGAGAATCGTCCTCAGTCCGTGCCTCCAAGGATAGCGGCCGAAAGTAGTAGTAGTAACAGCAGCAGCAACGCCCGCTCTGCCAATCCAAGGCGAGCAGTGCCCCTCATCGACACCAGCGGGCGTCCTCATTCACGGAGGCAGAGTCTCATGGAAGAAGCGGAAAAGCGTCCTACCAGCCCTCACATCACCTCGGCCGTCGCCACCAGCGCTCGCCATCATTACCCTTTTTCCTCACAGCACACGTCCCAATCGCGCTCCGGCTCCTTCCATGAGCATGACTCGCAGTCGGCACGACGATCCAGAAGCCCGGCCGTGCAGCGCGTCGCTTCGCCTTCCTTACTCAATTCGGGTATCGGTCGCGCCGCTGTCTCCGCTGCCCAATCTATCATGGATGCCATGGCAGGACGCTCTTCTCCTGTCATTGTGCGCTCCAAACATCCATCTCGAGACGACTGTGACAGCCTCAGCGACGACGAAGCTGGGAAAGGTCACGGACGCAGGGCGGCTGCCTCGGTTGCTGCCCGTTTCACGCCTTCCACTCATCATCCTCGTCATCATCAGCACGCACAGCCGCATGCTCATTTCAACGAAAAGCCGTCTCCTGTTTCACCCTACGATCAGGTTCACCCGCCACACGCCATGAGCGCCGACGTTTCCTGGCCAGCCAGCATTTCTGAATCGCGCAGAGCTACACCTGCTGCCTATCGACCGCGCCCAGCTTCGGTCAACCGACGACGAGGCAGCACCCACATCGACCAGCAGCCCACTGCTGCTGCGGACGACAGCACCGACATGCACTTGCCCAACGGCCACAAGAGCACACATTCGTCCATCTTGATTGGATCGCCCATCGTCATCCCGCAAGCGCGCAGAGGTGCGGTCAGGTTACGCCCAAGACGCAAACGCAAAGTTGCGCGCCAGATCAAGCCGCAGCGCACTCTGCGACAGAGCCTACTCGTGTTTCTAGCCACGCTAGTTCACTTTGTGCGTCTGCTCGCATCACCAGCAGAGGCCTACCGACGATTTAGGGAGTACTGCATCGACACCCGCATTGCCATTGACGACTCGTTCAGAGACCCACAGACTGGCATGCGCAGCTACTATCCTCCTTGGCTGCAGGCTTACGTGCCGCTGCTCATCTGGCTCGGTATCAGTCTGAGCAGCACAGCGCTCGTCATCACGTTCCACACCCAGGTTTTTATCGGACTCGACCACATGTCGGCTTATCTGCAAGGCCTGGGTCTGTGGGGCAAAGTGATGCTGGGCTCGCTCATCTTTCTCACCACGTTTCCGCCCTTGCCTCTGTATTCGACGCTCATCATGCTTTGCGGCTTCACCTTTGGGCTCTGGCAGGGCTTCATTATCAGCTACATCGCGGCGCTTTCGGGTGCAATCGTGGTGTTCACGCTCAGT
The DNA here is from genome assembly GCF_005498985.1 of Sporisorium graminicola. NCBI lineage: Eukaryota > Fungi > Basidiomycota > Ustilaginomycetes > Ustilaginales > Ustilaginaceae > Sporisorium > Sporisorium graminicola. Next base: position 187,717 of record NC_043732.1, read on the forward strand.
CGATCATTGTTGCGAGAGTGGATGGTGGGGCTGCTCAACAAGAGCGGAGGTCTCAAAAAGGTGGTACGCGCCATCGAGAAGCAGCCCAAGCTACTGTTTTTGGTTCGACTGGCTCCGTACCCGTACAACTTGATGAATACGTTGCTGGCGAGTTCACCTACGCTAACGCTACGGACGTACGTGACATGCACTGCGCTCGCATTGCCCAAGTTGCTCATCCACACGGGCCTGGGCACCTCGATCAAGAACTTTGCAGCGTACAACGGCGCAGGGGAAGGGCAGAGTAAAGAGGATGCCGAGGCTTCCGAGACGGCGGAGCATGTGAAAAAGTGGGCTGGACTGGTAGGCGCTCTACTGTGCTTTGGAATTATGATCTATCTGTTGTCTGTAGCGAGACGTGCGGTGGACGAGCTGGATGATGACGAGGGTTTGGATGGCTACGACGATAGCGTACTCTATGACGACGAGGGCGAAGAATTGCTCTACTCCGACGAGGACGAAGACGACCAGGACGATGATGGCCACGACGCAGCGGAGGCGCGCGACCACGGTGCGGGTGTCGATATGCGCGAACGAGCCGGCCCATCCACAGTGGGCTTCCGCAACGGATACGCACCCATCACGTCGTCGCCCGAAGAACGTTTTCGCCAAAGTATGCGTCACCCGCAAGTAGTCGCAGCAGGTCCGCTCGTGATTCCTGGCTTCAGCTACGAACACGCATCCGGCTCCGGCTCCGGCTCCTTTGACGGAAGAATTTCGCTGAGCAACAGTGGATCGGCGGGCAACCACTCGATGGATCTGGCCGACAAGATCGCTGAGATGGAAGCGCATGCCGAGAGCATGCAGTTCGAATCGCCGTTGCATGCAGGTGCTGAGGAAGGGGAGCAAGAGCTTGGGACTTCGGCGGTGGTGGGGGCAGCAGCAAGTTCTTCATGGTCGCCCATGGCGGCGGCGCTTCAGGAGAGCGTGGATACACACGATACTGTGATGAATAAGGGCGAGCGTTTTGACCTGGATGAAGGGTCGAATGGACATCACCATTAGTCAGAGCTACCACTGACGCACTCGCTGAAGGCGCCATCTTGACAGCCCAACCTTCTTTTTCGCTTGTAAGCTCAATGCGGTCGATAGGTTTCAAGCAAACGAGTTTATAGATCTGATGTTCATTCGTCTGTGCTTGCGTTTGCCATTCTCGCAACCTGCTGAGCGAAACAGGAACAGTCACTATCATGTGATGAGGTCGGATCGCGCACTTACCCTCTCACCGGCGAAATCTTGCGTTAAGCTCAGCTCAAAAATGTGCAAAAATGCTTCACTGCGCCGATCATCCTGCTCACCATCACCAACACCATCGCCTGTTCGTCCCAATCGGCGCCACTTGAAGCACGCTTCTTCACGACACAGGCGTATGATCAGTGTCATCTCATCCGCTGCTCCAACCCGATTTCTCTCTTCTACTTCACTGAAGAGCGCAACACTACGACTGCATCTGCTGCAACGAACGACACTTACATACGCACCGCTGGTCAACCCTCGAACCAGCTTGGCACAGCGCAACTTTGGCACGATGAGTACCGCCGAATCTGCACCTAAGCGGGTGAAAGTTGATGGTCAAGGTGAGTTTTAGTTTCGGTCAGTGTGCAGGCTGGGAAGGAACGGAGTGCGATGGTTATGAAGGCGCACGGCGATATCGTGCGCCAGCAGATTGGAAGAAAGCTTTTGGTTGGCAGATGATGGCTTGTGTGACTGCAAAACGCGGTGCAGCCACAGTGTGTGCCTGCGCAGAAGAAGAAAAAAGGAAGACGGAAAAGATACAGAAACAGAAAAATGGCAAGACAAGACGTCTTTAAAAAAACCAAAAGTTCCAAGCTCCGCCTCTCTTCGTACTTGCTTCTTACCTTGTGGCCATTATCATCTGACTCCTGCCAAATCGTTTTGCATCCATGCCAGAACACATCATCACTCACAGCGGCACCTTCCACGCCGACGAGGCGCTGGCCGTTAACCTCCTCCGCAGCCTCCCGCGCTTCGCCTCTGCCCCCTTGACCCGCACTCGCGATGCAGCCACCATCGACAGCGGTTCGATCGTCGTCGACGTCGGTGCCACCTACGACGCCACCGCCCACCGATACGACCACCATCAGCGTGGGTTCGAGGAGGTGTTCGACGCTAACCACTCGACCAAGCTCTCCTCAGCCGGTCTGGTGTGGAAGCATTTCGGTCAGGAGATCGTTGCCACTCATCTCCAACTCGATGCGACGGCGCAGAAAGAGACGGTGGATCTTCTCTGGCTCAAATTGTATGATGACTTTGTCGAGGCGATCGACGGGATCGACAATGGTGTCTCGCAGTATCCTTCGGACTTGAAGCCCAAGTACAAGAGCAGGACGGATCTGAGCGCTAGGGTGGGCTACATGAACCCGAGCTGGAACGAGAAGTCGGACAACGCCGAGTTGGACGCCAGGTTCGAAAAGGCCAGTGCTATGGCTGGCAAAGAATTTTTTGACCGTCTCAATTACACGTACAACGCTTGGTTGCCTGCACGACAGATTGTCGTGGATGCGCTCAACAAACGCACTCACCCGCAACTGCTGGTGTTCGACACCTTCGCCAGTTGGAAAGACCACCTCTTCACGCTCGAGAAGGACCTCAACATTGCGCCCACTGAACGCCCCATCTACGTTATCTACCCGGACGAAAGTGGCAAGTGGCGTGTGCAAGCCGTGCCCGTCTCGCCCGAGTCATTCGTGTCGCGCAAGGCGCTTCCCGAGCCATGGAGAGGCATCCGCGACCAGCAGCTGAGCGAGCTGACGGGTATCGAGGGGTGCATCTTCGTGCACCAGTCTGGGTTCATTGCGGGTAATGCGACCAAGGAGGGTGCACTCAAGATGGCCAAGGACGGGCTGGCGCATACGGGTGTTCCCTTCATTCACTCTGCTCCTGTGGCGGGGGAGAATGATGGTCATTCGCACAGCCACAACCACGACCACGGGCACACCCACGACGTTATGGACCATCCCGGCAAGTTCAACGACCGCGAGCTGCCCAACTACGAGAACCGCAACTGGGATGAGCGTGCTTTCACCGTGGGTATTGGTGGACCCGTGGGGTCGGGCAAGACTGCGCTCCTCCTCTCTCTCTGCCGCAAGCTCAGGGACAGCTACAACATTGCCGTGGTGACCAACGACATCTTTACGCGGGAGGACCAGGAATTCCTGCGCAAGCACTCGGCGCTCGAACCGGTGAGCAAAATCCGCGCCATCGAGACCGGCGGCTGCCCGCACGCCGCCATCCGAGAGGACATCTCGGCCAACCTCGAAGCGCTCGAACAGCTGCAGGCCGAATTCGAGACGCAGCTGCTCTTCGTCGAATCCGGCGGCGACAACCTTGCTGCCGCCTACTCGGTCGAGCTTGCCGACTTCCACGTGTACGTCATCGACGTCGCGGGCGGTGACAAGGTGCCCAGGAAGGGCGGTCCTAGTATCACGCAGAGTGACGTGCTGGTGATCAACAAGATCGATCTCGCCGAGCAGGTGGGCGCCGACTTGGGCGTCATGAAGCGCGATGCGGACAAGGTGCGCGACGGCGGGCCCACGGCGTTTACGAGTGTCAAGCTGGACCAGGGCGTGGATGCGGTTGTGGACATGATCTTGGCAGCGAGGGGGATTGCGGGCGCCGATAAGGCGGGTAAGCCGGTGCAGAAGTAAAAGCAGGAGGCATGGAAGGATCGAAGACAGTGTGCAGAGGTTGCGGTGGCGTTGGCGTTGAGAGCTTCTCCACCTCTTCTGTCTCGATCGTAGGGAGTCTCACGCTGTACACATGCATGCGCAAAGAACAAAATCGAAGTCTACGACATGAACACTTTTCTCTTTCTCTTTGCATTGCACGGATGAAACGTTACAACTTGGCCTTCTCGCCACCCCCTTCCTTTTGTGCATCGCCATCAATGACCACAAAGCAGTTCTGGGCGCACAAAGGGAACTTGCTGCCGTACACTTTGGCCTGTGCGCTGCTGGCCTGGCCCTGCGCGTTCCTGGCCGCGATGCCCTGGGCAATCACAGCGAGCCTGAACCAGGCCCACGCCTTGGCGGCGGTCCAGTTGGGGATGGGCCACTCTCTCTTGCTCTGCTCGCAATAGTGTTTGATCAGCTCGGACTCGAGCGGGACGGGCGATTGGGCGGGGCTCAGGTTGCCGAGGCTGAGGAGGAGGGAGCCCTGGGCGCGGGATTCGGTCCAGAGGGCGGGGTCGTTGATGCGGTCTGGGGTGGAGCAGGGGGTGCTGTACGGCTGGAGGAGATTGGCGAGGTCCGAAAGCGGATGGCCGAGCGTGGAGAGTTCCCAGTCGAGGATGCCGATGACGCGCGGTTCGGTGGGGTGGAAGATGAGGTTGTCGATCTTGAAGTCTCCATGGACAATCGTGTTTTCGTCCTTTGGCATGTTGCGTCCGAACCACTGGAGGAACTGTTCAATCCCGGGTAGAGGTCCTACCGGTTTTCCGGTTTCTTTGTCTTCCACTTTGGCCTGCACGGTGCTGACTTTGCCCAAGCTCTTCATCTGTCGCGTGTAGAACCCTTCTCGCTTTCCGTAATCCGCCAAGCCGATCTTGGCAGGATCCACGCGGTGCAGCGCTGCCAAGGTATCGATCGCACTCAGCCAGCACTTCCTCCGCTCCTCCTTATCGCTGATCTGCAAGAAGCGGTAGTCCTCGAAAATGCGCCCGTCGATGAACTGCATCACGTAAAATGCCGTCCCCACGATGCTCTTATCCTCGCACAGGCAGAACACTTCAGGCACGGGCACGCCGTCGCTCGAGCCTGCGGGTAGCGAGGCAGTGTACGTGTGCAGCGCCTTGAGGATCCGATATTCTCGCTCCACCGCGTGCGCTGTCGACGAGAGCAGTGATCCAGGCGGCTTCTTGCGCAGAACGTAGCGTGTACCCTGTGTGTCGAACAGGATGTACGTCGGGTTCGACTGGCCGAAGCTAAACTGTTTCACCGTGACGGGTGTGGAGATAGCAGGAACCGAGGAAGTGAGATATGCGTTCAGGGCGCTAACGTCGAAGGCATGTCGCACCTCGCCATACTGTTGCCCTACTTTGTCGTCCGCCATAACGTCGTTGCTGCTGCTGCGAGGAAGAAAAGAGCCGGTGTGTATACGTCGTGTGCAAGAGCTGTCCCCTGAGCGATCTTGTCGGCGTTTCTGTTCCAGTGAGATAGATTTGAGTGTAGAAAGCGAAGACAGCAACGCAAAAGGTGGTAGAAGCTAGCTTAGGGAAGGGTTGTGGAGAAGCGCAAAAATGGTGAGAATTCAGAGAAAGTGCGGGGCAAATGGAAACCGCCCGCACTACGCAGGCTGGCCTGTGCTACGGCTGCAACCTCTGCAACCGCTCTGTTCACGAGTCTGGTTTAGCTGCGAAACCCTTTTTGGCGAACGGCAAACGAAAGAAACCGGCTAAATTTCTTCACCGGCTCCCGCTCACCGCTGCCCGCCCGGCCCGTCCAACTTCTCTCACCCGGTCCCCCAGCCAAAGTCGAATGCTTAGCCGGGCACGATTTCTCTCTCACCGGCAACAATTCGTCCTGCACCACGCTGTCTCCGTGTCTTGACTGCTCGCATCCCTCAGAAGAAGAAAAACACCTCCATACTCAAAACGCAAGCAGAACGGGAGCTGATATTCCAAAGCATCGTAAGGAAAGAAGATTAAGCGGGCTACGTGGTATCGTTGAGAGGAAAGGCCGACAGAGGTCGTCGCAACAGAGCGAAATCAAAGCTACATCATCATCAGAGAACAGTTTACAGAGTCGGATGGAATTCTTCTTGGATTCGTCCTCTGCTGATTCTTGAGCGCTAGGGATCTCTGCTGGACCATCGTCTCGGCGTCTCAACGTGCTTATGCCGGATGGATCAGACGACCACATCGATCTTGTGGAGCCGATCAACCAGCAGCAACACACACGAAACCCGATCAGATCCAGCCGATCAACCCCTTGGATCGCGCGCCTAGAATCAGCGAGATGAGCAAGAACACGACAGCGAGCCGCTTGGCTACTGCACCTTGCCGAGACTCTTGCGACGGACGGTGCCAACCCAGGTAGCGAAAGAAGGATGGTGGTGGGAGCAGCAGCAAATCCCAGCGAGGTAACGCAAGCGCGCGTGAAATTCGGTGATCCCAAAAAGAACCGAGAGAGAAGGCGCGCCAGAGTTACCGCCAAGCAAATTTGGTGCAGCAAGCGGAGCGGACCGTGAAAACCAAATTCGAGCACAATGCAGCAAGAGGCGTACGGCAACCACAATTGAGATGATGGAGAGCAAGAGAGGGTCCGTGTCAGTAAGAAGGGAGTCACGTGATTTAGAAGTCCCGTCAGTCGTTCCGAACCCGTACATGAAGTGCAAACATGATTGGCAAAGTCGTATCCGCAGCGAGGCAAGACAACGCCGATGCGCAACATGGCAGGGGGGTGGAGAGGGAGAAAATAACAAATCCGCTGCTCAGCGTGCTGTTTCCAATCGAGCCATCCCGGCGTAGGCCCCAAGGAACAAGAGACGGAGGAGAGAGGAAGAGGTAGATGTGCCGTGCCAATCTGATAGTGACGGCTGGCCGCAATCACAGAGATGAGACGCAACACCCGCCGCAAGCAACACAATCGTTCGCAAGGATTACGCAGTGTTGCGTCCATACTCTGCAGACCGTGCACGGGGAACGAAGGACAAGGAAGGAAGGTGGACTGGGAAAGGAAAGCGGAGCTCAAGAGCGATGATGACTTACCGATGAAGCGGTGGCACTCGAGTGCGGGTTCGAGGGGCGCTTGAACGAGACCGAGTATTCGGCGAGCAGACGCATTTTGTTGAGGTTGGCGTTGGTGTAGGGTGGGTATCGCGACGACATGACGATCTCAATGATCTTGCCGAGCAGGCCCGTCGAGGGAGCGTCCAAGCTGGCACGCTGGTGGCTGAACTGGTCGAACGAAGCCTTGCCGTGGTAATTGCCGTAGCCGGAAGGACCGGTACCGCCAAAGGGAAGCGCATCGACGGCAAAGTGGAGCAAGGTGTCACCCTGAACACACGCGCCCGAGCGGGTGTTGTCAAAGAAGTACTTCTTGACCTTGCTGTCGCCGGCGAAGAGATAGAGAGCCAGGGGCTGGTCGCGCGAGTTGATGAAATCGACAGCGGCCCTGACATCCTTGACAGGGACAATGGGCAGCAAGGGACCAAAGATCTCGCCTGCCATGATGGGGTCGTCGGGCTTGACGTTAGCGATGACAGTGGGAGGGAGGAATTTAGTCGCCTCATCGCCTTCACCGCCGAGCACGACTTTGCCCTTGGTGCCGGAAAGCATGGCAGTCAGGCGTTTCCAGTGACCCGGGTTGATGATGCGCGCGTAGCTTTCCGAGTTGTTGACGCCGCCCTGGAGCTCAGGATAGAAGCGCTCGTAGGCCTTCTGAAGCTCCTTGACAAACTGGTCCTGCAGCTCAGGAGAGATGAGGACGTAATCGGGAGCGATGCAGGTCTGTCCGCAGTTGAACGACTTGCCCCAGAGGATTCGGTGAGCAGCAATCTTGAGGTCGGCGCTCTTGTCGACGTAGACAGGCGACTTGCCGCCGAGCTCGAGCGTGGTGGGACAGAGCCACTTGGCGGCCTTTTCGGCAATAATGCGGCCGACAGTGCCGTTGCCCGTGTAGAAGATGTGCTCGTAGCGCTGGTCGAGGGCGGCGGTGGTTTCGGGAATGCCACCGTTGATGATACGGTAGCACTCGGGGTCGAGGTACTTGTTCCAGAGCTCAGCGATCAGCTTCGCAGTGTGGCTAGCCACCTCGGAAGGCTTGAGGATGACGGTGTTACCGGCAGCGATGGCACCGACGACGGGACCGATCTGGACAGTGACGGGGTAGTTCCAGGCACCGAGGACGAGAACGGTACCCTTGGGCTCGGAGCGGACAGAGGCGCCGTGCATGGCCCAGGCAGCACCAGCCCAGGGCTTGGAGGGTTTGGCCCACTTGTCGAGCTTGTGGACGGCCTCGACAATTTCGTTGGTGGTGCCCATGAGCTCGGCAAAGATGCTCTCGAAGCGCGAACGGCCGAGATCCTTCTGTAGCGAGTTGATGAAATCGTCCTGGTGGTCCTTGAGCATAAAGGCGAGCTGCTTGAGCTGGTTCTTTCGGTACTCGATGGAGCGAGTTTTGCCGGTCATGAAGGCGGCGCGAAGGTCCGAGACGATCTTGGGAATTTCGTCGATGGGAGTATACTGAAGGCCCGCCTCGGCGGCGGCGGTAGCAGCAGCAGCCATGGTTGCAGAGCGAGGTTGAGAGAACGAGGCGATGTGATACGACAAACCAAAGGTAGTTGATGACAGACACAGAGTGTGCGTGTGTGTGTGTGGTGTCGTGGGCCGTGTGATGAGGACGGTGGTGGTGGTGGTGGTGGTGAGCAAACGACGACAATGCGAGGAGGATCAGGCTGAGGCGCAGGTAACCAGACAGGTCAAAGCGGCCTGTTGCATTCACTTACGCAGTCACACTTCTGCAGTTGCGGCGGCGGGCGGTGGCGAAGCCGGTAAAGCGGCTTCTGGCGGCAGCCGAGTTGCAATAATTCGACGCGCTTGTGCTCGACCAAAACAAAAACTTGCGTGGCCCCGCAAGCAGTGAAAAATGACCAGGCAGTCCGTGCAGCAGCAGCAGCGGCAGCGGCGGCGGCGGCAGCAGCAAATGTGAAGAGACGGAGCAGCCGAAGACTTATGACCAGCTCGAGCGGCCACGCTTGCGACACGCCTGCTTCGCCACTTAGAAGACGTCGCTCCCGAAGGCAGTGACAAAGTGGGTGCAAGCTGCAAGTGGCAGAGTGACACACAAGGCTCGGATCGACATCATGCGATATTGATCATCATAGCTGGCTTCCGACTCTTCGGGTCGTACCCTTCGCAGTTTCCCCGCAAAGTTAGCCCCTACTAAGCTGGAATGTACGAGCGCTTTCCCATCGGGTCCCTACCATGTCGAAAGAAGCCCAATATCAGGTCTGCACATCTGCCTTTTGTCTGCTCGGCGTTCGGGGTGAGCAACGTTGAAGGCGAGCAAAAAGCCGTGACAAAAGATACAAGAAAAATGAAATGGAAATAAGTTGAAGGTTCCCACCACGCCTTGCTTGAATTTCTTGTTTTCACAGGCAACGAGGCGGTTTCTTCTATCCTTTTTTTCCCCGCGTCGTGACAGGCGAAGTTGAAGATGGCATAACCAAGGACTGGGCCCTGCTGAGCGTCGCCACAAAAACCGACATCGTGGCTCGCCATATGGAGACGAGCTATGAGGTGGATAGACCCGTATGGATGCTGCTTAAAGGGGGTCATGTCTCACGCCAGTTGCGGGCATCCGAGACAGTGACCAGCATCATGTGACTATGTGTACGGCTTCTGCCCTGTCCAACTAGCTGTCTCGCTCGACGAAGGGCTGGACGGGGCATCTGGAGCAATGGTTGGGGAATGCTGAGGAGCCGCGGGTCCTTGCGAAGCGAGCTTTTGATATGGCTGCGGCTCGCGGTTTGGTGAGATTGCTGAATTAGCGACACACTTGTTAGGCTATTACATTGCACATTACTTGCCAAAAAAAATCGCCATGAAATCATGGTATCTCGCAATCTCTGCGCTTGCAGAGATCACACGAGTCAAGGGACGAGCTCTCGAGAGACATTTGGTTTTGGTTTGGTCATCGTGCGCGCCCTGCCGATTCAGGGTCCACCTGCAGCTGCACAAAAAGCCCAGACACCACACGCAACACACGCACGCAATTCAGTGTGGACAGCTTGGACCCTACTTGAACTGAACTCGGGCCATTTATGCGTTGTCGAGGCGACAGCGTTACAACGCCCACCTGCTCGAGCCTCTCTCTCTCTCTCTCTCTCTCTCTCTCTCTTTCTCTTGATGCGCACTCGCTTCATTTGAACCTGTTGCCAGTAGAGCGTGTGAGAATCGTGTCCGACTTTGATGAAAGAGTGACAGAAAGGGAAGAGGGCAGAAAATGAGCCGGATCGCATCCGAGTTGACAACAAGGCAGCGTGGGAATTGAATGGCCGGCGGATGGATTGCAGTCCGATTTCGTTTAGCAGCTCGAGCTTGCCTCCTTACTCTCATCACCATCCACTTGCCTTTCCAGCAGCTCCTTCCATTCTGTGATCTCCTTAGCGTCAGTTTCTTTCTCTTGGGCGCCATCAACTTTCAGTGGGTTGGTTGTCCGGCACGCGCGCGGTATTCTTCTCTTGCGTGGTGATTGCTTTTCTCTTCCTATCACGACATGGCTTCCAACTCGGCCAGCACGGCTGCAACAGACAACAGCGAGAACTCAGCTCGAGGGGCTGGTCAGGTGCCGCTCTCCTCGGCACCGGCGACCTCTGACGTCGTTGCCAACTCAATCACAGCCTCTACCGCGTCCAATGCCCCCATCAGCGGCGGCGGTCAGGACACAAGCAATAGTCACACAATCTCCGACGCAACCAACACCCCAGTGGCAACCGCTGTTCATTCCGACTCGCAACCTACAGCCTCGTCAGCACAGAGCGCGGACCCATCAGATTCGCCCGCTCAGCCAACCACTTCTCCGGCTCCAGCTCCGGCTCCAGCCCCAGCTCCCAACTTGATTTCAACCTCTTCGATGCTGCCGCGCGCTTCCGGCACTTCTTCCAGCACCTCATCTTCATCTAGTTCAGGTACCGCAACTCCCACAGTCAGGTCTGTCGCATACCGCAGTCCTGTTCCAACTGCAAACACCCACAGAATCGCATCCAGTCCTGGCATTGGCATCACCAGCTCAAACACTTCGGCAGCTCGTCGACAGTCCAGCCGTCATAATGCTCAAGTATCGTCAAGCAGTCACCGTGCTCCACCTTTCCCGAACAGCCCTCGGAATACCTTCGCTTCAGCGTTGGCTTCTCCCTACGCAACCAGCGCAGTTCCTTCCATTTTTGGCTTCTACTCGCACGATGGTAATGCCACAGCTTCGGCCAATGCTAGCAGCTCTTCGGTTTCCACTCAATCGGGTCCTCATTGGCAACCGCCGCCGATGCCTCGAGCCACCATCTATCAACATCATCGTGCCGGCTCAAACTCCCCCGGGCCGACTCGGACAGAACAGATTGCGCTCCCCTCGCCTATCTCGAGTCCTCGCATTGGAAACTTGAGCTTCTACCCCTCCGCCGCTCAGCGGCAATACCCGCGTGCATCGTCCAACCTTGGCACCGCATATCGCTTTGCAGATTCGACGCGCTCCTACGCTTCTCACTCGAACTCTACCTCGGTCAGTACCGATTCCAGCCTGCTAGCTTCTTCTCTACCAGCTGAGCAACCAACCTTCCAAGAGACCACCACAATCTCCTTCACTTGGACCGTCCGCGATCTACATCTGCTCCGCGAAGAAGTCGAGCTTTCTCCCCCACCGTCCGAGGGTGGCCGATCCGTTAGCGCCGGCGCAGGCAAGAGCGATGTTTGGACAAGTCAGCCCGTCTTTGGCGACAACAAGTGGAAGCTTGAGCTGGTCCGTACCACTCGACCCCTCACAGACCAGTCTCAAGATGGCTCTGCTGTCGGGAATCATGGAACTGACGATGACGACGACGACGGCGGCGGCGGCGGCGGCGGCGGCGGCGACGAAACCATATCAGCAACCGGCCAAAATCCTGAATCAATTGGTGTACAGGGCGTCGACTCGGATGCGGCCGCTCCTCGATCCAGCATCACCATTCTTTCTGTCTACCTCACTGCTCTTGTCCTGGACTACACACACGCCAACGTCGAAATCCCAGCCTCCATCATGGTCGGACTGCGACCGGTGCGTGCTGCTGTCGGAAGGCGCGGCCCTGAAAGTGGTGGCTACCTGTGGCGACGCTTCTACGACTTTACCTTTCAAAAGGAATCCGATCTTTTCACTTGCCACGACCTGCCCAGCGTTTCCGAGATGCTGCAGGACTTTACTGTGGCGCGCGATGATGCAATCGCGCTCACCGTTCAGCTCGGCTTGGGCCCAGGTCACACACGCTCCAGATCCGGACAGCTCGACGATGCCACCACCTCACTTCCCACCCCTGTCGAGGTCGATGGCCACCATCTCGTTCCTCAAGCTGTTCTCAACTCCTTGCACGGTCTGCTCGATGATGCCAACACAGGCGACGTTCGCATCATGGTACGTGAACGAGGCATCTTGCTCCCAGATGCATCCGAAAGCGCCTCCATGTCCGATGACGGCGGTCACCTCGACGACACGCTTGGCGACACCCTCGAACGCGTCGTACCATTCCCCATTGGATCCAACTGCCCTATTGCCTCTGTCCAGGGTGGATCCGAGGCAGGCATGCTCACATCCATCGATGACGATCCGGACCGCATCTTTGTACGTGATCGCGTGCTGTGGGCGCATGCAAGCGTCCTCAAAAGCCGCAGCGACTACTTCCAGACCATGCTCGCCTCAGATTTCAGCGAGGGTATCAGCCGCAACTATGGTGCAGCTGAAGCCGATTCCGGAACGGGGCGCAATGTTCGCACGCTCCAAATCTCGGACGCCGACTTTGTGACTGCCTATTGGTTCCTGCGCTACCTTTACACTGACGACATTCAATTCGCAGACAAGGAAGATGTTCGCAGCGCTGTTCTGGACGAGGAGTGGGCTAAAGGGGCTGATCTCGGCTACCTCAGCGCTGAATCGGCGAGTGGCGACACGAGCCACGCCTGCAGTCTGCGCAAGAGTATGCTGGTCAACTGGACGCCCATCTCGCAGCTCAAGGAATACAGCGATTTCGACATGGACGAGCTGAGCTACTCGATGCCTACTTCAGCTGGCGGTCGACGTGATGTTTCTGGCTCCTTTGTTCTGCAGGGCTCGTCGTCCATGAACGCAGCTTCTTCTACTTCAGGATCGCTTCGACAGAGGAGCAGTGCAGCAGCTGGCACCAGTGATGGCGCAGGCGGCAGCGTAGTCTCCACAACCGGCAATGCTGGTGCCCGACCTCTGTCCTCTCCCACTTCACCGTCCGCGACAGCGGGTGCGAGCGCAGCAGGCAAGCATCATGCGGGCGACGAAGCGGGTCGCGCCGGTAGCGGAGGTCATCGCACTGTGCCAGGCACGCTTGACCCACACGACCATCCCTGCGCCGATCCAGGTCCCGCATCGGCTCTGTCCATCTTCAAACTTGCCCACCGCTACCACATGCAAGATCTATCCCGGCTCGCATCGCTGCACATGGTGGCGACGCTGACGCCTCAATCGGCCTTCCCCATGCTGCTCGCCACGTCCATGTACACCGAGCTGCATACGCGCATCAAGACGTACGTCTACCAGCACTGGCATCTCGTCTCGCACACGCAAGAATTTGAGCGATGCTGCGACGAGGTTTCTGTGGGCATGTGGGGCGCGGACGCAGGCAAGACGGTGCGTGCGTTCGTAAGGAGTTTGGTCTCGCCCTTGCGGGCTGCTCAGAGCTGATGTCGACTCGCTGCAGCGACAACATAATTCAACGATGGAAGTTACTGTACAGACCATTTTAAGTTAATGTTAGCCGCAAGCATTGAAAATTGGGAGCGACAATCGAGGGTGGGCATGCGAGCTGACCGTGCGAAGGTGGATGCAAGAATGAGCATCAATGGCATGAGAACGCTCTTGGGTCCGAGCCGAACGGCTGCTTGCAGTGCACATTTACGCTCGATGAGACAGTCGATGACCTTTGGGACATTCTCCGGTTCTGGGCAACCACCTATCTTACTTGGGGCAACGTTCGCACAGATGAATCGCATCATAGGGGATTCTGCTTGCATGAGCTGGAACATACGAGTACAAGAAACGATACAATGAGCGTTAAAAGTTGTGATCTTGACTAAGGCTGCTACAAAGCGAGATCGAGGGGCGGCTGAGACATGTACAATGCCTTTCTCTCCATCCGCTGGTAGATCTCTTCTCTAGCTCGACTTCTTCTGAGCCTCGGAAAGAAGGTGGTAATCTTCGGGCTTTTCGCCACTCGTGCCCTTGGTTCTCAGCTCCTTCTCCTTGCGGTCGACCTTTTTGTTGACGCTAGTCCAGCTCTTGCCGCTGCCGACGAATCGCGCAAAGAAGCCGGCGACGCCGCCCATGCTCGCGTCGTCGGCATTCACCCCCGCCGTGTCGGCGAGTTGACGCTGCTGATCCATGGCCTTCAACTCGGCGAGCATCATGTTGCGCACCTTCTCGGCGAGATCGTTGGCGTCGTCTGCGGTGAGGTGTGCGGTCGGGACAGGTGGCAGGACCTTGATTTTGATGGTACCGGATTCGAAGCGGGATCTCGAGTCGAAGAGGCGGTTGTAGTTTTCGCATACGACGGGGACGACTGGGACGCCTGCCTGGATGGCCAGGTGGAAGGCGCCCTTTTTGAAGGGCAGCAGGTCTGGGGTTGCCAGCCCGGACCTCGTGCCCTCGGGGAAGATCCAGAGCGAGAGCTTCTTGTTGTTCATCGTCTGCCCGATCTGCTGGAACGCCTTGATGCTGTCCTTGAGGTTCTTGCGGTTGATAAACACAGCTCCGGACAGCGTCATGAACTGACCCAACAGCGGCGCAAACTGCAGCTCCTTCTTGGCCATAATCGAGGCGTTTCCGGGGAAGATTCGTCCCAAGTACAGAATGTCCATCGCAGTCTGATGGTTGCCCACCACCACAGCCGGTTTGGCCTGCTCGAAATGCTCCTCGCCCTCTACAACGAATTTGACGCCTACGAGCGGGGACGTGATCCTCCAGAACGATCGTGCCACCACCTTGTTGATGTTCAGTCGCTGACCGGGCACGAGCGAGAGGAAGACGGACACAAAGATGCCCCACACGGAACATATGCCGAGTCCAGCAATGTAAATGATCGAGTTGAGGTAGAAACGCAGCTTCTGGGAGCGTGGCGAGATGAGCGCCAGGAGCAGGATCGCTCCCGCAGTGAGCGTGGATAGCGATTTAGAGAGGACCGCCATGGTGAGTGACAGTGTGGTGGTGATGTGGTGGACGATGATCTGACAGGGATGGTGTGTACGCGGTTGGGACATGAACGGGACAGCCAGCCGCCAGGGAACCTCAAAAGGCGCTCCTAAGATGCTGATCGAGGTGACGCAGTATGAGGCGGAGGTGCCTTGAGCGTAATGCGTAGAAGGATCGTCGACAATGATGGTGACAGTTGGGTTGAAAGTTATATCGCTGATCCAACACCACTCCTGGATCGATGACGCTGCATTTCGTGAAAAAAGAGGTGAAATCGGATCTTTTGCAACCAATTCTCAAAAGAGCAGCACGCACAGACACGCACAAAAAAAGGAAATGCGTTTCACACTCCGGTCTCAGCGATTATGCATCCGACCAAAACCCAAAGAGGCGCTAGACGCGCACCCGCGTATCGCACGATCCCAGGACTGGCATTTACCTTTTCCCTTGTATCAGAAGTAAAGTAGAGGTCTAACATTGGTATGCTTTCAATACGATGGCTCCTTGGCTGTTGGATCTCACCGAGTGTCACGCTCAACTTCCCCAGCTTTCCCCAGGAATGACCCCTTTTCATACCCAAGCGTCCACAGCTGCTCGGGCCTTGCACGCACGGTCTCCCCCTTTCGGCTTCTCGCCTCCGATTTCGCAAGTGTACCAGTGCCAGTAGTCATCCAAACCGGCGACCTCGAGTCTGCTCAGCAACAACAACCCTGCGCTCTCTCGAGCTAGCCGAAGAGAAGAGCCGACCTTGTATCAGGACCGCATGGTGCATTGGAAATGTGGGGGAAATATTACAAAGAAAAAAAGCACCGAAAAGAAAGCGAACAAAAAAACGATTGCCGGCCGCCTATCCATTAGTGCAGGGCAAAGCCGCAGTACGAGCAACCGGCGTTCTTCGCTTGTTCTTTTGTTCCCCACAGAAGACGGCCTCGCTTGCACGCCTGGTCCCCCACACGTTGTTGGATGCCCTTCCCCTTCTCGCCTCGGGAGCAGCTCATCGAGGTGGAGGCACACTACCACCTTGAATTAAGAGTCTTCAACACCCCACAGTGGTGTCACGAGGCGCTATTGTCTCACCGGCGACCCGTTTGTACGCGGAGGCTAGTCAAGATGAGAGGTGTCCAACTGTGGGGGAAAGAGTGGTCGGAGACAAGGAGAGGCGGGGCGAGTAGCGGCTGAAGCGGTTCAGTCAGCGGTGCAGATGATGCGGGCGAAGGGGAAGGTGAGGGTTGCCGGTTAGTTGCGAAGTGGATATGGTTGTGACAGTGTACACTGAAGGCTGTGGGTGACGGCGTTCAGTGGATGTCAAAGGTGAAAGCACGTTCCTGTGACCAGGAGGAGGGTAGCCAAAACAGTTGCGACCGCCATTGCTCATAAATAGCCACCTCCATGATCACAATCCATATCTCTCCATCGACAGCATCAACTCTACTTCCTCCGCACGCACTCCCGAGTCTTTGGACTTTTCCCTGCTGCCGCCAAGATGCTCATCAAACGAGCGATCACGCTCTCTCCCATCGCGCTTCAACACGTAAACTTTTCCTTCCCCGATTGCACAGCCCCACCCCTCTCCAACAATGCCATCTGCGACACCTCGCTCGACTACTACACGCGCGCAACCTCGCTCGTCTCGGAATTCACCACCACGGAGCTCATCAACAACACGATCAACTTTGCACCCGGCGTGCCTCGGCTCGGTGTGCCCCCCTACCAGTGGTGGACGGAAGCGCTGCACGGAGTAGCTGGCAGTCCGGGTGTCAACTTCAACCCTGACCAATCGGCCGAGTTTGGGTCGGCGACGAGTTTCCCGCAGATCATCAACCTGGGTGCGACATTTGACGATGCGCTGTACCAGGAGGTTGCGTCTCATATTGCCAACGAGACGCGTGCGTACAGCAACGCGGGTAAGGCGGGGCTGAACATGTACAGCCCGCTGAACATCAACGCGTTTAGAGATCCGAGGTGGGGGAGGGGCCAGGAGACGGTGGGCGAGGATCCGCTGCACCTGAGCCGATATGCTGTCAAGGTGGTCCACGGGTTGCAAGGGTCGAGTGCACAGGATGATGCGCATCCGAAGCTGAGCTTGGCTGCGACATGCAAGCACTACCTCGCGTACGACATCGAGAAATGGGACGGCGTGGAGCGGTACCAGTTCAACGCCCTCGTCTCGAAGCAGGATCTGGCCGACTTCTACCTGCCCCAATTCCGAGCCTGTGTGCGCGACGGAGGCGCGACCACACTCATGACCTCGTACAACGCGGTCAACAGCGTGCCGCCCTCTGCGTCCAAGTACTACCTCGAAACGCTCGCGCGCAACGAATGGGGGCTGGACAAACACCACAACTACGTCACTTCGGACTGCGATGCCATCGCCAACGTCTACGACGGCCACCACTACGCTAGCAACTACGTTCAGGCAGCGGCAGACAGCATCAATTCCGGCACCGATCTCGACTGCGGTGCGACCTACTCTGACAACCTGCACGCTGCACTCGAGCAGAACCTGACCAACATCAAGACGATCAGGAGAGCCGTGACCAGGATGTTTTCCTCGCTGGTCAGGTTGGGTTTCTTTGATCCTGCCGACCAGCAGCCGTTGCGACAGCTGAGCTGGAAGGACGTCAATTCGCCGGCGGCACAGAAACTGGCGTACGAGGCGGCGGTCTCATCGATTACGCTGCTCAAGAATCACGAGGCGACTTTGCCGCTAAAGGAGAGTGAAGTCAAGGGTAAGACGGTCGCAGTGATCGGGCCGTACAGCAACGCGACGTTTGCTTTGCGTGGCATTTACGCGGGTCCGTCGCCCTTTGTCATCACCATGACCGAAGCGGCCCAGCGCACGTTTGCCGACGCGCACATTGTCTCTGCCAACGGCACGAGCATCCTCGGGCCCTACAACGCCACCACCGCCACCTTCGCTCTTGACACCGCCAAAGCTGCAGACATCATCATCTTCGCCGGCGGCATCGACCCGACCGTCGAAGGCGAGGAGCTAGACCGACAGAACATCTCGTGGCCGGCCAACCAGCTGCAGCTGATTGACGAGCTCTCCTCGCTGCCGGCCAAGAAACTGATCGTGGTGCAGTTTGGCGGCGGACAGATCGACGGCGCGTCGCTCAAGCGGAATGGGAACGTGGGCGGGTTGGTGTGGGCCGGATATCCTGGGCAGAGTGGTGCGCTGGCGGTGATGGACGTGCTTGCGGGAAGGAGGAGTGCTTCGGGGCGGCTGCCGATCACGCAGTATCCCGCGGAGTACGTGGAGGGTCTGGCTGAGAGCGAGATGGCGCTGCGGCCGAACGGATCCTACCCGGGTCGAACGTACAAGTGGTACACGGGCACTCCAACATACCCGTTCGGCTTTGGCCTACACTACACCACCTTCGCCGCCACCATCGCCCCACCCTCCACCTACTCCATCCCCCCCTCCTCTTCTTCTTCTTCTTCGACGTACGCAGAACACACCTCTGTCGCAGACGTGCAGATCACGCTGACTAACACGGGCGCCACGGTGTCCGACTACGCCGCGCTCCTGTTCGCCCGACACACCAACGGCCCGGCCCCGCACCCGAGGCGCTCGCTCGTCGGCTACTCGAAGCTCAAGGCCCTGCAGCCTGGCGAGTCGAGGACAGTCAAGGTGCGCGTCACCCAGGCGGCACTTGCGCGCGCGGACGAGCGCGGTAACCAGATCCTGTACCCAGGCGAGTACACGCTGGAGCTCGACACAGAGAGCGAGGGCGAGCAGGTGCTGGCGACCGCCAAGCTCGTGCTGACGGGTGAACAGGCCAATGTGGTCCCCTGGCCCAAGGGCGATATGTCGTAGACGCCGCCCAGATGCGCTTCGGTTTCTCTTGTCCCATAATTCTTTCGACACGCAGTCTATGTGATCCGACAATGTGTCTGTTCTTGAACGACTCGGTTGAACCAGATCTGAGTGCGGTTTAAAAATGACAATCTTGATTTGTTTCAGTGCATTGGAAGCTACAATGTGGACGATCAGGATCCAGTGCCGTCCTCCTCTAAGCTGTCGATGATACGCTTTCCTTCCGATTCCGATTCCAACTATCCTTCCACCTCTCGCATTCCATCTGGCCACCCAAATCCTTGCCCTTCACGCAACATCCTCTATGCGCTCGTGGGCGCAGCAGCAATGCCAGGCAGCCTCAGCAAGCGCTGCACCTCTTTATCCTGCCTGGTCTCCTCTTCCTCCCTTTGCGCCTTCTCGGCCTGCCTCGATTTCCACTGCTGCTCGAGCGCCTTCTGCGACAAGGTACGGCTGGCAATGACGAGCTTCCACCATTTCAGGTACAGCTCCTTGGCCTCGGATTCCTCTTTCGCGGTCCAACTCGCGCCCGAGGATTCACGAGCGTGTTGGATCCTCGTGTAGAACTCTCCCTCGGGGATCTTTGCAAACCGGCCACCGTCCATGCCCTCGAGTACCGCATCAACCGTGTGTGAGCCAAGCAAGGGGGAGCCGTACTTGAGCAGCCATTCTGAAAGACGCGCGGGGGACCAGAAGAAGACGTTTCTCCCGAGCGCGTCTGGCTGCAGCTCAATGCGGGAGTGTGGCGACGAGACGAGGGCCGAGGCGTATCGCAAAGTGTTGAGTGTGGCGGCAACGTCGACGGCGTCGGGCGAGGCGGTGGCGATGAACAGAGTGTGCGTCGGTTGGCGCGAGTACAGGTCGAAGGCCTCTTTGAGCGCCAGGGTGAGTTTGCTGCTGCGAAAGGGAATGTGTGGCACGCCACCACCAGCACCGGTGGAAGGAGGCGGTGCGGGACACGTTCGTGCACGAATACAGCTCTTGAGCGTCATGAGGCTCGTGTTGATCGCCACAGTCTCTGCCATCCGTGTAGCGTTGTTCGTTCCCGCGGCAGTTGCGGTTGCAGAGGAATGATCGGCGGCTCGCTCGCTTCCGGCCAAATCTACCAGTTGCAGCACACCCGGCGTGGCGTTCTTGTCGCGCTTCGACTGGCAGCAGATGCGGATGAGAGCATGACTTCTGGAACTCTGAGGATTCTTCTCGGTGCCTCGAGTGATGCGTTGCGACCAGGCATTTTCGACCTCTGCCAGCATCTCGTCTGCGCTGCTGACGGCCTTGGTGGTGGATTTGGCAAAGGTGCTGCTGCCAGCAATGTTTTCTGCAATGAGCACTTTGGCGTTGGATGCATCAAAGAGGTCATTGACCTTGTTTTTGCCGTAGATCTCGATCGCCTGCACCGAGATGTTGCAAGCCCCCGCATTGGCCGCGAACAGAGAAGAGATGGCGAGGCGCGAACACGCACTCAGGGTGAACGTCTTACCACTGCCAGTCTGACCGTAGGCGAGCACGGTGGCATAGCCGCCCGATAGCACAAATGGAATCAGGCGCTCGACGTGCGCTTCAAACAGAGCTTCGGTGGCAGCATCGGGGAGGTAGCAGTGATCCGAGTCGAACGTGTGCGTGGTGTGCGTGGTCGACGTGTGGACGTTGGAGCGTGGCTCGAGAACGATGGCCTGCTTCGAGGTGGCGTCGGCTGTGATGAGGGGCGAAGAAGAGGACGGGTGGAAGGAGGGTCGGATGCGGAAGAGGACGGTGAAATCGCGTTCCATTGCGACAAAAGAGGAGGCGGATGATTATGGTGAGATGGTGTTGGTCTGCAAAGCAAGTGTTGGTCTCTCTGCGTGTCTGTTTGTTGCGCGCGTGTGCTGCTGCCAAGACACTTGCCGCGTGTTGCTTGACTTTGTCACTGGCCGTCTTGTTTCCCCCACGCTTATCGCAGCCATTGTTAGGTTGTTTGTTGCACGCAGCTCTATCGGTATCAAATATGAATATTATCGGACATGACCGACGAATCAGCTTTGTCCAAGACGGCGAGTGGCGACAGTCGAGACGACCGACGACCATATTTCTTGTTCTTCGTTGCCATCTCGCTTAGAAGTTCTCAGTGTCTTTGCATCGCTGCATTGCATCGGATGCTGCTTGTCCGCATCCACTGTCTCGCTTATCCGCTCGAGCTGATTCCGAGCAGCCGCTCTGCGCACCAAAAGATAAGCGCAACGGGGTGCGGCTGTCTGCTCTCCTCCCACAGCGGCCGGTTGGCAACAAGGGTCGAGATGCAGGTACCCCACGCTAAAAAAGACGTGGCGACAAGAAGAAAGCAACCAGACTTGCTCGACAACGAGGTGATCAGCAACTGCTTATAAACTCGCTGTGCCTTGCCTTGCTATCCACTGGACCCTCTCTCTATCTCTCTCTTCGTTCGCCCTACACTCACACGCTCGCGCCTGTTGCCAGAATCGATTTACGATGTTCACCGCAGCAGCAGCTCCTCTGCTGCTTTTGCTTCAATTCGTCACACTCTCGTTGACCTCGGCGATCCCAACCATCTCCACCCGCGACAGCCACGAATTCATCCTCGAGCAACACCTCGGTAACCTCGCGCCTTACTTTGACGCCCCCATCCCTGACCATCTCTCTCTCGGCGTTCCCTCCGGCTGCCACGTCGACCAAGTCTCGCTCGTGCATCGACACGGTTCCCGAGGGCCGATCTCAGCCGAAATCGGCACCATCCAGAACCTCTCGTATTACCTCAACAACCACACTGCACTGCTCACTTCCCCGGTCACTACTCCCCCTGCCAAGTTCGCCTTCTTGGCGCAGAACGGGGGCGGTTGGAACACCAACAACTTGAAGCAGGATGCTCTGACCGCCGTGGGCAGGAGGCAGCTGTTCGATCATGGGGTGCGCATGAAGTTGGACTATCCCAAGCACAACACGACGCTCTTCTTGGCAGGTGAGCAGGACCGTGTCGTGGAGAGTGCTCAGTGGTTTGTTGCGGGCTACTTAGGCAGGGACTTTAACACTACGGGCAAGCTCAATGTCATCAGCGAGAGTGAGGGCGTCAAGAGCTACATTACTCCCATGGAGACGTGCCACAACTGGACCTACTCTTCCGGTGGCAAACTCGTCGCTGAGTGGGGGAAAGTCTACCTTCCACCCATCGCCAAGCAGCTCAACGACGAGGTGAAAAGTGTATGGCCAGGACTCAACTTTACCGCCGACAACGTCCACGGCATGCTCTGGGCATGCGCCTACGAGCTGGCCGCGCTCGGCTCTGTGAGCAAGAGCAACTGGTGCGGCGTCTTCTCGCCCACCCATATCAAGCACTTCGAATACGAGCTCGATCTGGTCATGCGCGGAGCCTTCGGCTACAACCTGCCCACCAACTCCGGCCAGGTCATGGGTTCTCTGTTTATCTCCAACCTCACCCAGCGCCTCACTCAACCCGAACTGTTCAAGGAGCCAAACGGACAACAACGAAGCCTCTTCTTCGACTTTGCGCACGACACCACCGTGGATCTCATCCTCACCACTCTGGGTTTGGCCTACGACGAGTCCTACCCCGTCCGCGGCCCCGTCAACCCGGCTAGGCGCTGGAGGACGTCGTACCAGGTGCCCTTCGCCGCTCAGATGGAGTGGAGGAAGGTGACCTGTCCCGGCTCAGCGAGGAAGGACATGATCCAGCTCCACATGAACAAGGCTCCGTTTGATTTGAAGCCCGTGTGCAAGACCGACAAGTTTGGAGGGTGCGACTTGCAGGAGTTCCTGGATTCGGACCGGGTCAAGAAGGCCAATGCGGTACAAGTGGGCGATGCTGTTTGGAATGCGGCTTGTGGGCAGGCTTAGATTGACGAAGGCATCCACGGCGGACCTGTTTGCTTTAGAGCTTTTACATCTACGAAAGTACAGTCACTTACAGTAGAACAAAGCGTGTGTGTGGGTGAGTGTGCCAAAGGCCATTGCAGCTGTCGACCGGGCTTATCTGTTAGACCTTGAAGCTAACAGATCAACCTGGATTACTCACAGTGGAGGAACTTCTCTTTTATGCAACGCTGCAGCGAGCGGAGTTGGTCCGAGCTCGCCCCATTGCCTTGAATCGCTCTGCGACCACCAAGTCTGGATCCGTACACACGACCATCTATCCCTTCTTCAC
Source organism: Sporisorium graminicola (assembly GCF_005498985.1). NCBI lineage: Eukaryota > Fungi > Basidiomycota > Ustilaginomycetes > Ustilaginales > Ustilaginaceae > Sporisorium > Sporisorium graminicola. Next base: position 210,647 of record NC_043732.1, read on the forward strand.
CGACTCTCCCCACTTCACCCTTCGTTCATGTTGGCACGCCCGCCCATCCGCAGCCTCATCGCCTCCACCGCCTTCCGTCTATCGCGTGCTGCTATTCCGCTTGTCTCCACCTCGCGCTTCCCCACAGCCGCCGCTTCTGCTGCTGCTACGCGAGCCATCGCCATGTCTTCCACCAACAACGCCGCTGCTCCAGCAGGAGCATCGCAACCCGTGATGCCCACGTTCGAAAAGTCGCCTCTGCCCGACTTTAGCGTTTCGAACCCGCTCGGCGCTCCCAACCGCTACGTCTCGACCGCAGCGTGTCTCATCATCGGCGACGAAGTGCTCAATGGCAAAACCAAAGATTCCAACAGCAACTATCTTGCCAAATTCTGTTTCGACCTGGGCATCGATCTCAAACGCATAGAGGTGATCCCGGACGATGAGGAGGTGATTGTCGAGGCGGCGAAGCGGTTGACGTCGCAATTCGATTTCGTCGTCTCTAGTGGCGGGATTGGGCCTACGCCGGACGATATCACGTACTCGGCGATGGCCAAGGCATTCTCGGCCGACGGCAAGCTGGTGTACGACGACGAGGTGATCCGGCGCATGGCCGAGAACCTGAAAGCGCGACAGGTCAACACGGAGGGCATCACGGAGGACATGATCACCGCGCGCAAGCGCATGGCGCTCTTCCCGGCCTCGGACGCCGAGGTCATCTTCCCGACCACCAACCTCTGGGTTCCCGTCGTCCGCATGCACGGCAGACTCTGCATCCTCCCCGGCGTCCCGCGCCTCTTCGAAGCGCTCCTCGACGGCCTGGAACCCTACATCCCCCTCGACCCCAACCGCCAACGTCCCTACCGCATCCTCATCCACACCCGCCTCCCCGAATCCAACATCTCGCCCTTCCTCGTCGAACTCACGGACAAGTGCAAACCCCTCAACATCAAGGTCGGCAGCTATCCCAAGTGGAACAACGGCGTAGACGTCAGCCTCATCGGCACGGATCTGCAGCAGCTGCAACAGCTCATTCCAGAGGTCGAGCAAAACGTCCAGGGCAAGTTGGTAGAGAGCCGCCAGCTCGGCAAGAATCCACAACAGCAACACACACACAAGATCTAACATCGCCGTCTCCTGACTGACGTCGCCCGAGAGCGACATACGCACAAACACAAAAAGGGCTTCAGAGACAGAAACAACACACTCTGTGATGGCAGTACTCATCGCTGGAAATCCAAGACATTTCATTCAGGATGCAACAACGTGCAAACACAACTGCTGGTGAACGGGACGGTGAATGACATTGGTGACAGAGGACATCTTGCTTGTGCGAAGGAATCGAGGATACAGGGTGTGGAGCTCGTAGGGGTGATAACAGTGACTTGTGAGAATGCAACGCGAACTTGATTTTTATATGAGAGAGAGAGAGAGAGACAACGCGCGAGGTGCCGACTTAATCCAGCGGATCCTCCTCGATCTTGGCATGCTCGTAATCGTCGTCGTCATCCGACATGTCGTCGTCCTCGTCGGCGCCATTGGCATTGCCCTCGTGGTTGGGCAACACGACCAGGCCGTTCCTGTGCGGGTCAAACTGCACACGGATAAATTCGTCGTCCTTGATGTTGATGCGGCCGGACAGGATCAGAATCGACAGCGGCGAAAGCAGCTCCTGCTGGATCGAGCGGTTGAGCGGACGAGCACCCATGGTGGGCGAAAAGCCAATCGACACCAAAAAGTCCTTGGCCGCATCGTCGAGCACCAGCTTCGACTTGCCTCCGTTCGCCTGGATGCGCTGCTCGATCTCGCGCAGGCGCACATCCACGATCGACTTGACGTTGCGGCGCGAGAGCTTGCTAAACACCACAATGCTGTCGATGCGGTTGACAAACTCGGTGGGCATGGCCGCCTTGATGCTGTTCATCACGAGCTGGCGCGTCGCCTCGGTCATCTCCTCGTCCTCCGCCTCGTTGATAAATGCAGAGCCCAAATTCGACGTCATGATGATGATCGTGTTGCGGAACGACACCTGGCGACCCTGGCTGTCCTGCAGGCGACCCTCGTCAAGCACACCGAGGAAGAGCTGCACAAACTCGCGCGAAGCTTTCTCGATCTCATCGAGCAGCACGATGCTGAACGGCTTGCGTCGCACGGCCTCTGTCAGCACACCGCCCTCCTCGTGACCGACGTAGCCGGGCGGGGCACCAATGAGACGCGAGATCGAGTGCTTCTCCGAAAACTCGCTGCAGTCGATGCGCACCATGGCGTCGGCCGAGTCAAACATGCACTTGGCCAAGGTGCGGCTGAGTAGCGTCTTACCGGATCCGGACGAACCGGCAAACAGGAATGATGCGATCGGACGGTTGGCGTCGGCGAGACCGGAGCGCGAAAGTCGAATGGCCTGGGCAACGCTCTTGACCGCCTCGTCCTGTCCAATCACCTCCTTGGACAGCGTGCGCTCGAGACGAAGCAGCTTGTTCTTCTCGGACTCGAGCATGCGCGAAACGGGGATGCCCGTCCAGCGCGAGACAATGGCGGCGATCGAGTCGGCGGTGACGGAGTTGTTGTCCGATTCGCGGCCTTCCTCCTCGCGCTTGCGTTCGGCGGCCTGCAGCTGCTGCAGCCTCGTCTCGAGGTCTGGCAGCGCATAGAACTTGAGGTCAGAGGCGGTGGCGAGATCGTAGCGACGCTCCGCCTCGGCGATCTTGGCGCGCACCTCCTCCATCTTGCGTCGCACTGTGTTGATTTCTTCGCCCTTGGCCTTCTGCGCTTCGAAGGCCGCCTTGATCGGGGCGAGTTCGTCGTCGATGGCCTGAATCTGCTTCTTGGTCTCCTCGAGCGACTGCTTGGACTGCGCGTCCTTCTCGCGCGACAGTGCGTGGACGGCGATCTCGAGCTGGAGACGCTTCCTCTCGAGTTTGTCGACCTCTTCGGGCACCGTCTCGCGCGAGACCCTCACGTCGGCACAGGCCTCGTCGACCAGGTCGATGGCCGAGTCGGGCAGACGTCGGTCAGTGAGGTAGCGCTTAGCGAGCTGGGCCGCCGAGACGATGGCAGAATCGAGAATGCGGACACCGTGGTGCACCTCGTACTTGTCGCGGATGCCTCGGAGGATGGCAATGCAGTCCTCGACGGTGGGTTCGTTGACGAGAATCGACTGGAATCGACGCTCGAGTGCCGCGTCCTTTTCGATGTACTGGCGGTATTCGTTGGCGGTGGTGCAGCCAATGACGCGGAGCTTGCCGCGGGCGAGCATGGGCTTGAGCAGGTTGGCAGCATCCATGCCGCCGCCCGAGCTGCCCTGGCCAGCCATGAGAAGGTGCATCTCGTCGATAAAGAGGATGCAGGGCGTTCCGTCGGCGGTCATTTTTTCAATGTCCGACAGCACCGACTTGACGCGCTCCTCGTACTCGCCGCGGTACTTGGCACCAGCCATGAGGCCGCCGACATCGAGACTGAGGATCTTGCCGAGGAGGTTGGGGGGAACGTCGCGGTCGACAACACGCTGGGCAAGACCTTCGACGATGGCGGTCTTACCTACACCAGGACTGCCGATGAGGACGGCGTTGTTCTTGGTCCTCCTGGAGAGGACACGCACCGCTCGTCGAATCTCCTGATCACGTCCGATGACGGGGTCAAGGGAGCCCTCGGCTGCAAGCTGAGTGAGATCGGTGCAGTATTTAGCAAGGGCGTCGTAGCCTGCTTCTGCGCTCTTGCTGTCGATGTGTCGTCCGCCTCGTGCCTGTGTGATGGCGGTCTTGATGAGCTCTTCGTTTGCGAGACCGGCTTCCTTGAGAAGCTGCTTGATGGTGTTGTCCTGGATGAGGCCGAGAAGAATGTGGTCCTGGGCGATGTAGGCGTCTCGCTGAGTGCTTTTCTGCTTTTCGGCTTCTTTCAGCACCTTGAGCGCCGGGCTCGAGAGGCTGATGTCGTCCGGCAGAGGCGTCTGCGAAGGAATCTTGCGGAGATTGGTGCGGAGCTTGTCTTCAAAAATCTTTGCGTCGACGCCCGCTTTAGAACAGATGCTCTTGAAGAGCGACTGGCTTGATTCGTTGGTGGACTGGACGCCTTGCGAGTTGGAGGTGTCGTCGGTGAGAAGCGCCAGCGCGATGTGAGCAGGGCTGACCTGCGGATGCGAGTGGTCCTTGGCGAGCTGAAGCGCTGCCGAAACCGACGACTGAGCTCGATCCGTGAATTCAAACGACATTGTGACAAGTGAGAGAGTGTATATGTGATAGGATGCGGTCGATCAGGGGTAAAAGAATGTCGATGGCGGAAGGGAGGGTTGCGGGAAGGGGGGACAATGGGGGGGGGATGTCGTGTGCTTCTACAAAGGTATATATGGTAATGCGAAGCTTGACTTTGACAACGCTAGTTTGTTCGATAATAAGGAAGCTGGGTGAAACGGATCTGAGGCTGCTCAGTATATATCCTTCAATGCACCGTATCGCTTTCGGCTCGTCTAAAACCAGCTATCCGAACGCTCGATCGGAACGAGCCATCCGAATCAGCTGAATCAGACCTGTGAGAAAGTCTGTGCGCCGTTGTCTCATGATGAGTGAGTGTTGCAGAGAAAGAATCACATCCGAAAGCTTCCCGAGATAACACTCGAAATCTCCACAAAAATCTGGGGCTTTCCAGCCCTTTCTCGAAGGAGCACGCGGAAATTCGCAGATTGCAGTGGCGCTGGATGACCCGATCTTCCCGATTTTTAAGTGAATCTACTTTTTCTTCTTGAATCTGCTCCCGATACTCTTGGTCTCGAGCACTTACACCGACTTAGTCTCGGAACCATGCATAGAAGCACGGCTCCTCTAGAACTATTCGAAGCGAGATTGTTGCAGAGAACCACGTGGAAGAACTGCGGTCCCTCATCCTTGCCTTGCCCTTTCTTCGAAAGCACAGGCTATCTATTGTGCTTGCCTATTCAGCAGATAAGCAGGTATCGTTGCTGACTCACGCCATGCACACTCTTCTCATAATAGACGCCCCTTCAATCTTGGACGCCGAACTAGCAGCTATGATGCAGCTTGGGCCATACCATCAGGCACGAATGAGGAAAAAGGAGGACTGCATTGCGTGACCGCTGCAGTGCCTTCACAGTAACGGTAAATTCGGAAGGAAGCAAAGACGCACCATCTGACCATCAGATGCGATTGCCGGGTGCTTTCTGCGACGGCGAAGAGTAGCTCTGATAGGCACGCGAAGGTGCCGTATGCAGCGGCGGCGGGCCCCAACCCGGGTGCGATGGAATTGGCTCGCTGGGCGAATGCTGCTGTGTAGAGGCGCCCGACGAAGAGAGGTGGTCGAGGCCCACATAAGCTTGCTTCTCCGGGCTCTTGTTTTCAGGAGCCTCCCGCCACTGTCGCAGGTCGCGAGGAAGCAGCGCCAAGCCGGCCACGTAAGCGAGGGCAACGAGCGCGAACCAGATCCACAAGATCCAGCTCGCCCATCGAGGCGGACCCCACTGCCACAGGCTCAGACCCGTCGTAGCGTTCCAAACCGCGAGGACGGTGATGGTGAGTCCAATGACAACATGGACGATCCTCGAAACATGGAAGCGCTTCGTCTTGTGACCGAGGGCTCCCAGCGCCATCTGCACAAGCATGATGATAAAGATGGCAAGGCCGACCTTGGCGTGCATGCTGTCGAAGTGTGTCCCCGAACCGACCTCGACGATAATGAGGATGAGGCCGATCAGCACGAACAGGAAGGCGACGATCTGGATGTTGCGATGCACGGGGAACCACGTGAACAAGGCGCGACCGAATCGACCGATGAGGATGGCAGCTGGCACAAGGATGTACCAAGCCACTATCATCGTGACCATGTGCGCGATGATGAGGTTGTTGCTCCTGTTCAAGATGCGGTTCGATTGCTTCTCGTTGCCAGCGCCCGTGGCGGGATTCACAGCAGTGCCGCTACCCGTATCGCTGCCCGAAGACGACGAGGACGCCGAGGCGTCATACGGCTTGGTGAGATCCAAGGTCATGGAGCCATAAGCTGTGTGGCGCTTGATCTGGGCTGTGGTGCTCGAGGCAGGGTTGTCATTTTTGTTGGCTGCCCAAATGAAGGGTGTGGATTTGGAAGGCGTCGTTTCGGAGCCAGACATGGGGAACGACCAAGCCCAGACGGTGCCAGAACTATTGGAGAAGGAGTGCTTCGGCTCGAGGTTGGCTGCCAATGCAGTGATGGTGGAAGATGGTGAGACATGACCAGTAGCGGTGCGTTGAGACATGACGACTTTGCCATCTGTATCCACCCAGCCGAGCTGCGATAGATGTGAAGAGAGACAAAAGGATGGATTAGAACTACATTCCTTTGCAAGCGCGGCACATCGAGTGTTCTGGCCGAGCTGCATCTCACAACACTCGAATGCTTCCGACTTACCATCATGTTGGAGCCATCCATCTGTTTGCCAGTGCCAACACTGTACCAGCCGATGGGAGCACCGCCGCCGTTTGCGGACATGGTCATGTTCATCCTCTTTTCAGAGGGACTGTAGACAACGCGGAGGCATAGGTTCTTTGGTAGAGAAGAGGAGGAAGAACGAGAACAGGATTGTCAGCTCTGAGTGATAGAGAGCAACGGTCAATTTCTTGATCCATCCATCAATGACAACGGGCAGAGACTAACAGAGTTGCAAGAAGTGTCGGCAAAGAGCGAAGTTTCGCTGGCCGCCTGCACCTGGGCCAACGCCGAGAGAAGGAGCAAAAAGCACGCTGCGATGATGGTGGACAGCCTCGACATGTTGCCAAGAGGTGGTTATGCTAGTTGCAGAGACGATCACGAAGTGTCAGGCTCGGGATGCAAAAGGGTCGAGAAGCGGTCGGCGTTTCAAAGAGAGATGGGCGAGCGAAATGGCGTTTGTATATATGAGATTTGAAGTCGGGGGTGCGAAAGGCGCTGTGACGGAAGAGGCCGGTGACTACACTGAGGCTGTGAGGCTATTTCGCTGCTGTCAAAGATAGAGCCCGGAGTGACTGCGGCCGACGAGTAAGGGTGATGTGTGACCTTGAAGAAAGCAGCGAAAAGGCGGTGCTGCTGTGAAGCGATGCGGACGAAAGGCGCAAGGAGAAGCACAAGAAGAAGCGATGGGCAAAGGAGAGTCGGTAGAAGCGACGAGGTACGGAAGAGCCGAATCTACTGAGCAAGCGATCCAGATCGCAAGTCGACAGAGATTGGTGTGACGAGACGAGAGGGGGACAGGATGGAAGCGAGGAGTCAAGCTCAAGCGTCACGGTGAGGAAAGGGATTGAAGAGCAGCCAAGAGCGGGTTTGCCAAGCATGTGTATCAGTCTGTCTCTCTCTCTCCTACTGACTTCCCTCCTCCCTCAGATGCAGATCGAATCCGTTGGGAGACCTGGGTGCAAGGTGTAGACGCAGGCAAGAAGGAAGTAGGGCTGTCACACTGTGATTTGTGGTTCCCACGGCAGGGGATCCAGAGGTAGAGCGAGAGCAAGCGTGTTTTCTAACGTTGTGAGCTTGAGTTTGCCGTTGGTGGCTCAGAATAAGCTTGTTTTGAGACCTGTACAGGGAACGCGCAGTGTTATGAAACATCTCATGTGCTATAACGGGATCTGTGCGCGTTGCAGTGCCTCAACAGTGAGTGAGTGTGAAGGGGGCTTGGCGCAGGCGCTGCAGCATTGTCGCGGTTGGCGGGTTCTTTCCTGCAATCTGCTCTGTGACCGAGTAGATGAAGCGGCCAGGACCCGACGACTGCAGTGCCAGCTGGACGCGAGGCATGAAACCCAACTTGATGACAAAAGAGCGAGCTCGCAGCTGCTGCCATGGTTGCTCATGCGATCCAAGCGGAGAAGAAGGTGAGACATTCCACAGCAAATCACAGACGAGTGCATTAGTCTAGTGAGTCGACTAATTCTAGTTAGTGTCCACCAAGACCGAGGCGGGCTGTGCAATGGGGCCAAGACATCAAGCGACAGGCAGGGAGCGAGCTGCGTTGAGATCGCCGGGGCGTGCATCAATTGACAGCGCCGCGTGCGTTGCGCATGAGCAAAGCCGAGACAGAGGCCAAAATGAACGCCTGGCCTCGCTTCGCGTTTGCACGAGGCCCTGCTTGCGTGCGCGAATTTAGATATGATGCCAGCCAGACAAAAAAAGGCTGGACGCAATCCATGAAGCTTTGTTATTTGAAAGATTAGAAGCACTCGAGCGTCGACTTGGCCCCACTTGTCAACGAGAGTTGCAATGCCCACCGGAACGTGGGAAACGAGGATCTCGCCGGCAGCGCATGCAATCAGCAAGGCTCATTTGGCTTTTGAAAAGCTTTATCGGCTGCTCCGACACGAGCAAAACCTCGTTGGCTCGGCGGGTGCGAGCGTCTCGAACAGAGCAGACGCGCTCAGATGCGGTGCTCTTTCTCCGAACGGAGCTCGAAAGGCCAACGGCTGCTAACTGTCACTCGCGTTCTGCTGACCCTGAACCCCGTGCTCTCACTCTCCTTCCTGCCCTCTCTTTCTCTTTATCTCAGCGTGTGAAGCTGCGCGAGTCGCGGGCAGAAAGAGCGCAAATGAGCGCGCTTATCGATGGATCAGCCGCAAATCAGAAGTAGCGCTGTCGAAAGCGAGAGGAACGGGCCTCTCACTTGCGCGTACGAACATGGAAGCGAGACGACCATGACAGCAGCGCCGATGGGCGTCTAGGAAGCGCTTACACTAGCTTGTATTTGGCGAACCCTGAATGGCTTGATTGTACCGTCATCGAGACAAGGAGGGGGAGCCACGCGCTCGCTGGCAACGTGGTCACAGGCGTCGCTCCGACCCGGTCCCGGCTTGCTGGAAACCCCTTCACCAAAAACCCTCCTGGCATGCTCGGAGCGAAGTCTGGAGATGCGAAAACGAGAAGCACAGCGCAGGAATTCGCGCATAACTCGTTAACCGAGAGTGTCTCCTTGGTGGTTTACCGGCTGCGCTCAATGGTCGCTTGTTCTGCTTGCACGACGTGGAGCAGAGCGCAATGTTGCGCACACATGCTCGCGGCGTCATCGACCTGCTGGAGACCACGCGACGCTGGATAATGCGAGTTGCCGCTCACCTTCTGCAATGCTCAGTCGTTTGGTACGTTCAATGTCGATCAGGTAAGCACTTTGATCGGCCACCATCATCGATGACTTTGCGTGTTATCACGATTGTGATCGTGCGGCGTGGCAAAAGCTGGATGTTGTGCTTGCACATGGACGCTCGGGCCGAAGAGGTTTACGCGTTCAGAGCTGCTGATGCAGGGAGCTGCTGCTGCTGCTGCTGCTGCTGTCATTGTTTCATGCCGCCGGTTGACATCAAGACGTAAGGCTCGCCGTCCTGGTGGAGCTGAATGTGAAGGTCTAACAGCTTGGTCAGAATCGCTGAGAAAATCCATCGGGCAGTTTGTCTTGCGAGCTGCCTGATCGATCTAGTAACCCTCAACCCTGGACAAAGACGAAGTCTGTTCTCTGAAAGCTGTGAGTGGGTCGAGGGCATATACAGCATCGTTGCCCTTCGCTTGGGCAAGAACAACCCTAATCCCAGCTCATGCTCATGCTTGGTAGTGCGGCTGCTGCTACTGCTCACCATTCACCCCAATGACCTCGAGAGCCATTGGTTCGCTTGACTGTCCGCCGGGCAAACAAGCGCTTCTCTGTCTCCCTCTCCGTTTGGAGACATGCCGCCAATCATAGACCGTATCGAGTGTTTCTTGACAAGCTGTCAAAAGCTGCGCCCGCCGCTTCAATTGGTCTGCCATCATCGGCATCATCGTGGTCGCGAGTCGTTATCGGCGCTTTTTTGTCCATGCTCTTCTCCCCTCGACCCTCGTCTGGCTCTCTCTCTCTCCCTCTCTGCTCTCGTCTTGTCTCGCCGTGGCTGTAGCAACTGCCCCCTTCCGTTCCTTCTTCTCGAAGCTTTCACTCCCCGCCCTTGCCTTCATTGCGCTGCGCTTCCTTGCTTGCTCTCTCGGTGCCATTTCTTTCCCCTCAACCCTAGACCCTGCATCACCGTGCTTTTCAACCCTCCTTCCTCTCTTGTAGCTGGGTTTTTTCTTCACCAACCCCCCACCGGTAACGGCAGCACACTGGCTATCGCGAGGCAAATCATATTCTCTCGCCCACTCACTGTTGGGCCAGAGCATCTAGGCATACTGTACGTCTGGCCAGCACTTTCCCTTCCAATAATGAGCAGCGTCTAGGCTATCGAAGCTGTCCAGTCGATCCACATTCAACACGGTCACCGCCTTCCTTGCTCGACGTTCCTGATTCGGCGCGCTGATCTTTGGTCCTCGCACCATGGCGATTGCCCTTGCACCCTCGTGCGTGTTCGACCTCCTTTCACCGTGTGCGCATAGCCTCTGCCTCTCGTCGTGGTGCGGTTGCGCTCTGAAACAAAAATGGCGCTGCCGCACGCTTTCCCTTTTCTCATATCGCACAAGCCCGCCACTCGCATCAACGTGGTCCACCGGCAGCGAAATCCCCTCAACCCTCCCTCGCCTCATCCCTTTTTCCTCGGCCACCCCATCATCAGTGTGATCTTGATGCTCAGCCCTGAGTAAGCTCTCAATGGCGGCCTTCGCAGTCTATGCCCTGATCCCTCACTCCTGAGCACAGTCCGTTGAAGCTGCCGCCTGCTGCTCACCTTTAGCGATCCAGAGCTATAAAGACTCAAGGTCCCCTTCTGTGTCGCCGCTATTGAGTCCCTATCCTGTATTCGTCTTCTTCGTCTCCTGTCTGCGTCTTTCGCACCTGCTCCTCCCTCGGGCTTTGGCTTTAACATCGTTCTTCCGTTCGATCGATTCCAGCCTCCTCGCCATCTTCCAGCATGTCTGACTCCAAGTCGATCTCCGACTACGATGTCGAGAAGGACCAGTTCCGCCAGACTCCATCCGACCAGAGCCACATCGATGCCGTCGGCCCCTCGGCGGCTCCTCGCGTCAGCATCAAGGCTCCTCGTACGCAGACCACCCGCTCCCACATCCCCATCGGCTTCCGCACACTAAGCATCCAGGTCTACGAGTCCCAAGGCGTCGAAGCTACCAAGAACAAGGAGCACCTCTCCGATACCGACTTCTTCGGTTCGCTCGATTTCCACACAGTTGAGCCCCACGAGCTCGCTCAGAGGTTCAACGTTCTCCCCGATGCCGGTCTCGATACGCCCGCCGCTGCTCGTCGCCTCGAGCGAAACGGCAAGAATGTGCTCACTCAGAAGAAGAACAGGTACTGGCTCAAGCTGTTCAACTACACCTTTGGAGGCTTTTGCTCCATTCTCTGGATCGGTGTCATCATCTTCTTCATCTCTTGGAGACCGCTCGGCAACCCTCCTCAGGCTTACAACCTTGCCCTCGCCATCGTCGTCTTGATCGTCATCTTCTTCCAGGCAATCTTCAACGCATTCCAGGATTGGTCGACACAGAAGGTCATGAACTCGATTCTTCACCTCCTGCCCGAAAATGCCGTCGTCATCCGCGACGGCGAGCACAAATCCATCCCCGCCTCTGATCTCGTCGTGGGTGACGTATGCGTTCTCTCCACAGGCAACAAGGTGCCCGCAGACATGCGACTCATCAAGACCTCCGCCGATCTCAAGTTTGACCGATCCGTTCTTACAGGTGAATCCGAAGAGATCCCAGGTACTGTCGAGCCCACCGAGACCAACTTCCTCGAGACCAAGAACGTTGCCCTCCTCGGAACGCACGTCTGCAACGGCAACGCCACCGGTATCGTCGTGCTCACCGGTCAGCGTACCGTCATGGGTCGCATCAACAAGCTCACCAACGATGACAAGGATAAGCCCACGCAGCTTCAGAAGGAAATCTCGCGTTTCGTCTTCATCATCATTGGCCTGACCGTCACCCTCGTCCTCATTATGCTCATTGCCTGGCTCGCTTGGCTCCGGAAGGATCACCCTGGCTTCCTCAGCACCGTCGGCATCTTGACCAACCTAATGAGTCTCGTCGTCGCCTTCATCCCCGAGGGAATGCCCATCGCCGTTGCTCTCACTCTGTCGCTTATCGCCCGCCGCATGCGTGATGTCCGCGTCCTTCCCAAGTCGCTCTCCACCGTCGAGACGCTCGGATGTGTCAACGTCATCTGCTCGGACAAGACCGGCACCCTCACCGAGAACAAGATGTCAGTCAACTCGATCGCTTTCGTCGATAAGGAGTGCAGCAGGAACGATGTCGCCAGTCTCGACAAGGTCTCGGCCTTTTACGAGCTCAAGAAGGGAATGGCTCTCTGCAACGATGCCTTCTTCGACCCTAGCAGCGAAGCCGTGCTCCCCTCGGAGCGCAGTGTACAAGGCAACGCCACCGACGCCGCTGTACTCCGCCTCTCTGCTTCGCTTTCCGGCTCCGAAGAGATCAAGGCCGCCTACCGACGTGTTTACGATATTCCCTTCAACTCGAAGAACAAGTTCATGCTTACCGTCATGCGATCCAACAACGAGTCCGCCACTCCCACCGCCGACGAAATGTTTGTCAAGGGCGCCCCTGATGTTCTCTTGCCTCGCATTTCGCACTTTTTTTCTGCCGAGGATGGCCAGATCAAGGCTTTTGACGAAATCGCCCGTTCGCAGCTCGTCAACATGCAGGAGACCTGGGCGCGCCGAGGTGAGCGTGTCATTCTCCTTGCCAAGCGTCAGTTTAGCGCCGGTTCCAAGTCTGGCACAACGGACTACGAGGAAGAGGTCGCTACCGCCTGCGAAGGCGAGCTCATCGTCATCGGTCTCCTTGGCATTATGGACCCTCCTCGTTCCGACATTCCTCACACCGTCTCCGAGTGCAGGAGGTCTGGATCACGTTTCTTCATGGTCACTGGTGACTTCTCTCTGACGGCGGCTGCCATTGGCAAGATGGTCGGCATCTTTACTCACAATGGTGAGCCTGACCGCATTGCCGACTTTGAGGCCAAGGGTCGATTCGCCAGCGATGGACCTGCTCTCAGTGAAAAGGCACTCAAGAAGCAGAACGGACCCAAGGACATCATCGAGGCGAGCTTGCTCGTCGAAGGCAAGGAGATCCCGCAGACTACTCAGCAGCAGTGGGACGTCATCTGCCGTTACGAGGAGATCGTCTTCGCCCGTACCACCCCCGAGCAGAAGCTCAAGATTGTCAACGAGCTCCGAGACCGCGGCTGCGTCGTCGCTGTCACTGGTGATGGTGTCAACGATGCCCCTGCGCTCAAGGCTGCCGATGTGGGTATCGCCATGGTTTCCGGTTCCGACGTCGCCATGGAGGCGGCCGATCTCGTTCTCATGGGCGATTTCAGCTCCATCATTCAGGCTATCAAGCTCGGTCGACTCGTGTTCCAGAACTTGCAGAAGGTCATATCCTACCTCCTCCCCGCCGGCAGTTGGTCCGAGGACTGGCCCGTGATCCTTAACGTCTTCTTCGGTGTTCCTCTGCCTCTCAGCTCTTTCCTCATGATCATCATCTGCTGCTTCACCGACTTGGTCTGCTGTCTCACACTCATCTTCGAGAAGGAGGAGTTCGACCTGCTGTCGCTCGAGCCGAGGAACCCCAGAAAGGACCACCTGGTCAACAAGGCCATCTACGGGCAGAGCTACTTGTTCATCGGTGTCATGGAGACGCTCACAGCACACTCCATGTTCTTCCTCTACATGTCGAGGTACGCCCACATCCCCATTAGAGATCTCTTCTTTGCTTTTGAAAAATTCGGAGACGGCTTCCACGGCTACACCTTGGACGAACTCAACCACTTCCTCGCGCAGGGTCAGTGTGTCTACTTTGTCACGCTCGTCATCCTCCAGTGGGGCAACTTGCTCTCGGTCCGCAACAAGCGTCTCTCCATCTTCCAGGCCGATCCCATCCGCAAGGAGCGTCGCAACCCTTATCTCATCCTCGGCCCTCTTGCTGCGCTCATCATCGCCATTTTTGTCACCGAGGTCAAGGGTATCCAGAACCTCTTTGGTACCGCTTCGATCCCCATCGAGTTCTGGTTCATCCCTATCCCCCTCGCCATCGGCATCTTGGCTATGGACGAGATCCGCAAGCTGCTGGTAAGGACCTTCCCCAACAGCATCATCGCCAAGATCGCCTGGTAAGCAATTCGGCTGCTTAACGTCAAACAGTTACGTGATCAACCTCCATGGAGACATGTCTTTTGGATGAAGGATACTATACCTGGCGCTTCTCTTGATTGCGTCTTTTGCATCTCGCGAATATACCTTGCATCCAGCCCACCTTCTCTTCCCTTTATGTGACTTGCTGTGTTCCTGTCTGATGCGGCGAGGTTCGTCGCGTCAGAACCTGAAGCAGACCTGAGATGAGGCGGTTCGTTATGAAGTGGGGTTTCGTTGCATTGTGTGTGACAGCTGAGATGCCTTTTGCGCTTGTCGCTAACTTATCTTTCAAACCCTTGGACCATCGACGAGGATCGATGGTCGCTGCCAGGATCGATGGTCCCTCTCTGAACGATTGCTTCATAGGGGCGTTCCAGGCAACTGTGAGAACATTGGTGAAGGAGCTCACACTCGAAAGGTGGAGCGGCCAGCTTGCACGACAGTTCGGACCAAGTCCTGCGTTGGAATGTGCAGTTGAGCTTCTTTGGAAACCGGCCAGCATTTTGCACCGTCATGGGACTTGTTCGGTCACAGCACATTCGCAGATACGGTGTCGTCGACGATCGGAAGCAAGCGAGCCGATCGGCATCAAGGTCAGTGTCTGCTCTTCTTAACTTAGTAACTTGAAGACGACTTGCACGATTTTCATTTCAAGGGACCGTATAATCCTCACACACACACAACTTGGATCAAGCATGGACAGGCCTATACAGGCCGAAAGACGTTGGACAATGGTATTACCAACAAGAGATCTCGAAAATGAACGACATGGTGACGCTTTTTGAGATGAGACCCTGACAGATAACGTTACTTTACAGAAGAAAGAAAGAAAAGGATGGGCAACGAACACGAAGAATGAAACGGGGATGGGGATGGGAGAACCCCGGCCAGACAACAAACAAACAAGGGACAAGACGTGCGAATACATGACAATGCGACGGAGCGCGCGTGCAATAGGCGAGGGTGAACATGGCCAAAAAAGAATGTATGGAAAATTTTCGGACAGGGCGAAAATGGGTATGCGAACGGAGCTTGAGGGATGTGGGAGCGGCAGTGAATGTTCGTGAGGGATTCCAAGCAACGAGTCCGAATCTGATGTTGCAATGTTGCAGTGAGAAAGAGTCCGTGTGAAGAAGGAGCATAGATGCATCTAAGGGGAAGGGGGAGATTGCTTAGAATGCGTGACCGCCTCCGTAACCATGGCCATGACTGTGCCCAGATTGGCTGTACCCGGGCTGGCTGTTTGAATAGGCTCGGTATGGGTTCTGCACATGTGTTTGCTGGAAGTGCATCTGCTGAGGTGCCGGCGAATGCATCATCTGAGGAGTGTGCTGGTTGTACTGATAGCCTGGCGGGACATACTCGTACTGAGGCTGGACATTGTTGTACGACTGAGATGGGAGCACATGATGCTGGTGGCTCACCGAAGTCATGGGGCTATCCCACCCTTTAAGGGCAGGTGAAGCGTCGTAGCCTTTCTGGTAGGCGGGGTATGATGCGTAGCTTTCATCGGCTCCGTCCCTTTCAAGCAGAGGGTGGTCATCGTGACGAGGAGGCGCCTTGAGGATAGCAGCAGAGCGTGCCTTGCGTCGGTTGCTCTTCTTGCATGAACGCACACAGCACCAGATGAAGAGGCCAAGCAGAGCAATCAGAAGCACACCACCACCGGCAGCGATGGCAATGATGGCCGTCATGCTGAGAGGGAGGTTCGACTTGAAGCCAGTGGTGGACTTGAACGTGGGCGCGGGCTTGCTGCCGGAGGTGCCGGAAGCAGAACCGCCGCCGCTGCTGCTGGCAGCCGTGCTCGAGATGAAGCTCTGGCAGTTCTTGGTGTTGACAGCCTCTCGACCCAGGCGGACCGTGCTGGCGACGACGACCTGACTGTCGCGGACGGGGACAGTGAGGGTACCGTCGGAACCCACGGTCATAGTCCACTGGCTTCCGTTGACGGTGCTAGGCTGACCAGTGCCGCTCTGCTCGTAGCTGATGCCGTTCCACTGGATGTTGCTGGTCGCGTCGGCACCGTTGGCGTAGAGCACCGAGAGGTAGACGGTCTGGCCAGCGAGAGAAGGCAAGCTGATGGCAAAATTCTGGTAGGAAGGGTTGCCGCTGTACGAGTAGTATGGCTGGGAGTTGATCATGACCACCGAGGTCAAGGTGTTTCCACGATAGACGGCGTAAGCACCCAGACGGTTGTTGTACGAGGATGGTTGGTTGCTGAGCGTGATGGGTGCAATCTGTGCATTGCAGGTGGGCCCAATAATCTGAGCCCAGGCAGCCCATGCGTAGTACGTGGGACGAACGTGAGGACTTTGGTTGTTGAAGTTGTTGGTCTGCCAAGGCGCAGCGATCGAGTACTGGGTCATGTGCATCTGGACACTGTCCACCTTGATGCTGGCAGCGTAGAAGAAGAAGTTCAAGGTCCAGAGGGCGTTGCCAAAGGTCTCGCTGATACCAGCCAAGCCGTTGGGTCCAACACTGCCCATCTCTCGTAGGTAGTAAGGCTTGCCGGTGATGCGGGACTGGCTGACCTGGTTGGCCCATTCACCAAACTGCTTGACGGTCTGGGAGAGATCGAGAAGGAGAGACATAGTGAGGTTGTAACCGGAGACGCCGACGTAGTAGTAATAGTCGTGCTGGTTCCATCCGGCGACGTAGATACCGTTGTCGGCAGCGACACCTTGAGTGTTGCCGACGAGGTTGGCGATACGGAATGGCTGACCGTTCTTGGAGGCGGTGGTGGCGGTAGCAGCGACTTCGAAGAAATCAGAGCTAACACCTCTGGGCTTGAGGGTTTGGTTGTAGATGACCTCGGCGCGGGACGCCCATTCATTACCAAAGTCGGTGGGACTCCAGTTGTTGGAGCGGTAGCCGAGGTCGATGTAGAGATCAGGCTCGTTGCCGATCTCGAGACTGTAGAGCTTGGGGCCGCTGCCAGAGCCAGCAGTGCCAATATTGTCAAAGGCGGCACCGGCCTGTTCGACGATGCGCTGCAGGGCGTCGGAGCCTTGGTAAGCGAGGTTAAGACCGTAGGTGATGGGTGTGTGATCAGGGAAGTACTTCATGACCTTGAAGTAATCGTCGCCGAACAAGTAATAATCTGACGGCCTTGCACTGCCCTGACCAGAAGCGCCTGGGTTCTGCTGAAGAGCGTAGCCAGTGACGGACGAGTCGTAGAGCATGGTGTCGCCTGCATTGCCACCGATACGGATGTGGGGAGGAGCGCCGGTGTAGTTGGCGAGGTTCGAGAGGAGGTTAAAGGTGAGCTGATTGGCGGAGGAGGTTCCGGTGTAGACGAAGAGATCCGAAGGCTCGATACCGAAGCCGGCGTAGGATGGGTTGATGGTATTGGAGATGACCGAGCCGGCGCTTGAAGGGCTAGTGGCGGGAGAGAGCGAGACTTGTGCGCTCGCGCTTCGGGCTAGGAGGAGCGCTGACGCGAGGGTGGCGACAAGCGCCGATGTGGAAGATGGCATGGTATGATCGAGCAGGGCCAGTCTGGATGCGTATGGATGGTCGAAATGGGATATGCCTTGAACCGAGGTCTGAGTAGGCTGGTTGTGCTAGGGAGATTTCCGGCTGGGGGAGAGCAGCCAGTATGCGATTCCTAGAAGGGTATACGAGGATGACGATAGGGTGATGGTGATGATGATAGTGATGGTGATGGTGAAGACGAAAGGTCCGAATGATTGAAGAGGGGGGATGATGTTGATCGAGCGAGGGATGGATGGTATTATGATCGAGAGATTCCAGCGGAAGGTAGAGGAGACTCAGCCAGCAACATCAGAAGTAATGTAAAGCCGTCAGTGACTGTTGCTGAAGGCCCGGCGACAACAAGTAGAGTTGCCAAAACCCTGTCTTGCTGCAGGTGCATTCTGCTCTTTGCAGCCACTCCAAGGGCCGAGACAGAGTCAAAAACAATTCAGTCGCACAAAGTCCGGGGAGGCAAAAGAGGACACGGACAGCGATGTAAGCACAGCTCGCACACCAAGGCAACACGAGGGCCGACCAGTTCTGCAAGTCTGCAGTGCAGCCCAGGGACTAACAAAGACGGGATGACCGAGCACCCAAAGCGGCAGGGCCGTCCAGGCTGCATCGATTCGAACACAGCAATCCTGTCCGAGTGTCGGAGAGGAAGAAAGACAGCCAGAGAAAAAAAGAAAAACAAAATTTAAAACATTCCAAAAATGAAAATTCATTCACTTACGGAATACCGTAAACGGCAACTTCCATTCGAAACCACTCTCTGTGCGCCCCTCTCTCTCTCTCACTCACCCGCCAAGACGGCGGAAACGATGAACCGGACGAGGAACCGATGGATGGACCTCCTCCTCTTTTGCCGCAATACATGTCCGTTTTACTGCAATGAGATCCGAGTCTAAGATTGCCTTTCTCATCGCTTGGCGATAATCTCTTGCGGAACCACCAAGGAGCTCGCTGTTTCATCGGTGGCCCCTGTTGATCGCAAAGGTGCATTGTTGACAGATCAGTAGGGTCCCAGTCACGGCATACATGATCATCGTGAGTCCTAGCCGAGGCAAAGTGGAGAGGGACTACACAGTACAGTAGATGCCCACGCGGGAAGGACGGTTCAAAAAAGGGGGTAAACCTCGGTGACCAAAGCCAAGGCGAGAGAAAAGAGGGTAAGCAAAGATCGAAGCCAGTGTCGTCAGAGGCAACTAACTCCAGCGGAATCACAACAAGAGAGGGACGCTAGAGGAAGAAAAATAAA
This sequence comes from Sporisorium graminicola, assembly GCF_005498985.1. Classification (NCBI taxonomy): domain Eukaryota; kingdom Fungi; phylum Basidiomycota; class Ustilaginomycetes; order Ustilaginales; family Ustilaginaceae; genus Sporisorium; species Sporisorium graminicola. Next base: position 229,421 of record NC_043732.1, read on the forward strand.
TAAAAACAAGGTTGAATGCAGAGCGGGACGCGGACACGAGGGAATGCTAATCGGGGCACTTGCGCAGAGGCTGACATCTTTCCCCCTAAGTTCGATATACGACCAGAAAGCAAGACAAAGAGTCCGACGGGAATGAGCAGCTTGAACAGGCGTCCGAGCGACGGTAGAGCTCTGCATAATGCGTGTGTACGCGTCGGTAATACAGCGCCGGAGAGCTAGACTGGGCATGTGGCTCGGCTCGCAACCTGCAGAGGAAGGCGGCCAGATAGGTAGGTGGGCACAGGCAAGCAAAAGGCTGTCTACAGGGTAAACGGACACACTCGACGCTGGAAATTCGCCTTCCTTGACGTTAACATCACCTGTCCCAAAGTGTTGCTCTGAAATGAACTTCTAAATCGAGACACTACAGTGAGTGAAACCCGCCCAAAATGGTTTCGGAATTTGACAATTGTTTTTCAACTTTGCTACAGTATTTCGCCGGACACCTCGTTCGGCTCCAGAGGCAAGAGACCCGAGACGAAAGCACGGACGTTGTCAATCCTTCCTTAGCCCTCGTGAGCGACAAAACCTCGCCTGCCATTACTACTCCAGACTTACATGAACGGCCCGGGACGATGAAGAGAGAGACCTTCCCTGGTATGCCTATGCGTGCTGAAATGAAGAAGCGCATTGGGACGACAAGATGCGCTCGTCTTTGCATCCGCGCCTATGCAGTATCTGCGCTCAACACAACACGCTGCAGGCTAAAGTCCATTGACCGGCAAGCCGAGCAGCTCGACGACAGACCACCGCTGGACGACGCTTATTGACTCCTTGTACTAAGCGCGTTGGTGGATCTGCGTGCATGCATGCCACACCGTCCGGTACCATACCACGCCATGCCACGCTACCGCCGTCGCTTGCGTGTCTGTTTGGTTCTTTGATTCTTTTCTTCGAATTTCGGCCTAACGGTCTTTCCGAAGGAAACAAGGGCAGAGCCAAAGTACTGCACGAAACAAGTCCGAGCCGCAGGATTCTACTAGACAGAGCTTAGACGCTCGACGGGCCTGTTGCAGCCTGCGCCTAGCCCGACAGGTGGGCTTGCCTGTTCAGTTGACGGGTCAGCACTCTAGCCTTGGTGACCCAGAGCAGCCCCTACCTGTAGGCAAGGTGTGTTTTGGCAAGAGCAGACCCTCGGGACAATGTCACTGCATTTACCTCGCGTCGACCCAGTTCCGTGCGTTCTCTCCGGTCTGCAGCTGCAAACCTGCAGTGCGCTTGTGAATGCGTTGTCTTTCTAATCAGACTCTCTCTTACAGCGGCCGGACGCTTGTCGTGAACGGGGCTTGTTCCACAAACCAAAGACAGCTTTCGTCGCCTTTCGCAACGGTATTACAACGTCGACGCTTGACAGCTGTTCTTTGTTATCGGGGTGTCACGCGTGCCTCTCGAAGATCAGACCTGAGATGATCGTCGCTTGGCAGCCCACCTCGGTGGATCTGCACCTTTCTTCGGAAAAGTGGCGTGGCCGTCATTGTTTTCCTTCCGTTCTTCTCTTTTCGTTCTTCTCTTGCACTAGTCGCACGATCGAGTACATTGCTCCCCGAAACACCGGGCAGAACGCAGAGCCAGACATGGGCGGCGACGACGACAACAACAACAACAATATCAAGTCGTATGCCAAGCTTCCTCTCGTCGTAAACACGTACGGTACGAGCCAGGTGCTAAATTAGGCCTTACTAGGCAGACATGGTGGGAACCCTCGAATTTGGCAGTTGACGAGAAGCGAGGACTTGCCCGTCTCACATTCGTCTCGGATGTGCCAAGTCAACGCCAAGAGTGCGAAACAAAACTCGTCCACAAATTTAAAACATGCTCTCGAACGTCGCCCCTCGCTGTGTTGGGCTCGCCACCTCTGATCTGTCGCTCTTTCACGTTCTCAAACGGGGCTCCTGACGTGGATCGGCTAGGGCTGTCTCAAGGACTGCACTGCGCTGGACCGCGTCGCTCGCTTTCTCGGTCCCGATCCGAATCACGTTTTTTCTGTGCCTCGCTCGTGCCATTGGCCCTGAACGCGGAAGTCCGTTCTCAAAGATCGCAACCGCTCGCTGTCAACAGCACACTGAGATACAAGACTTCTTTGCTCTTTGAACCCTGCAGCAAATGAAAGTCCAGGGAGATGGCGTCCCGTACGCCCCGCGTAGCCTTGAGCAGGAGTAGCCACCTCCTGAACCTGTCGCTTCTCGCTACAGCTTGTTCGCACGTGATCTCGACACAGCCATTCAATCCTGACCATCAGAGTGAGAACTTGCTGCCTCAGTCCGAACCTCCAGCAAACGGTGTGGATATCTCGAATTTAAACGTTCTTGTTGAAACGCAACGCCTTCGTCCTTCGTCATTTCTTCATTCTTTTGCCTGCCTATGACCAGATAGATCTGGTCTATTTTGTACCCAATATCACGAGATTTAATTGTCGACCAACGAGCAACTCCCAATATCTCTCAACCCCTTATCGTAAAATGACTGAAAGTGATTCGTGCAGAACGAAAAATCAAACCTTGCCATTAGAGTTTTGTGGGAATTATACCGGTGGTTATCATAGGAAGTCAAGGATAATAAACGGTGTTACCTAGTGGCGAATCGCGAAAACTGGGTTGTATGAACCGAATTGGGGCGTTGTTCTACGAAAAGATCACACAAAACCGCTTTGTAAGAAGAAGAATCCGTGAATCTGCTTATTCGCTTCTAAGCATTTCGATCGTCCCTTGGTTGAACAGGGGCCATACCTCTATTTTGGGTTGATGATTATATCCTAAAATCCTCTCAGGAGAAACGCAAACAGCAAGAATAAAAACGGTAAGGGTCTTACAATTGAAAGCGAATAGCATGTGCCCAGATTCCCTCGAAGAATTTCATAGTACGTAGCACGGCACCAGTACTATAACATTGCGCTATGATCCAGCAATGAAATCATACATGAATGCAACGAGAAGCACCAAGACTTTTGTGCTGGAGAAGGACGCTTTTCGCGGTAGAGTGATGATTGCATCTCAGACCGGAGGTTTTAGGTTTCAACAGCTACACATATGATACATTCAATTAGCATGCTGTATCACGAGATCAACTGTCAGGACGAATAACCTTTTAGAAATCATAGAAAAGCACCTATAGAATCATTGGAGGGGAATGCACTTAACTATAAATGCTTTCTTCACACAGTTCAAAGCATGATTTTTTAGGTATTGTTCTGTGAAACTGTCTTGCTGGTACAATGTTTGAAATTACAATTTTCATTTTTTTCAATTTTGGAAAAGGTACGACCACACGAGATGTTTCTAGATCGCTCTTGTCAACTTGCTGTGATCATTTCGCCAAGGTTGCCTTTCTTTTTTCCCGTTTTGCTAGGCTTCAGGGGGAATCACATTAACACCTTAGGTCGTAATCGGTGGCCACAAAGGGGACTTGGCATACGCTTCCATAAAATGAAGAGGTGGCTGTTGTATTGCCACACCATCTCAAATTCGAACTGTTCTGGTAGACAACCTCAGAGGGAAACCTGCAAGCGCTGCGAAGTCGGATTGAACGAGTCACGCCCGTTTGTGGCGTCAGTGGCTCGTCGCTAAGCATCATCGGCACTTATGGCTGCCGTGCAACGTATCGAGTCCTGGTGGGCTGCAGCTGCCCCTTCCCGGTCTAAGAAGAGACCAGGCTGAGCCAACACCATGCATCGAGACGGAAGAAGACCAGACTAGCCTGCAGTTCGAAACAGGAACACAGCTCGTCATCGCCCACGAGTTTCGGATGGACAACGTTGAACTTGAGCATCGGGACAGGGTCACACGAGGAATAAGGCGAGTACGTCGAAATGGAACCTTAGTGCTACTGCTGGAGGAAGGTGTGGTCTATTCGACTGTGAGCAGGCTGGCTTCATGGCAAGCTAGCCGGCTACCTCGAGCCCAGAGGGCCGTTTGAAGAAAAGCCTTCTAGGGAAGCTAGACGGCTCTCGCGACTCTCCCAGACCGGACCTCGACGTGGACCGTGCAGACAAGGTGCGGGCTCTGCTTCCAGACTGAATCGTCGCAAAACGATCTGGCGTCTTGGCTGCGATCGATCGGAAGGTTCTTGTTCCAGACACTGCAGGACTCAGTCACCCAAAGAAGCACGACCAATGCCGAGCGCTGTCGAATAGACGATGTGCGACCAGCAGTAATCAATCAGGAAAGAGACAGCAAGCGCGGAATGGGAATGTAACAAGCATGAGGGCACATAAGTTTTGCACAGAGTACGCGGAAGACACAATCGTTCGGCCCGAGACGCTATTGGTCACCTCTGCAGGATGCGGTTCAACACGGACGAGATCAAGCAATACGTCAGTCGACGCAAAATGACAGCCAACTGAGCATTGCATCTGGACATGGAGCCAGAATCTCACGGAAGGGCGGTGAAAGGACTTCGCAAAGACAGTGTAGAGCCATGCGCAGCTTCCATCGTTAGCGAGACATCACTTCAAGAGGCTGAGGTCCACATTTGCCTTGATCGGTGCCTAAAAGGCCTCGGGTAACTGTGCATCGTCAAAAAAATCCGTCACTGTAACTGACACTGGCTTTGGGATCACACGCACTTCATCTTTTGATCGCTGCCTCTCGTATTCGTAGGACAGTCAAAGTAACATCTCATCTCTCGTACAGGGTGTGTTTGCCTTCCCCTGTCATCCGATCTGGGAGTTTCCCGACCAAGAAGCTAGCACAAATACAGGACTGACACAGCGCCGATACGTACGACTCTTCTCGGCGCTCTTTCTCAAGATAGCACTACGTGACGCCTAACTCAACGTATGAAGCAGTTCATACTTGCCACGCACGCATCACTCTGTCTCGAAGTCAATCGGGCTGGATCTGCACATCGTGGTGACAAACCAAACCATCACATTCTATCAGACACAACAAACCACAGCGAAACAACACATGCGCCCACATTCCTACATCTGAGGAGAAAGGACGCACGAACACACCACCTTGAACAACAACCAAGACCCCCAGCAATCAGATCGAGCAGCCTCGACCCTACGCTGGCCTAATGGGCCCAGGACCAGGAGGAAGCTCGGCCGCACCCGTGAGAGCAGCCCGTCCACACGCGCTCGCAAACATGGCGACGTTGTTGTGCGCGACGTCCTTGACGACGCAGTGACGGGCGCCAAACTCGGGCGGATTGAGGCTGGTGACGCCCTGGTCCTTGAACGCCTCGTAGCCGTAGAACTGCGAGACGTCGGTGGTGGTGCCGCCGAGCAGGTTGAGGTAGGCCCACCAGGCGTAGCCACGGTCGCGACGGTTGCGCCCACCTTGCGCCTGGACGGGGCAGCTCTGATCACCCGTAGGATCCGCTCTGTAGGTATCCAGCGTACCAGTCATGTGCGTTACATCCTGACTGATCCAGTTGTAGAAATATCCAACGCCGTTCTTTTGGAAACGCGGCACGAGACGCTTGACGTAGCGCGGCTTTTCTCCGCCAAAGCCGTAGCCCCACGACGTAAAGTTGCCGCAGTTAGTAGGCGTGTCAGGGCGAGCGTCGGTAAAGTAAGGCATCGAGGGCGAGTTGGCAAGCACGAAGCGGAAGTTGGTGTACGGCTTGAGCATGCCGTACTTGGCCAACATGCTGGCACCGGCAGAGTGTCCGACGGCATAGACGGTGCGGAGGTTGGGGAACTTGGTCCTGTCGGCAAGCAGCTCGACGAGGGAATCGTAGACGTCGAACGATGAGCACAGCCCGGCACCCGCCGGAGCCACAGCATCGGCACCATTGAACCAGTCGTTGTTGTTCCAGGCGAGGTTCTTCTTGGGCTGGTACCACTTGGCCTTGTTACCGGTATCGGTGTTAGCATAAAAGTTGGGAGCAATGACGACTCCCTCATCGTGCACAATGTCGTAGACAGACGAGAAGTAGTTGTCAAAGTTGCGAGCAGAGCCGTGCTGGACGATCCAGGCGACAGAAGCATCACTGGAACCGGTGATGGGGTAGTTCTTGTTGACAAACATGGGGATGCTGTACGCGCGCGACTTGCATCCTTTGTATTGAACGAGCGTGGCACCCTTAGGAGCAAATGGGAGACCCGTCTTGGGGTCAATTCCAGTAGCTCCGGTCTTGGCGTCACGCTTTAGCTCGGCCTGCGCAGGGACGTCAGGCCTAGTGATGTTCAACACCTCTTGACCGGTGACATCTGGGAAGGGGATTGGCTCGGTCGACAAGTCGGGTTTGTTGGCGTCAGGTCTGAGGACCGCCTGCGGATATGCAGAGGCGACTGACCAAAGCAGCGCGCTGAGGAGCGTAAAGACTGTAAGGCGGACCATTGCTGAACAAAGCGCAGAGAAGAAGGAACGTGGTGGTACGAGTGGATGTGGCCCGAAGCTCGGACGAGAAGGGAGCGGTGCTCTATATATCTGTTCGAGAGGCCGAGGAGGACCGCTAAGCAAACACGGCTAGCCGAGAGCCTGTAGCCAAGACGGCTGATGAAGAGTGGGTCTGCGTGTACCAAGATAGTCCGGCCGCAAGTGGGTTAGAGAGGCAACCAAGCGATTGACCAGTCAACGCCAATGTGATAAGCAATGATGGATCTCTGTCCAATGAGAAACGCCGACAATTGTGGTGCCCGTAAGATCAACAAGCCGGCAAAAAGGGCGGGGATGAGGAGAGGGAGAGTAGGAGGAGGTGGTGGGGTAAGAGGCCCATGAAGGTGGGTCCACGATCAACAAGACACGTTGAGGCGCTTGAAGCGCAGGTCAAGGGCACTGCGAGCGGGACGGGTTGGATGGGCAGGCACGGGACTGAGGGTGGGAGTCAAGAGGAGTTGGCGTGCAAGTGACACTCTGACGGGGCGAGGTGCGGCGTTGTGTGGTCGACGGGATTGAGGTACGAGGCTAAGGCGAGATGTGATTCGGGGCCGGCCTGTTGTCTCAACAGGAGGTAGCCGGCGAAAGTGGACAGAGTCTTTTAGGTGACAGAAGTCATCGAGACGGGGTGCTTGTGCACCATAGAGAACGGGGTGGACGAGTCAAAAAACTTCTGAACGGAGCGGAATGGCTAGCAGAGCCCTCAGGAACCGGCAAAGGAGCAAGCGAGGCGAAAGAGAATTCCTAGTAGCGGGCTGAGGGGTTTTGAGCAGCCGACGGCAAGCTGCGACACGCTAATGCAGGGCGTCTGCACTATCCGCCATGTTGTTTGAAATGCGAGAGACAAAGGAAGGGAGGAGAGATGCAATGGGTAGGTTTGGTGTTCTTTGACAAGCTTCGACACGTCTCGGCTAGAGCATGACCCAAACACGCTCTGAACACGAACCTGCGTCGCGGTCCCGTGCATGATTCAAAATCGAAATGATCGAGGTCGAGTAGCTTTGTATCGGTCGTTTGAGCATGAGATGGATGGCGCAGTGGTCGGAGGAAAACCCTCTCCAGTCACCGATGAGAGACGCGAGTCTGGGCTCCGGAAACTAGGGTGGTCTAGGTGGCCCTGCATGTAAGCTAGCGGGCCAACTCAGAAGCGGTCGCCGCCTTCCCGACTAGCATAAATCGCGCTTCCTTGACGCGGGGCGCAAGCGGATCGGACTTAGCTGTCAAGAGACGACATTGATGACAGTCGATGAGGTCTCGGAACTGGCATGCCAACGGCGCTGAGGTGTTGCTTGCAGGTATGAACATTACTGCCAAGACGGGATGGATCGTGTGATGAACCTCGACCGAGCGAGTTGTTGTTGCAGTGGGAGTGGAGTGTGGGGCTGATGCCAAGACAAGCGTCAGCTGCAGTTGCAAGTCAGCGATGGACAAGGGGGGATCAAGGGGTTCTTTGAAATGCTGCCAGGGACGTATCAAGTCACACTTGAACGGCGAATTCGGTACAAATACGGGGCGTGACGACGCAGTAAGGCCCAAGTCGGAATGCAAACAAGACGCGGGCGAGACCCCGCGCTTGTCTCCGACAGGCTCTAAGCAAGGCGCAAGCATGAAGGAAAAGGAGCGTGTGGTAAAGCGGCGGGCAAGTGAACCCTGAACAGAGGAATGAGTCTCAACGTACCACCCACAGAGCTACCCCAACGAGTTTGTTAGATTTCTTGCCAGAACTGGCAGACACATACAAGACAAGACAAGAAGGCATTCTGGTCTGTTGGGGACGAGCGTATGTGCCTCTTGTTGTCTCTTGTCACCAATGCGACTCGCGACATGACATCGGCCTCTTCCGAAGGAGGGACCTTGATCGATCTGTCCAGTTCGGCCCTCCCGATCTTAAGGCGGAACTTCTTGGGTCCCTTTTCACATTTCGCTTGTCGACGTCTATCGTATCGCACCGACATCTTCACTGGCCCAGCACGCCGGTTCCTTCTCAGAATGGCCACCTCAAAAGCCGTCTTGCTGCACACGGAGATGTGTTTCGACAGGAGAAGAAGCGGTGCTGAATCGTTCGTCCGTTCGTGCTGTTGTTTGCAAGTACAGTGCTGGTCTGGGGAGAGAGTGGAGAGTTCACTTGTTCTGCTGCTGTGCCATCATCTTTGCGCTGTTCACGATACCAGATATAACCAAGAATGTCAGCATCACACGAGAACAGAGAAACAACAACGCGGGGAAGCGTGCGACTTACTTTTCCTCGCCGAATCGCGCACCTACACGCTCCGAGTGCTTGAGGAACTTTTGAATGCAGTTCGAGACACATGTGTCCTGTTTCGACAGCGGCGACCGCGATCTAGTCAGTAAAGTTTGCTCCCGTCAATGAAAGACATGCGAGCAAGGAAGATGTCACCTACCTCTTTGGAACTGAGTGATTTCGACGTGAAATCGTTGCAGCACGATTCAAAGCATCGTTCGACGAGACCCGTGTAGAGCTTGAGGAAGTCCTTCATCTGCTTCTGCTCGATGATGCGGGACATAGCCTGCTGCTCCGACGATGAGAGGCCCGAGACTGTATAATTGAAGACATTGTCAGCGATGACGGCTGGTGCGAGGCATGTTTCATTGGCGGGTTCTGATGCTCACGATCCATCTTTGCGATATGTGTGGCAGCTGGTTGTGCTGCGCTATAGTCCAAAGCGGGGGATGGAAGTTTGCTTGAAGGCGGATAAGACGGTCGAGTCGATCAAGAGAAGGTGGGCGCGCAAGAGGTGGTCCGAAGTCGATCTTGACAAAGCTAGCGAGTGTGAGTTGTACGTCGAAAGAGTTGGTGTGAGCGGCAAGGCAGAAAAATCTCTCTCTCTCGCTCTCTCTCTCTCTCTCTCTCTCTCTCTCTCGCGGCCAGAACACATGTCCGAAATCCGAGGTATTTTGGCTTTTGAATAGACACATCGGGATTCGGTGCAGTTGGTAGAGAACAGACTCACAGCGCGCCGCGGGAAAACGAAATGACTCGCACTTGACTCAACTGTGACAGCCATCACGAGCGAGATCCGAAGTTTTGAGATATGCTTACATCAGCAAGAATTTCTTGTTGCGCAACGCAGAAAAAGAGGATTTTCTCCACTCTCGCTCGTTCTCCTTTAGCAAAACTGAGCATATCGCTGTCAACGGCAATATCGACGACACTGTTTATACATCTCTCCTCGCTTCTCTCTCTCTCTCTCTCTCCATCAACCATATAAGGACGAGCCATCTTGGTCGAAAAGCGTCCCTCAACCACAAACCCATCAAGAACACCTACACCCGTTCAACCCAAACCCTTCCCGATTTTCACCTCTTTCACGTTGAATCTCACCGCCACTTCCACTACCAACCAACCCACCACACCTTCACCCATCATGGCTGTTCGTTGTCAATTCGAGAACTCGTCCGAGATCGGCGTGTTCGCACGCCTCACCAACGGCTACTGCCTCGTCGCCATCGGAGGCAGTGCCAACTTCTACTCGACGTTCGAGGCCGAGCTGGCCGATGTGATCCCCGTTGTCCACTGCTCCATCGCAGGCACGCGTCTGGTCGGTCGTCTCACCGTCGGCAACCGTCACGGTCTGCTCGTGCCCTCGACAACCACCGACCAGGAGTTGCAGCATTTGAGGAATTCGTTGCCCGAGTCCGTGGCGATTCAGCGTGTAGAAGAGCGTCTCTCTGCGCTTGGGAACGTCATTGCTTGCAATGGTAAGTGTCACTCTCATCAGCATGGCTTGTATTTAAGGAAGGACTTCCCCTTTGCTAACCTTCTGAATCGTTCATGTTGCTTGTACTCGCCGCCAGACTACGTCGCATTAGTCCACCCGGACCTGGACCGCGAAACGGAAGAAATCATTGCCGATGTGCTCAAGGTCGAAGTATTCCGCCAAACCGTCGGCGACAACGTGCTGGTCGGCTCGTACTCTGCCATCTCGAATCAGGGCGCCCTCACGCACCCACGAACATCTCTGCAAGACCAGGACGAGCTCTCGTCTCTCCTCCAAGTGCCCCTTGTTGCAGGAACCGTCAACCGCGGTTCTGACCTGATCGGCGCTGGACTGGTGGTCAACGACTTTGCCGCTTTCTGTGGCACCGACGCAACCGCCACAGAGATCAGTGTCATCGAAAGCGTCTTCAAGCTCAGTGGTGCCCAGAACGGCGGCGATACCGTCAACGAGCTCAGAGATGCTCTCGTCGATACCTACGCTTAAGGCGTCCAATGTTGGGGGAGGTCCGTTTGTTACATCTAACATCAAAGCATGTCCCGTTTTTCTTTGGCAATTCCAGACATTGGATTCTGTAGACAAAACCCAAACGTCTAAAGTCTTCGGCTGTGGCAGAGGATTGTTCTTGTCAGGTGTCTAGACGTGAAGCTCCCCACACCGAGCAAACGGGCCGTTGCAGCGAGCCTCATCGACTCAGGATGTGCACAATACGAGCTCTACTCGAGTTCTCAGCTGCGGCTTCAGACTTTTCACAACCTCGGAATGTTTACAAGAATATGAATCTATACGTGCGCTCTTGATATACAAGGCTGTGTCGACTAGAGCTCGTCCTTCAGCTGGTGTCCACTGGCTCCTCCATCGTTCGGCTGCTGCTGCTTCACCGGGAAACAAACTGCGGGAGTAGTGACCTTGATCGAGTAGATGCACTTTTCCGCCTCAAACACGTCCAAGACCTTGTTTTCCACGCCACACTCAAGGTCCACGACAGCACTGCGCTCGGGGCCGTTCCAGCACTTCTGTCCGCGCGCATAGATCTGCTGCATCCAGTACGCATCTTCCTCCGGCGAGCTGTTCTGTTGCGGGTTGAACTGGCTGAACGTGCCGAGCGAGATCTGGGCGCCTCCGTTGTTGGGGATCTGGTTGGCGCGACCGAAGAAGCAGTATTCGTACGTGTACTCGCCCATGTCCTTGCTGAAACACTTGTTCTCGAGGGCTTTGAACTCGGCCTCCCTCCCGTAGCGCGTGGCAAACTCGGCGAGCTTGTGCTTGCGCGTGGACAAGTCGGCCGAGGTGCGCGAGAGATGGTTTGCCGCCTCTGAATGTGCGCGTCGAGCCTCAGAGACGTTCTCCGGCTCATCCGCAGTGCCTGACGAGGCTGTTGATTTGGGACGCATACGTTTGACGTCCGTGATGACGTTGGCTTTGATGAGCACGTCGAGCAACGTATCGACCATGGCTTCAAAGTATGGCACGATAACGTCCGGTAGGTACTCGTGAATGCGGAAGAGCAGTCCTCCGTCCTCGGACTCGTTGGCGTAGACGCGCTTGTCGTGCGCTGCACCGCTCAATCCACGATCCATGATATCGAGCGGATCGTCACCCAGTAGAGAGGAAATCTTGCTCGAGGGCCAATCGCCTTCGTCCAGCAGCTGACTGAGCTTGACATTTTCCGCAGCGAGCTGGTCGACTGTGTTGGCCGAGTCCGCCTCGGCTTCGTCTTTCGTTTCTGAAGTAGCGGCAGAGATGCCGCGCCACTCCTTGTACGCCACCACGGCGCCCTTGACGGCCATATCCTGGTAGTTGGGGTTGTACCCTTTCGCCAGGTCGTCGAGCAAGAGCGTCAGGGTGGACAACTCGGACTTGAGCGCAGCGTTCTTGTCCTGAAGCGCTTTGATGGCAGTCTGATGGTCGACGAGCTTGGCGTAGAGCGGCGTCTTGATCTTGGCATCGATCACGTGCCTATCCGACGTCTCTGCGCGCGTCAGCTCGTTCTGCAGCCTAGCCTCTTTCTCTGTAGCCACTTGCACTTCGACTTCGAGCTTGGCGATTTCGGCTTCGAGTGACTCTTTCTCCTTGCGGCCGTCTGCGATGTACTTGTCGCGGATCTTTGCACCTGCGCGACGCAAGTTTTCGAGTTCGGTCATCTTCTTGCGGTACTCTTTACCAACTTTCGCGCAGCGATCAGGGCAGTGGATCTTGCCGTCCGTCTCGTCAGAGCCATCGCAGCACTCTGGGTCGCAGATGCCATCGTCGACGCGACTGGAGCGGATGCGGGCGGGAATGTGGCCGTGGTTGGCGCAGTAAAAGGAGGAGTTGTGACAGGCCGAGGTGCCCGGTTCGTCGGAACCGTCTGGACAGTCGCAGTAGTCGTCGTTGATCGCGGACCAAGAGAGCTCTTTGGAACCGTCGAGACAGGTCCATCTCAGTCGACCTTGGGCGTCTTTTGTGGGCTGGTACTTGGAGGCGTCTTTGGGCGATAAGATGGGAGGAAGCATGTAAGTATGGGTGGGGGTTTTGTGGTGGGGAACGGGAAAAAGGAAGACTTACCTGCGGGAGCGACACCGCGCAACGGTGTTGTAGACGAAGATGCTGAAGCAGAGATAGCGCCGGCGGCGAGTGCGGCAACGGCCAGACTGTTGAGTCGGACCATGATGGAGGTTTAGGATGCGGATGCGTGAGCCGTTGCGGATGTTGATGGTGTTGGGAAGGAAGAAGCAAGATGGAATTGCGTGTGTCATTTGCGTGTGTCTCTTTCGAATTGAAACGCGATATTGGCTCGTGCCTACTTGTCTAATCGGCGCCGATCTCTTTCCCGATTGTGTAATCAGCTTCATATCCGATTGAGTGTTGCTTTTGGTGGGCGCAGTGGAGGAGAACAACACCAAATGACCAACGAACAACAGCACTTTGCTCTTTGACTCCAACACCCACACCACCCTTGTTCGGCAAAGATGGCGACAGAAGCACAAACACATCCACGTCGCTCAGCCTCGTCATCTACATCCATCCTCAGCGGTGCTGCTTCCCCTCTCGGTCCTTCCTCCTCGTCACATGCACCACGGACAAAGTAAGAGTCACCGTATCTTGCTCGCTCTTCACCGTGCCGACACTTTTATTGACATTCTTCCCACCATAGATTCGATGCATCACAGCTTCAGCCTCATCTGACGAGCACTCTGGCCAGCCGATTACGCAACGCAGCATGGGACAAGTCGGATAAAGACAAGAATCGCGCATTGAGCAGATCCATAGCCGAGGTGATCAAGTCCAAGATGCTCGGTGAGTTGGGAGCGCGTCGTATGCTTTCAAGATGGAGGAGCGATGTTGACAATTTTGCTCTTGTGTGTTGCTGTTGGATGATGCGCTGTAGAGATCGAGTCCAAAGGTAAGTCTGGCTCAAGTACGGACAGACAGCAATCTTTCGGAGGCCAGCAGCTCACCGTCGCTTGTATCATCCTCTGGATGTCATTGTATGGACAGGCTTCAAGTACATTGTTCAAGTTCAACTCGTCGAGAACCTGGGTCAGGGCGGAAGGTACGTTTCTCCATCCTCGATCAATCTCATTACTTCCGCTAAACCTCTTCACACCGCTTTCATCTGCTGCCCCGACACGGCAACATCGCATTATCAATGTTGCTAGAGGTACGTCCATAGCTCTGCCTGAAACCGAGCACCCTGCAACAAATGCAACTGACACGTCGCCCGTTCTGATGCTCCAACAGCCGACCTTGCATGCCACTGGGAAGATACAGATAGCGTGGTGCAGGATATGTACTCCAACGTAAGCCACCACCACCCTCACCTCATCGATGAGCGCTGAAACTCGCAGCTGACAACCCCTTACCGCCAACCTTCTTTGATCCTGAAATCGGACAATCGTCGCAGGATACGCTCATTTGTACGGTCTTATGTTTTGCCATTCGCACGTGAAAAGAAAACTGGGTCTCTGTCACCGATTCCATACTCGTGAACTAGCAGATTGTGGTGGATGCGTGCTGCGAAGTTGACGAGATCGAGCAGAGTAGATGTACGGAACCCAGACCGACCGGTATGCAGGGCTCGATTTAGGCACAAGGCGGGGGTATATATAAGATCGCGAGGCCGTTGTTTGATAGTGTATTAGGCATCTTCGAGATTCCGATCGAGAAAGTCCCTGAGCTTGTCGAGCAGGTGCGCCTTGACGTGGGGTGGCAGGGTATCTGGCATGCCAACCGTTCCAGAGTTGTCAGCTTCTCTGCTCTGTCTCAGCAACATCGCAACCAAAAACCAGGGATAGACTTACCTTTGGCATGCGGCGTAAGCACATCGATCAAGTCGGGCACACTGAGCACCGGTTGGCTCTTGGCCTTACTCGTGGCAAACCCTTGGAACTCGGTCTCCCAGCCGGACTCGTCAAGCATGCGTCGGAGCAAGATGAGCAGACGCTGCCATTCGCCCGAAGCGACGAGGCGTTGGTGTAGGGCGTTGTACAAGCCGTCACCTGCTTCGGGTGCGGGTGGGGCTTTGTTGAGTTCTCCTTCTTCCATTGTTTGCGAGTGCGAGTGCGAGTGCGGACGCGGATGGTGTTGGTGTAGTACAGAACAGGGTTTGGCGTTGGCGGTGCGCTGTTTCGGTGATTTCCGTGAGATTGATTCGGAATTCGGGTTTGTGGAGATTAGATTTTTCTTCTTTTCATAGTTCTTCTTTGTACGACGACAACGACGACGACCACCAACCACGTATCACAAACTGCAACCATGTCGACCAGCACGGCCACCGGCACGCTCGCGCGCCCCCAATACGTCATCGAGCACATGGAAGAAGACGATCCGGAAGCACCCTCCAAGTTCCCGCAATGGGCGCTGCTCGAGTACCGACACATGCTCGCGCTCGTTGGACCGGGATCGACTGTGCACTTTACCTCGTTGTCGCACGCCTCGCTCGAATCGCTCCGCAGCTCGCTCTCTTCTTCTAGCTCTGGACCTCGCGCAGAGTTTGAGCTGCACACGGCAAGCATTACGACGCTGATGGAGCAGCGTGGGGTCACCAAGGACAAGGTGTGTCTGCTGGACCCCAAGTCGCCCTATGCCGTGTCGATTACTGATGCGGGCAAGGTTTCGAGTAGCACCAAGCCCGCGGCTGCCGGCGGACCGTTCGAGTTCTTCCTGTATGGCGGCATCCTGGGAGACGACCCTCCGCGCGACCGCACCTCGTCGCTGCGCCAACTCGGCTTTCCCTCGCGACACCTCGGGGGCATCCAGATGACCACCGATACCGCACTCGGCGTCACCAAGCGCTGCGTCGAAGACCTTCTTCTCCTCGCGCTCGACGACACGCAACAGCAGGAGCAGGACTGGGGGGATGTGCAACAGGCCAAGGGCAAGCTCCAGTGGGTCAACCATCCCGAGCTCAACTTTGGCAAGGGCGAGAGCGTGGAGATGCCGTTCCGCTACATGGTGGATGAGGCGAGAGCCGTGACAGCAAGTGGGGCGGGGCAGCCGCTGATGCCAGAGGGCATGCGGGAGCTGATCAGGACCGATCTTGATAGGTGTTTCGAGTTTTGAGCCACCACGACTTGTCCGGGCTGATGCTCGCCGCTAGTAATACTGCAGTCTTGTGGAACAGGGGCGGCTTGTTTGAACAGTGTCTGCGTGCGCGTGCGTGTGTGTCGGGAGAAGAACGTCAGTCCGAAGGAAGCCGTATGCGCCGGCGGCTTTTCAGAGCGAGAATGCGAACGCAAGTCTGCCTGGAGAGAAATGCGACTCTCCCTTAGCGTTATGTCGACAAGATGCATCCCACCCTTTGAGCCTCCTGCGCCCACAACACCCACCCCATCGATCTCTCTTCCAGATCCTCGTCCGCAAAGCAAAAAAAGAGGAAAAGGTTACGATTGTCATTGAACCTCGACTGAGAACGTGCACAACATAGAAGACCCAGGGGGGAGAAGAGTGAGCCAGGAAGAGGGGGAATATGTGTGACAATACACCGGGTGGAGCCGGGGGGGAATCTTGACGGGGAAAGAGAAAAAAATACACTGCTGTTGAAGATGCTATTACTTGTTACTGCTTGGAACGGAAGGGCGGAAAGGAGACGAGAGATGCTTTGGATGGTGATGGACGGTGCTAGTATGAGGTGGGGCTACCTCTTGTTGATCAAGCTCAAGAATTCCTCCCTGGTCTTTTGCCTATCTCTAAAAACGCCCAACATGCAACTGGTCACCGTCGTCGCGCCGGGCTTCTGGACGCCGCGCATGGCCATGCACAGATGCTCGCACTCGACCACCACCGCAACGCCTTGGGGGCGCAGCGCCTCGTCCAACGCGAGGGCCACCTGCTTCGTCAGCCGCTCCTGCACCTGCAGCCTGCGCGCAAACGTCTCTGCGATTCTCGCGAGCTTGCTCAGCCCGATCACGAGCCGGTTGGGGATGTACCCAATATGGATCTTGCCCGTAAACGGAACCATGTGATGCTCGCACAAGGAGAA
This sequence comes from Sporisorium graminicola, assembly GCF_005498985.1. Classification (NCBI taxonomy): domain Eukaryota; kingdom Fungi; phylum Basidiomycota; class Ustilaginomycetes; order Ustilaginales; family Ustilaginaceae; genus Sporisorium; species Sporisorium graminicola. Next base: position 245,983 of record NC_043732.1, read on the forward strand.
AATCTCAATGTCCTTGACAATGACCATCTCGTCGTGCTCCTCGTCAAAGATCGCGTTTGCAATCACGTCCGACAGCCGCACCTCGTAGCCGCGCGTCATCCAGAGCAGCGCCTTGGCGTAGCGTTCCGGTGTCTTGGCCAACCCACTCCTCGAAGGATCTTCACCGATGCACTCAAGCACGGTCTGGATGGCGTTGGCGAGGCGCGCCTGGTTGGCTTCTGCTTGGGCCGGAGTGTGGTGGAGCCGGTCGAGCGTCGCTTTGGCTGGCCAGCCGAGACCGTTGTTGTCCATGACGGGCGTGGCGGTGCCAGAGGGCGCCCAGGAGGAGCCGATGTACGTGCGTTCACCTGTGGGGGTGCCCAGTCCTCCACCGCGCGTGGTGGCGAGCAGGTCCAAGTCGGCCGACATCTTGGTCGACGCGCTACCGTGTGTCCCGGCGGCTGCTGCTGGCCCGGCAGAACTGGAGCGAGATAGCAGCGCAGTGGCAGCAGCACGTGCGTTCGAGTGGTGATGCTGCATGATGGATGCAGATGCGGATGCAGAGGGAGACATGTTGGATGAGCTGGCTTGCACGTATGAGGTAGACGAGCTGGAAGGAAGAGCAGGGCTGGCGGCTCCCAAGTTAAGGGACGATACGCCATTAGCGAGAGCTGACGACTGCTGTCTTGATTTCGAGTTCGAGTTCGAGTTTGACGCTGCTGTTTCGGTTGGGTCCGGCACATCACCTGGATCACGACCACAATCCAAGCCGTTCCCATCAGGTGCGTAGATATCGTTGCTTACCGCAGCGACAGGATGCGCTGCGGTTTTGAGCTGATCGGTCAACCCCTGCAGTTCGCTCGAGGACATGTTGGCACGCTGCAATGCAGAGGCAAAGAACGAGTCGAAGAACTGCGAGCCTGAACTTGGCGCTTGTGTTTGCGATTGTGACGCTTGTGTATCCTTGCTCCCTTTCATGGTGATCGTCCCCGCAGAGGTCGCAGAGGTGGTGGCCGGTGATGGTGATTGAGAATGACGACAAACAAAAGAGAAACAAACCTTGAAAAGATAAAAAGAAATGTCTGTGCGGAGAAAAAGAAGAATTCAAAAAAAGCAGCTGAAAATCAAATTGACCAAAGAGTCTAAATTTGTGAGTGCAGCTCGACACACTCGACGAGTCACCGAAAATCGGGCAAAAATTGGATCGCAGTTAGAATATTTGGCGATTTGCGGATTGGTAATCTCGATTTTTGTTTGCTTTTCTCCACTTTGTCTCGACGAGCTTTTCTCTTCCAAACGACGACGACGACGACAACATTCCCGTCTCTACCCATAGCAAACATGTTTGGCAGCATCACAACAGCAGCGAGAAGCGTCGCATCAAGGCGCACACCAGCAGCGGTAGCGACGGCGACGGCGGCGGCGGCCGTTTCGCCTCTTCGATCCTTATCAACCACACGAAAACTCTCCAACGCTTCGCCATCGGCAGCAGCGCAACAAGAAGAGGTCACAGCAGGCGAACAAAAGATCCGCGATATCTTGACAGCCAAGTTCAACCCTTCCGTTCTCAAGGTGCAGGATGTTAGTGGTGAGTGCCTTTGTCCCCGACCTTCACCGACCAGCTTGGCGGTGCGTATGCTGACTTGTGCTTCCACTGTGAGGATACGTCGAGAACAGGCGGCTGCGGAAGCTTCTACGCAATCCAGCTCAGCTCGAAGGAGTTCAAAGGCTTGTCCACCGTCAAGGCGCATAGACTCGTCAACGAGCAGTTGAAAGATGTGATCAAGGACATTCACGGCTTGCAGGTATGTGTTGCCGTTCAACCTCTTCCGTCGGCCTATGACCCGCAGAGCCACCGCTGACAAGAACCCCTTCATCTTCCGGATTTTGTGTCGACAGTTGAGAACCGTGGCTGAAGACTAATCACTTAAACAATGCACCGATGAGAAACAAGCAATGTGTACCGTCGATTCCACAAGTGTACACGAGGACCGACGCTTTGATGAGTGGTGCGTGCTCGCCTGCCTTGAGAACACTCTGTCGGAGCGCACAGCCGGACTCAGCCGGAACATGCAACGATGCCCACGTCGAAAGGCACATTTATCTGTCTCTCTCTTTCTCTTCCTTTTATTCTGCTGCACTCAAGAACACATCCAGGGTCTGACTGCCAATGAGAGCGCGAAAAGCAATGTTTTCAATTTTTGGGTGTGTGTGAGTGTGTACTTGGAGACCGACCCGAAGCTCCTTCCGGAACCCGAATAGCCTCTGATGGGATAGGTTATGAAAATACAATGCAGAGGAGAGACATGACGAGGCACCACATCGCTTACTCGGCGGAAGCACGCGTGTAGACGAGCTGACCGTGGTGGTGGATCAGACGCTTGATCTGGCCCTCGCGCTCCAGGTGGCGGATGGCCACACGGGCGAGCGAACCGTTGATCTTCATGCGGTCAATCAGCGTCGACTGCGAGATCATCTTGAAAGTGGGCACCTCCTTGAGGATTCGGTCGTACGTGGGGCGGTCGAGAACAACAGCGTTCTGGGCCTATTGTGCGCAGAATAACCAAATAAGAACAGCACAAGAAAAGGGGAAAAGGGATCTGTTAGTCACCTGCATCTATCACCCCGCTTGAGATCTGAGAAGAAAAAAAGAAAACGTACCTTGTCCTTAACCTTGCCCTTGGACCATTTCTTCTTCTTGGCGCTCTTGGACGCCGCGGCGGCGATGGCAGCTTTCTTGGGCGGCATCTGGAAGGGGATTCGGAGGGAGGTGTGGAGAGAGAACGAGGTTTCAAGGTGAGCAAAGAAGATTCGTGCAGTTGATCGTGAGGCGCAGCAGAACAACGCAAAAAGCGCAGCGACCGATGCAAACACAGCTACAGCACGGTGGCAGATCGGATCGTTTTAATGTGGATGTCGGAGATGCTGGCAGAATGAGGCAAAAACGCGGTGCTGAGAGTGTGCGGCGGCCGAAGGTGGCAGTGAGTTGGTGTGGATGGCCACTGATGATGATGAGTTGGCGGTGATCCGTTGGGGTCGATCCGGAAGGTTGAGCGGAGCGAACTAGCGGTGAGAAGTGCGCAATAGTCGGGGTGGAAGGATCCTTCTGACGCTGGCAACGGCTGGAGTCCTGTCGATTTGAAGAGTCGAGTCGGGAATGCCTAGCGGTGTGCATACGCTGATGCACAGGGATTACAAAAGACAGGCACTGCTTCGAACGTGGTTAACTGCAAGAGACCGGACCGGCACGATCATCATCGCTGCTGGAGACACACCGCTGCTTCGCCACAACATCGTCGATGGTAATGCCGCAACTGCTTCTCCGCCGCCGTGTGGTGACAATACTTGGTTGCCTCCCATCCAAGCATATGCGTCCAACGCTGTATCCCAGCTCCTGCTCTTGCAATTATCGAGCCGCATCTCTGTGCTAGTTGCTTCTGTCCGACTTCAACATCCATCACTATCCCATGCTGTCGAACATCTGGATCCTATCCTCGTCGAGGTCAATATGGTTCCCATGCCAAGTCTATAGTCGATTTGCAGATGTAATCATTGCCCAGATGGAGGTTTCTACTTTGGCTGCCCAATTTTGCTGCTATGTTGCTGCGTGTTATGCCATGCTGTGCTGTGTCGCATCGGTGTCGGCTGTACGTCGCCGCTAAATTTGCGCCAAAGAGATTGGCAAAACTTACCTTGATGTATGTGGTGGATGACGGTAGAAAGGATTGAGCGATGCGAGCGAGTACAAAGTGACTTGGCGCGGCACACACTCACACACTCACACCTTCGACGCAGTGGTGACCGCAGTCTGATTGCACTCTGCTGCTGCTGTGCTGCCTTTCCGCCTAAACAGTGCCGTGCTGCTGCCTCGTTTTGTTGGACGCAAGTCGCTGGCAGCGACTGACAGACACTGAATTTCGGCCCTCGCTCACCAATGGCGGTCCCAGCAGGACAATTTTCAATCCAAGCCTCCGCCAATCGGAACATTCACGTGACTGAGAACCTCGGCCGAAGGACATTTTACGATTTTAGGCATATCATGGTTGTTAGACTGTGAGCTGCAACGATCGAAAGTTAAAATCGCACGAGAACGACTCAGAGTCGGCGTTACTTGACATTTTGATTGCGGAGAAGAGCGAGAGAGGGAAAGAGAGAGCATTGGAGGGATGGGCGATCGGCGATCTTGCGACTCTCCGGCGCACCGCCGTGAAGACCGCCATTTCAGCTTCAGCTCGTGGTCATCACCGGCCCATACGCCTGCTTGGGATTGTTCAGGGGTGATCAATTCGTGCGGCACAATGCATTCTCTGCCTTCGATTCGGGTTCAAACAGCAATCATCGTCTCATCTGGCTCATACGGATAGACAATGACCGCGGCACAAACATCCATCTTGGAAGCCTTGCGGTGGTGGTGGTAGTGTGGTATGCGGCATGCCCCCCGCGACGTTGCCTGGACGCGAATCCATCCTAGGCAACTGCGACCTAAGCTTGTGCGTTGATGGTCCGAGCACTCTGCTTCGAGAGGAACGTACAGCTGATTCAGATGACTTCCGTCAATTCAATCATGGTCATTGGACCATCACGATGCGTTACTCTCGTAGCTTGTCGCTTCAGCGGCTGTCTGTAGCTGCACCGCATACAGATCTCACCCGCAATGTTGCTTGAAGCTTCGGTGTGGCCCACCCACTGACTATCTATCCTTTCCTCCGAGCGAGACGTCCCGCTCCACGGTTCGTCGCGCGTTGCAACCAGGTCTGAGTCTCGCTGCTTGCTAGGACACAGATATAATAGCACACGGTATGATTTATTCGAGTTTCAATTACGATTGCGCAGGGCAAGTGCCGTCTAAGTACCAATGAGGCGGGATCGGTAGACGTACAACTAGCAATCCGGACCTTATGTGCTTTAGATAGCCGAAAGGTCTGTTGGTTGACAAAGCACAATACAATAGGAGGGTGGCATGGAGCGTCAGTGATCCGGATTCTCAGCGACAGAGCACAGTCAAGAGCATCATTCTCTTTAGCACTCCTTAATGGCGGGTAATACTCACTTCCGAACTTCTCGTCGTAGCCTGGCGTGGTCCACTTGCCCTTCTTGACCATCTCGTCGACAGTGCGGCCGATCTCGGGGCGAGCAGCCACAACGTCATCCACAGTAAGCTGGTCGAAGGGTCGGGCGTCCTCGATGTTCTTCAGGGTAGCCTTGAGGTCCTTGAGCTCGGCCTCGATCTTGGCGGAGCTGGCCTGGGCTTGCTCGACCTGTGTGTATTGTAGCGAGCAGTAGCGGAAGAGAGCAATGTCAGTATTTGGATGATGGTGACGAAAGCGGGGTGTGAGCAGAAACCGAATCGTCAAATGCATCGTCCGACACGTCTGAGCCTGTGGGTGGGGTGTCGCTGAGAAGAGTCGGTAGCCAATCGCATCGCATCGCAGCATGTTGACGAGTAGCAATGATAGATGTCCGTGCGCAAGACATTTGAAGCGACAACATTGGTTGCGCTGGCGCTGCTGTGTATTGTAGTGGAAGATGTCGAGCTGCTCTATCGTCTGGAAACGTTTGGAGCTGTTGATCGTCATCGTGTTATGGATACGGGAGCCGTTGATGCGATAGACGAGCTGCGTCAATGCACAGCAGCTGTCAAGTTTGCAGCAGCCGTATTGGGTGGTGATGTCGTTGTCGATGCAACTAGCAAACAGTTCTCTTGCAGCCTGGTATCGAAACACATATGGCTTGTGGTCATAGTTGTCATTATTGTCGTTATTGTCGCTGTTGCAGTTGTTGGGGCAATCTATGACCGGTGTTGTTTGGTATCAAAGCATGTGAAAGGGCGAACGGTAAAGATGTCTGGATGTTGCCAAGGATACCGTCGCATCATGTCCCGAGGACACGACGGCAGCATATGTGGTGGTCGTGCACTGAATGTGGTGGTGAGTTGGTTAAGACTGTCACGAGCAGTCCGAGTGCTTCTAAGCTGAAACGCGATGCGATGCGAGTTGCAGCTGGTTGCGAATGCAATTAGGCGGTGCAATGCCATGTGTCGTAATGCGATGCGATGCGATGCGATGTCTTTGACTGGACGGGGATGCACTGAGGGACATGTGCGGACGATGCTTTTGGTGGATTCTCAAACGGATACTAACAGCCTTGGACTCGAAAGCGTCGATGGCCTTGAGCTGAGCCTGAACATCGTACGAGACGGGCTTGAACTCGGAGAGGATCTTCTGAGCCTGGCTGACGACGTCCTTGTTGCGGAGGACCTTGTTGTAGTGAGAAAAGTCGACGTCGGTGTTCTGCTGCTTGAGCTGGGCGAGCTGACGCTTGGCGTCGTCGGCGCGCTTACGGAAAGCCGAGATCTGAGCGAGGGTGTTCTTGCCAAGACCCAAGTTGGAGATCTTGGCGAGATCGACTGCAGCAGCACGGGCGGCCATTGTGTGTTGTAGGAAGCGACGGAAGGGAGAAGGAGGAGGAAGAGATGATGGTGGCTGTTGATGGAAGAGAGATCGAGAGAGTGGAGATGGCGACGGCGACGGCGACGGCGACGAGAAGGATGATCCCGAACAAACATCACACTGAGCCAGTGCCTCTGGAAATGAGCGTTGAAATTCGAGATTTCCCTTTTTCCCTATCGCTTCCGACTCGACTCGAAGCAGAGCGCGTGCGACGATCACTTTTGTGGATGTTAGGTCGAAGTTCACGTTTAATCTCATTCGCACGGAAATAGTTTCCGGGGAGAAAAAGTGTCTGTGCGCAGACGAATGTCCCGAATGCGGATTGCTCGCCGTCCAAAGGTGGCTGGCTGTCTTACTGTCTGGCTGGCGCTCGAACATTCACCGGTTGTTCGCTCTTTCTCGCATGCTTCTCTCGGCTGCTATCCGACAACAGACCTGGTCAGCTTTGCCCAGCGGCAATGAAAATGAGCGACAGAGAAAGAGAGAGGGAGACAGTGTTTGTGTGTGTGACAAGTGCAGAGGATGCGCGAGACCACACAATGTGACTGCAGAGCGAGAAAGCGAGAGAGAAAAAAGCAAGCCGACATTCTCGAGCAACGGGCGCAATACAACGCCACGTTTCTCCTACTTCCTTCCAGCCAGCTCAGACAAGCCACGCTTTCTCGCTCGCTCGCTAGCCAGCCAGCCAGCCAGCCTCTTGTGGGGCTTCTCTCCGATGCTGAGAACAGCGATATCGATACGTCCTTTGACGGTTATACAGTATCTTGCGAGTGTGATTCGGTCTGCGTGGCAATGGCTCGGCCTCCTCCCTGTGTTTCCTGCCTGCCCTGGTTGGAGCTGTCTAAAAATAAAGGGTTCACGCACGCGCCAACTCTGTGTGCTCGACTGTAGCTCTGTCTGTCTGCTCTTTCGCAAGCCAAATGCGATTTCGAGGTTGGAAAATGTCAGAAAGTGTCCGTGCTGAGCTGGTTGACTCTTTCGTTGGCTGACGTACACTTGCGACGCTTCCTTCTTCACCTCTTCCTCCTCCTCCTTTCCTGATCTCCATCAACACCGTCATCTGCAGTCCTTAAAGAAGATCACGCACACCACACTTGACACCAGCGAAACGCTATCCACGACATCGTGCTCGCATCTAAGCTTCTTTGCGCCGCACGCAGGCACGCACGGCTCGACTGATACTGCTCCACCACCACCGAACTGCACTGCACTGCACTGCAGACCCTTTGCACAGCATGTCACTTCCGGCCAACACAGCCGCTCTGCTCAATGAGCTTCATCGTGACGTCGCTCGTGCTCGTCCCACAGATGCGCTGCAATTCTGCGCAAACTGGTTCAACGCCAAACTCGAGGAACAGCGTCGTCAGCATCTCTCGTCCAATCCCGCCTTTGGCGCTGCTGCTGCACTTCCTCAAAACCCACTAGGGCCCAGCGATGTCGATTTCGGGGGCGTTGCTCCCGGTCTCGCCTCACCTACACAACGTGCTTCCCTCTTCACTTCGGATCCATTTGCTCCTGCCGCCGCGGCTGCGCTACCACCATCGTCAGCACCCGTACCCATGGACGCATCCTTCTCCCCCGACTCGACACCCGCACCAGCGCCTCCTACCAATTTTCCTCCCTTGGCGTCCACCTCCATCTCGAATGCGCCGCTCATCCCGCCCACCTTCAACCTCGCCAGGCGCACCTCGGTCTCGGCAGAGAGCATGGCCCCTTCGGCTGCCAACGCAGAGTCTGACGGCTCACCCTTGCCCAAGACCGTCATTGTCAAGTCTGAAGAGCAGATGCAGAGGATCCGTGGCTCCATCGGCAACAACCTGCTCTTCCGCAATCTCGAGCAGGACCAGTATCGCGACGTGCTCCTCGCGATGAAGGAGGTCAAGGTGGACGCGGACGTCACCGTCATCGAACAGGGTGCACAGGGCGACTATTTCTACGTCGTCGAGTCCGGCACGCTCGACGTCTATGTTCGCGCTCCTCCTCGCAACGGCGAACTCGAGTCGCCATCCTCGGCGTTAGGCGACAAAAAGGTGTCGTACGGTCCCGGTTCGTCGTTCGGTGAGCTGGCGCTGCTCTACGCCCAGCCGCGTGCTGCCACCGTGCTTTCCACATCGCCCTGCACGCTGTGGGCGCTCGATCGAATCACCTTCCGCTCGATTCTCATGGAGACCAACTCGCGTCGCCGGGCGCTCTACGAGAAGTTCCTCATGGACGTTCCTCTGTTTGAGCGTCTCTCGGCCGCCGAACGCGCCAAGATCTCGGACAGCCTCGAGCTGCGCGAATACGCGCCCGGCGAGGCTGTCATCACGCAGGGCGAGCGTGGCACCGAGTTTTTCATTATCGTCGAAGGCGATGCCGAGGTGCGCAAGACCAAGCAAGGCGCGCGCGAGGAGGTGGTGGGCAAGCTGTCCAGGGGCGACTACTTTGGTGAATTGGCGCTGCTCAACAACGCTCCACGTGCTGCTACTGTCGCTGCTGTTGCCGCTAGTGCAACCAAGTTGAGGGTGGTGACGATGAGCGAGAGGGCGTTTACGAGGTTGTTGGGTCCTCTGGCCGGGATTTTGGAGCGTCATGCCAAGGAGACGTATGGAGACGAGTACTCGTTGGGCCACGTCAATGCCAATGCTGCTACCAGCGTCAACAATGGCGCGTTGGCGGGTGCAGCGGGTGAAGTGGATGTCGGCAACAGCTTCCCGCACCCCATGGACTCGACTGCCAAGCCGGGCGAGGGGGCATGGAGCGCTCCTAACCCCTTTGCAGCAGCTTGATCCTGCGCACAGATTACTTTGTTCGATTGTATATCAACGACGTCTCAAAACACTCAGACTGTGCCCGACGAGGCTCTAGTGGTGTGTTCTGCTTGGCCGATTGTACGCTCTCGTCTTCTGCTCTGGATTGCGTTTTGACTCGGATCTTAACGATGCAACCAACAGCTAGTGCGCGCGGTCTCTCTCTCTCTCTCTCTGTGTCCTGGTTTTGACTCTATATTGGAAATGCCCACTCGTGTATGTTCTTCGAGTTTGCGCAGACTGTGTGATCCGCTAGGAGGTCGGTTGCTCAGAAGCATGCATTCTTTGAAACGGCGAGGTGGAGCAGGGACCTGGTTGCTGCGTGGGATTGATGAGGGTGTGACCACGTGCCGGCTGCATGAATAGGGCCGTGTGCAGCCTAGTCGGCGAGGGAAGGAAAGGGTTTGTGGCGCTTTGGTTGCACAGAAGTGTCGCTGCTCGCCAAGCCACATTGAAGGGAAAAAGCGGCGGTTGTCTCAGCTCTAACTTATATTAACTTACCAACCGGGGCGTATCATTCTGCCTGCTCGCAATCTGCAGGTCGTTGGCTGGAAGAAATTCGCTGCCGAGTGGAAGCAAACTCGGAGAGATGGAGGGAGGAAGGGTTCAGGCTGGAAGAAGTGCTATAGGAAGGGTGAAGAGCAGCATATACTTGCTTCCAGAGTGATATAAGTTCCCCCCTCCCGCTTCGAGCTGCGTTGGCTTCTCCATGCATCCGACCATCACTCCTTCCCTCTTCTCGAGTAAATGCTAGCAGTCGCGCAACAGCAGCCGCGCAACAACAAGATCATCGTCGACAGCACCGCATTCACGCCCGCCCACCGTTCTTCTTGAACCTTCAGACAACCACGCCTCGACAGTAGCCACACACAGGACGGCGCTGCAGGAGGGGGGGTTAAAGATGCCGTTCCTTGCGCTCCCCAAAAATGAATCGCTGCTTCGCTTCGAAGATGGCCAAGTGACGTTGCATTATCTCATCTCGACGCCCGCCCATCCAACGTTTGTGTATGCGCAGACACACGCGACGCAACTCGCCGCCTCGCTGCTGTCCGTCTCCCCCCGCATTCCTCTTTCTTGCACCACCACCACCTCTAGTACGACGGCGTCTGCGCAAGAACCAGTGCAGCTGGACCCCCGATACCCGCTCATTCTCTTCCTGCCCTCGGAGTGCTTCAGCGTCGCGCATCTGTTCTCGGCACAGCTGGCGGACGCGCGGCTGTCGGCGAGATTCAATCTGGTTGCAGTGGATCCGCGCGGGCACGGACTGACTCAGGATGTGCCCATCGCGCAGTGCGGCGCCGGGAGAAAGTACGACCTCGACATCAAGGCGGCCGACTGTCTCGATTTCACCCGCTTGCTCCTGCGCGGCGAGAAGACATGGGGGGCCGGGATGCACCTCGTGGCATGCAGCATGTCCGGGCTAGTCGCGGCACGGATGGCGGCGAGCTGGCCCGACTCGTTCGCGAGCATCATGATATCCAGTCCCATCCTGGAGCGCGAGAGCGATTTCATGGTCGAGAGCTTCCAGGGTATCAAAGAGCTGCTAGAGGAGGCCTGGCACACCCTACACGACGCACCCTCCCGCACCTTCGAAGGTCAGACTCAATCCGCGATGCTGGAGAGACGAAGCTATGGCTCGAACTCGATGACACCGAATCGCGCAAAGCTGCCTGGGGAAGTGGTGCAAGGCTTCACGTTCCGCTGGGCGGGCCGCGAGACCATCCCGCCCCACATTTCGTCTTACCTCTCGCGCACATGGCTCGAGCGTCTCATCCTGCACCACCAGGGTCTCCAAGCCGCGCGCGATTGGTGGTTCGACCTCTACTGGCTACGTCAGCCCATGCCCCCCTCCGCACTCGCTGCGATCACGTGCGCCCTGTTGGTTGTCGAGGGCGACACGGATCTTCCGTACGACCGCAACGTCGGCGACGAGATCGCCCAATTGTTCCCACATGCGCGCTCGAGGAGGGTAATCACAGTAGAGGGGGCGCCATTCCTGCTGAGCGTGACGCGGCCGGATGAGCTGACGCGGGTGATGTGCGAGTTTTTGAAAGTGGGCGAGATGCCGGCGCGGGAGAAGCAGGCGGTGGGGGATGCAGCGGGTTTGACGAGAAAGGTGAAGGAGAGGATGGTGCTGCGTCTGGATCCGGAGGAGATGTTTGAATTGGTGAAGGTGTATGCGCCGGGCCTAGTCGCCGAATCCGACGATGAGGACGACGATGACGATGACGATGAGGGCTCAGAGTTACAGAAGGAGGAGGAGGAGGAGGACAAGGAGGAGGACAGAGTGGATATAGGTGGCGACAGTTTCCCAATGCATTACCGACTGAAGCTGGACTATGACACCTCCTCTACCGCTGCCTCCGACACCACGACGATAACAGCACGCGGGTTTCCGACCACACGCCCCAAGAGGTCAGGATCGTCGTCGTCGTAGAACGCTGCTGCGGCCAACAACAGCTAGTTTGCGGCAGTGATGTTTCACCAGGGTGCCACTAAAAAGTACAGGCGGCGACGGCGCTCAAGGTCCTTTGGTCAGACCGCTGCACGAGACGCATCCTCAGGCGCGAGGTAAAAGCTGGTTTTGGGGTGCCGTCTGCATAGTACAGGGTTGGCGTTCTCTCTCTCTCTCTCTCTCTCATTTTTGCGTATAGCTCCTCACTCTCTGACGTTTATTCGCAATGTCAGTCAGATAGCTGGATTCGCTACTAGTTGAGAGTGGGTGTGCAAGAGAGCGGGTTCTGCTGTTATCTACCTAGGAACAGGGAAGGATGTGTCTGGTAGAAGCTGCAGCCGGCCAAGCGGAACGGAAAAGGACCCTGAAGAAGCTGTCAATTAACTTCGCTTAGCTCGCCTCTGCAATATGTGATCGATCTTATACCAGACATAGTAAACACTTTCGGAAATCAGGCTCGCTCGCGTTGAGCTTTTTCCCCTCGCTGTGCCGCGACGTGTTTGACGCCTTGTGTGGACATCGATTGCGTCATGCTTTACGTCATCTATCTTTTCTTGTCTTCTCAAAGAATTGGTGTGCAGCTCTAAATTCTGCTCGATGAACACATCACACACACATGCATAATGCACAAATTTGAAGGAAAAAAAAACATCACCACCGCCTGCCCACTCACTTCTTCCCGCCGCAAGTGGCAGATCCTCTCCCCCCTGTTTCAGGCCCTTGACGAAGCTGGTGCAAAGGCCGGCAGCACGAGGATCTCGGTGAATGGGCGCTGTCCGCAAGCGAGAGAAGAGAGTGAGAATATCCGCAACGGTGTGCTTTAGTGTGTACGAGCTAGGAAAGCAAGAGGGTCCACGGGAGGGTGCTGTAGCGAGGTAGTGAGGAAGCCACGGGGTTTTCTAGCGTCGATCCCTCCATGAGACAAGAGGGTCCTGGTGTGTCCGTGGTGATGGGAGACGCACCCACGACTTTTGTTTCTCCGGATCACATTTCTCAGTCTCTCTCCTTTGCTCCAGCTCTCGCTCTCTGGCCGTCGAACACATCAACTCCCACTAGCCGGAGTTTAGGCTGGTCGCTGTAGCTGCGACCAAACGGCCACCTGGAGGGGAAAGAAGCAAGGCGCGGGGGCGAGAGTAGAAGCGGGCCGGGTGGTGATCGCGGCTTGTGGGCGTCCCGGTGACTTAGGGTGTGCGCCCAAATCGTGTCTACCAGTGTTTTCGTTATCTCGGTTATGCAGCAGAAACTCTCTTCTCGACAAAGAGGCGAGGAGGCTTGGGCCAAACAGTGACTACGCCCCCTCCAAGGTTTTGCCCCGCCTGAGTTTGGTCGCCACCAGCAACGCCAGCATAGCATTCACTACTTGTAGCATCCGGACCATGCCGCATTCGACTCCAGAAGGAGCGGTCTTCGAGTAACGTTTGCGGTACAGCCAGCAACCACGGCGATTCCTGCCAGCCCAAGCGAGAGAGACGAGCGAGAACTCTTTCTATTCGCCGCGACCGCAACCGACCGCCTGGCTCGTGTGTCTTGACGGACTGCTACAGGGAGGAGCGAGAGGCGAGAGCCAGTACAGTACTGACAAGAGTTCGCTTCAATCGCCCTTTGAAATGTGAGCAGCAATAGAGCCCGAAACGCAGTAAAGCTGCGCCCCCTTCAAGATTCATCATGTGGCCTTGTTCCGATCTGAATTCAATTTCAAATGTGTAGGCTTCACGAATACAAAAGCTTCAAGTCGCAGCTGGCGGGGGTTCGCATGCACGGAAAGAGAGAAAAACTCAGCCTTGGTGCGGCTCTCGTCACCGCGTGGCATGGCGAGGGCCGATTCCCAGGAAAGCAGAGTGTTGTAATGCTGCTTTTTTGCGGACATCGATGCGCATTTGTAGTCGGCAGCACCGCTGCACATTTTTACTTTTTCCACTTTGTGAGAGTCGGATCGTCCGATTCCTGAGTGTCGATCCCCTATTTCGGTAATCCTGCGTGGAGGAGGGGAGGGAGAAAGAGAGAGAGAGAGAGGATGGGAGCAGATCAGAGAGACAGAGAGGATGCTGAGAGAAAAGAGGCCAAGGAGGAGGAGGAGGAGCGGTCGGTATCGCTTCATTCCGGTGTTGGTTGCTCGTTTTTGTTTTTGTTTTTGTTTTTAGTTTAAAGAAAATTAGGTTTCTTGGCCGTTTTGCCGCGCATCGAGCCGATCAAGCTGGAAAAGGCTCGTCTGGCTCGAGTTTGTGATTTTCCATCACCATCGCCGTCTCGGTTTGGCTTCCTCTTGCTCTCTATCACCTCAATCCCCACTCACACACATCCACACACAAGCCCCAATCGACGGACTGACCGACCGACCGAACCAGGCGTTCGCTACCAGAGCAAGCAAAGCACCCTTGAATCTCGGACCGCGCGCTGTCCCACTGTCCGACTGTACGACTGTCTCGCTTTCGGCCAGCACCAACCACTGGCACAACAAAGATCGTCGGCTCCTTCTCCCCCTCTTCCCTCTTCCTTCTCCTCTACCCTTTCCTCTTAACGCCGTTGCCGAGGCTTCCTTGCTGCGCATTTCCCGTTCCACCGACATCGAGCGAGGACGACTCGATTCTCAGAAACCGCCTCGCAATCGCATCGTCGCGCACCTGTCGCTGCGTCATTTGCCTTACCTTCCTTCCTTGCATCTATCCCATCGAGTCCCACCGATCCGGAACACGCGGTTCGTAGCTCGTGCTAGCACCCTGACCGGAAGCACAGTCACAGTCGCAGTCGCAGTCAACTCTTGCGACTCGGACTCCACCTCATCTGCATCTTGCTTTGATCCAACCATCCTCCTTCGACAATCCGTCATATCATCGTCATCACCTGCACTCCTCCTTCTTCTTCTGCACTCCTTGTCACCTCGGAGTCCGCCAGGCCAAGCCTTCTACCCTTCTCTTGCCGATCCTTCTGCAGTCTCGACCTCGCTCTCGGCTGTCTTTCTTCGCTGCCCATTTCTTCACAGCTAGACACATCTTGTGCTTGCCACCCGACAACTGGACCCTCTCGCGACAGCGTCCGTCGACGTCTTGTGTACCTCATTCGTTTGCTAGACACACACATCCACCTGGACGCTTCTCTCGCTGCTGATCATCATGTCCGAAACAGGTGAGTTTCAACCAAAAAGGGACGGGAGTCGACAGCGTAGCTTTCGGCAGGTTCTCAAGCTGCTATCGTTGTTGTAGCTAGGCCTCCTCGCTTGCGCTTGCGCTTGCACTTCGGCTTCGGCTTTCGTCCAGCAATCGTGCGATCCTCCTGTCTCCACTCTTATCGCTCGTTGATGCACGGGTTCCAGCTCACTGACCCCGTCGCTTTCTCTGCTCTCGTTGCCCATTTCCCTTTCTACTCACCATCACCATCACGACGCTTGCACGTCCCGGCCTCCTCCTCGTACGTTCACCACCACCGCCACCACCACCACCACCTTCTCCTCCTCCTTCGCCACGATGATCGCTGTACGATCGCCACGTACAGCCACCGCCACGAGGCCACCCGCCAAACCTCTACGCAGGAGCTCGCCCGTTCGCTCCACCGCCAAACACCATCTCGAGCCCAACCCTTTCGAGAAGTCGTTCAGCTCCGGACCCAATTCTTCGGAATCCATCGATCGTCGTCCCGACCTCAAAGGCGACACCAAAGCCAACCTTAGCACGCCTCCTCTTTCCACCAGACCAGGTGCCGCCTACCGCGACCGCACCTTTTCCAACTCCAAAAACCAGACCTCTCCGCAAGAATCCGGCTCCACTCCCAAACCCCTCTTGCCTCCCGTCGCCTCCATCACCTCGCCCGCCGGCGAGACCAATGCATACCCATGGTCTGCCGGTCTGACCAGCTCGCTGAGGTCCGGTCCCCTCTCGCCCGCCATGCTTGCCGGTCCTCAGAGCTCCCACTTTGACCCCAACTCGTTCCGCACCGGCTTCACCCCGGATCTCTCCAACTTCAAGACGGGCCTCACCCCCCTTGGCGGTGGCATGTCGTTCCCGCCGCCATCGCCCAACACGGCCGCCTTCCTGGCTGCCATGGTCAACAACACTTCCGGCGCCTCCACTTCGGTAGCCACCATCACGCCCAACACGCTTTCTGCTTTGACCAACGCAGCAGCTGCCGCCACCAATGGCGGATCCATGGATCCTACGGCTGTTGCTGGTAATGCGGGCGCTGCCCTGTCGACGCAACCCCAGAACTTTGCAGGCAAGCCTACGGATGCGCACAACGCCTTTGACCTCGCCTTCAGCCGTTCCTTCCCCAACGAGCGCGCCGATGCCAAGCACGCCGGCTCCAAGCTCAAAGCCGAACTCAAGTCGGGCGACTCGGATCGAAGCCTCTCGCAGAGCATCAGTCCACAGATGGTGCAGAAGCAACTCGAGGGAGGCGCCAACGGTGATCAGCAGAACGCCGTTTCGGGCCTCTTCCTCTTGAGTCGAGTACACCAGGAAATGTCCAAGCGCGATGGCGCCAATCCCGCCTCGACTTCGCTGTACGAGTCCAAGCCAGCACCCTCAGCTGCGGGCAAGAAGGGTGCCAACGCCAAGAACAAGGCGGCGGCGGCAGCGGCAGATGTTGCTGCCAAGCCCAACGGCAACAAGCGTAAGAAGTCAACCTCGACCGACGACAGCTTGGGGGCTGCACCCATCTCGACGAATGCACCCGCGGCCAAGGCGGCCAAGACTGCCAAAGGTGGCAAGAAGGGAGCTGCTGCTGCTGCTACGGCTGCAAACGCAGCTAATGCGCAACCCAAGGATGCAGCTCAATATGGCAACGGCGGCGGATCGTTCAAGTCGGAAAACGGCGGCGACGACGACGATCAGCAGTGGGACAGCGACGACGACATGAATGGCGACGGCAAGGGAAACACGGACGAGAAGCGCAAGAATTTCCTGGAACGCAACCGACAAGCGGCGCTCAAGTGTCGTCAGCGTAAAAAGGCCTGGCTCGCCTCGCTGCAGGCCAAAGTCGAGTATCTGCAGAACGACAACGAGAATCTGCAGAACACGGTGGGTGCGCTGCGCAACGAGAACATGTTCCTCAAGAGCCAACTGGTGCAGGCGACGGGAGGTGCGCCTTTGCCTGCCATGCCCATGGGCATGCACATGGGACTGCCCATGGCGCCACCGCCTCACGGCGTGGATCCACACCACTCGATGGGACCGGCGCCGATTGGCATTCCAGCAAATATGGCGCCCCATCCGGCGTACATGCATCCCGGAGCGTCAGGGCCGCCCATGTCGCAGGGACCGGGCGGAGCCTATGCTGCAGCGCACGCACCGCCTCGAGGAGGCGCGCCTGGGTTTGGCGATCAGATGCAACAGCAGCAGCAGCAGCAACGAAAACAAGGCGGACGACCTCGTTCGGAAGGGGATGTCTTGGCGCCAACTGCGGGAGATCAGCCCATGAACGGCGGCATGAAGCACGAACGAGAGTGGAGTGCTGCTTCTGCTGATGGAGCTAGGAGTGGCGGCAGCGCGAGTGGCGCAACTGCTACCATCAAGGTGTGATTTCTTGATCTACCCACCCCCCCCTTCCCTCTCCTTCTATACCACGTTTTGGCTCGCTTCAGGGCTTTTGGTCCCTCTGTATCCTTTTATTGGCATTCGGTGAACTCGACTTTATTCTTCGCCCCTCTCTCACTCTCTCTCGCCTTTGTATCTATGTCTCCCCTCCTCTTCTCTTGCGGCTTTTTGTTGGTGTACACTATATGTTTTTCTATTAGTCTTGTTTTGCATACACGGATGCAAGATCAAATGCACAGTCACACACTGGGTGTGAACGGCGGTGAGCGAGATGGTCGTGACCGTGTCGGTGAGGGGCGAGAAGGAATAAGAGGTGGGCACCGCGGCCTTTTGTGGGCGGGGCCCAACTTCATGGTACAGTACACGTGTTGTACAGTTGGATCGTGCAGCGGGCGGCGTGCGGATGGACGGCGATTGACGGATGTCGATTGCCGGGGTTTGGATGCATGTGGAGGCGAAAAAATGTTGGAAATGCAGGAAGAAATGGACGGATGGCGTGCTTTGATGCAGCTCCGCGTTGTTGTACGTCGGTAGGATCGTCCAGACGTGACTAGATGATGGAGGGGACCTTGGTTTGATCACTGACCACCACCACTACCACCATCGCACAGCACGCATCGAATCAGGATCTTGCAAGACCAGCTGCAACTCGACCCAGTCAAAAAAATCTAGACGCATCTATACGCGTGGCAAAAGCAGGCATGTCATCTGCAGCAATAGCACCGGCACCCGCACCATCACAGTACGACGGTGAAGGAGCGGCGAATCAGAAGCGTCGGTCGCTGTTCAAGCCATCGACGTGGAAGCAATCTAGTGGCAAAGCGGCGGCGGGTCACGTTGAGCCCGGGTTGGAGGCTCCCAATGGGCACCACCATCACCGCGGGGCGCAGACGCTGGACGGTGTCGAGACGGGGGCGCCTCTGACGGCGTTGGTGTCGGGCGAGGGGTATTCCTCGCAGCAGCAGCACGAGCAGAAGGAAGGGGGATCTGATCAGGCCGCTGCTGTGAGCGGTGGTAGTGGGGGTATCCAGGATGCACAACCACTATCGCAGCAGCAGCAGCAGCAGCAGCAGCAGCAGCAGCAGGCGTCGGCGGGGTCAGGCCTCGCGTCGGTCCCAGACGCCCTCGGCCGCATCGCCTTCTTCCGCCAAGACCAGCCGAACTACCACCTCTCGAACTCGACACTCGCCTACCCGGTCGTCTACAATGGTATCCGCTACCCGTCGGCCGAGCACCTCTTCCAGTCGCTCAAGTTCCTGCCCTCGCATCCGGAGATTGCCAGCAAAGTGCGCCGCGCCAAAGCGCCGCTCGACGCCATGCGCATCGCACGCTCGCACACACACCTCTACAACCCGGGCTGGATCGCCACCGGCATCAACGTCAAAGTCATGCACCACGTCGTCCTCGCTAAATTCAGCCAATACTCTGCACTCACCGAGGCGCTGCTCGAGACCGAGGACCGCGAGATCGTCAATGCCAGCCCCACGGACGTGTTTTGGGGCGAGGGCGGCGAAGGCGGCAGCGGCAGGGGCCGCAACGTGCTCGGAAAGACGCTCATGGATGTAAGGGAGGTGTTAAGGGCCAACAGCGGCGTCGGCTACGGCAGTGGCGCCAAGACTATGTAATGATCTCGAGCATGCAATTGCATTGTGCGTTTACAGTTGGTTCGCTTTCCAATGCCGAGCGTATATCTGTGTGTGTGTGTAGTTTTGTGTGAAAGCAGCTGCGGGAGATCTAGCCAGAGAGCTACGACGCACCACACAGCCCCTCACCCCTCTGCAGGCGCTCGACAAACTTGAGCCCGCGTAGCTCGTCCACCCTCTCGGCCACCGCCAGCGCCATGCCGGTCATCATATGCACCAGCACATGGCAGTGCATCGCCCACACGCCCGCACTATCCGCCTTCCAGCGCACCACGGCAAACCCGCGCCGGGGCACCGAGAGCGTATCGCGCACCGGCGCCTCGTCCTCGCCAAACCACACGGCGTCGTCACTGGATCGCGAAGACGACGCGGAGAAGGCGCCCAGGCCGACGCGCGACTCGGAAAGCGCCAGCACCGAAAACGCGTGGCCGTGCAGGTGGAACGGATGCGGCGCCTCGTCGCTGTTGTTGATGACCAGCTCGAGCGTGACTGCGCGCGAGGGGGAGGGCGAGAGCACGAGCTGGTTTGCAACGTCAATCGAGCTCGTGTTGAGCGCGAGGGTGTGCAGGAGCGGGGTGCGCGGTGTGCGCCATTGGGTGCGGTTCATCCACGACACGGGCACAAGGCCGTTGCGGTCCAACTTGGGCATGGTCACTGTGATGATCTCGCGCCGGTCGCCGTTGTCCAGATCGAGTGCCGGTGTCGGAGGTGCACCCAGCCCGCCGCTTCGGAGCGGACGCAGCAGATGTGCTGGTTCGTCGTGGCACGCCTGCTCGCCCGGTCTGCGCGGCCAGGCCTGCGTCTTCGGCACCCCTGCAGCACGAAGAATGTTGCGCTTGATGCGCATTTCCAGCTCGTGCTGCCGCTGCCGCGTCGACGACTTATACCGCACCACCGCTCGCGCCTGATAGTCCAAGTTCGGATTCGCCACGTTAAAGCATTCGCTATCCATCTCGGACCGCAGCCAAAACCCCGCCTCGCCACCATCACCCGCCCGATCAGCCGTCACCAGCACCGAGTACCTCTGCCCCGGAGCTATCGACACCCTTGTCGTCACATACGGCTCCACCACAACCCCATCTGCTTCAACTACAGTCAGCACGTGCTCGTCGATCGAGAACGTCTGATGCCCTACAGAGCCGACATTGACGAGACGCAGGCGGTGGGTCTTACGCGGTTCCAGCTCGATAACCGCCTGCTGGAGAGCGGCGGCGGCGGCGTCGGGGGGAGGAGCCGTGCAGTTGAAGTGTTCGTGATTGCTGCGGAGGAGGCGGGTGCAGTCGAACGTGCCTCGGCCGTTGATCAGGATGTTGTCCGGCGTCGGCTCGAACCCAAGCGAGTGTCGCGAGATAAACCAGGACAGCTGCTCGATGCCCGGAGCAAAGTAATGGTCGCCGAGAGTGATGACCTGTTCGTCGTCCCACCGGAGTCCTGCAGTCGCGAGTAGGGTTTCCTCGCTCCTACCCCTAGGATCGCGGACGACAAGCGTGCCCCACAACCCATCCGCGCGAGCCATGCCCGAGTGCGAGTGCCACCAGTGCGTGCCCACATCCTCGTGCGTCACCTGAAACCGGTACGTGTGCGATCCACCGGGCTGCACCGCACACGATGTGAATCCAGGAGCACCGTCCTGTTCCGGCACCCCGCGCATCGCCAGCCCGTGCCAGTGGATCGCCACGCGCTCGTCCGTTCCCCGAGGGTAGTACTCGTCGACCCGCGTCGAAAAGCGCGCGCGCGCCGCTGCGTTCCACTTTGCGAACGAGGAGCTGTCGTCGGCAGACAGCTGGTTGTTGACCTTGACGACCAGCGTGTCCCCCACGTTGGCCTGGATAGCCGGTCCGGGAAACCGCCCGTTGACGAGGATCATGGGCCGCATCACGCCGTCCGGAGCTATATCGGTGCGCGTGACGTTCCATTCGTGGTACTGCACCCGCGGCATATCTCCAGCATCACCCGCAATCTGAGCTGTTGGAGACCACCACGGATGCACAGGCGTGCGCACATCGATGCTGCGCAGCAGAGCCGCCCATTGCAGCGAGCACCAGCACAGCGCACACATCGCGGCGACGCCAAGCACACCTGTACGCACGCGGCCTGTCATGGTGATTGCGTGTGTGGGACCAGGCGATGGATGGTGCACCGGACATGATGATGGTCGTCCAATATTGTCGTTTGTCGTAGTAAGCGCGACTAGTTTGGAGTAGCAACCAACGACCATCGGAGAATCCGCCGAACCAGACTCATCCAAGTTGACTGAAGCGGTACAGTATCAGCCAGCGCGGCCGTCGGCGGTCGGCAACATGTTGCGTGACAGCAGCGAAAACGTGATAGCAACAAGAAGAGCAAGAAGAAGAACAACAACCAGCAGCCCGAAATTTCGGCTAGTCCGATTTATAATAGGGCTCGATACTCGCTCGGCCTCAGCAGCTCCGGACACGTTCCCATCTTGCAGCAACAGCCGAGTCTCGCTTCGGGTGCAGCAACAGTTGGGACCCTTTGTGGCAACAAAGAAGCCTTCTTTGCCTTCCCATACTCGGCCCTGCCGATCCTGCTTTACTGTAGGCTCTGACTCTGTCGCAGCGTGTCACCGCTCCTTGTGTTGTTATGAGCAACTTGACAGTCGAGTCGGGTGACGGTATCACACAGCATGCCCGCGCTGTCAGGGCGATTTTGGCAATTGAGCGCAACTCGACAGCCGCGTTGTTGCGTTGGAATTTTGGCACAGGATCGACGCGACCGACGTACAGTATGCTCGCTCGACTTAGGCTGCTGTTGTTCCAAACGTGCTAGTGGCCTGCAGCTCCTTGCACCAAGAGGGTAGCTGCATGTCCGTGGGTGGACGGCTCTCGGCTGCGCTCCAGACACGTTCCCGCCGGTGCGCACTCGTCCGTCAGTGCCGAGACTGTACTCCGCCCAGAGATGTTGCGTACCTACTGTACTGTGGTGCCTAGGCTAGCTTCGACCTTCCAAGAGCGCGCGCGTATCTCGATGCATATATTAGTAACGCCGTTCTTTGCTCTTCTCGGGCTCCAACCTGCTGCTCATCGAATCCAACGAGCGATCTCTACGCCTTGACATTCTGATGGCCATCATGATCCAAGTCTTGACCGCCACCTCGTCCTTTCTGGCTCTCCTGGCCTTTGTCGCCGTCCAGCTGCCCACATGGACACTCGCAATGCAGCCTGCGCAGGCCCAGGACATCACGCAGATCGAGCACATTGTGCTGTTCATGCAAGAGAACCGAGCCTTCGACCACTACTTCGGGACCGCAGCGGGCGTGCGCGGCTTTGGCGATCCCAACGTCGTCATCAGCAGCGACACAAACAAGACGTCCTTCTGGAACCCCGTGTCGGCACCCGCCGCCGGTAGTTCGCCTCCTTCGCCCCCAACCCCGCCTCCCGGAGTGACGCACCTGCTGCCCTGGTACATCAACCACCAGGGCGGCGACTCCAACGACCGATGGCAGTGTTCCCTCGCCGGGTCCAACAGCTGGCAGCAGAACCACGCTGCCTTCGACAACGGCAACGTCAACAAATGGGCCTCCAAGAACACGCCCTTCTCGCTGGCCTACTACAAGCGCCAGGACATCCCGCTACACTTCGCCGTCGCCGAAGGCTGGACGCTGGCAGATAACTACCACGAGTCGGTCATCAGCTCGACCGACCCGAACCGCATCTCGTGGCTCGCGGGGACGATCGGCATCGACCAGGCCAAGCTCAACCTCGGCGGGCCGGCCATCGACAACAGCGAGACCGCGGGGTGCGAGACGGCCAGCGATGGCTCGACCTACTCGTGCTACCCGTACAAATGGAAGACGCTGCCCGAGTACCTCGAGCAAGCCGGCATCTCGTGGCAGGTGTATCAGGACACGGACAACTTTGACGACAACCCGCTCGCGTGGTTCCAGCAGTTCCAGCAGGCGCCCACTGCCTCCCCGCTCGCCCAAAAAGGTCTTGCGTTCGTGGGGCTCGACAAGTTCTACTCGGATGCGCAGCACGGTACGCTGCCGCAGGTGAGCTTCATCGTCGGGCCGACCGAGCTGAGCGAGCACCCGCCTTACGGCCCGCTCGACGGTGCATGGCTCCAGAAGAAGGTCGTCGATGCCGTGACGCGCGGGGCCAAGTATGCGAGCACCGCGCTCATCGTTTCGTACGACGAGACGGGCGGGTGGGCGGACCATGTCATGGCCCACTTCCCCACACCCACCGAGGCACCCAACGAGTGGATCGTCGACCCGTACAACAAGTCGCTCGGCCAGCAACCCGTCGGCCCAGGCTTCCGTGTGCCCTTCTATGTCATTTCACCCTTCACGCGTAATGGCGGCGTGTTCTCGGAGCCAGCGGCACACGAATCCCAGATCCTCTTCGTCGAACAGTGGGCCCAAGCCATCGGCAAACCCTTCCGCCAGGAGAGCATCACCCAGTGGCGCCGCACGCAGCTGTCCGATCTGACGTCGATGTTCGACTTCTCGACGCGCGACACGTCGCTGCCCGCACTCCCCGACGTGCGCGCCGCCAGCCAGGACAGCAAGGGCACCTACAACGGCTACGCCACCTGCAAGGCCAAGTACGGCGCGCACCAGCCGCTCGTCCCCTGGGCCCAGGCCGATGCCGACGCCTGGGTGCTCGAAACCGGTTTCAAGCCCGTCCGCGGCACCCCAAGCGAGGGCCACTTCTACGTGTTTGAGCAGGCCAACCGTGCGCTCAGCTTCGACACACGTTCGGGAACCCTCGCGACCAGTGCTGCGGTGCGCGACCACTCGGCTGCCGACCAGAGGTTCGTCGTCCACGCCGTCAGCCGTGCACTCAGGAACAAGGCATTCTACCTCTCGCCCGCCGCCGCCGCCGTTGCGGGCCAGTACATCGGCAGGGACGGACGGCTGACGGGTGATACGCGCAGGGCGGCCGTGTTCGTGTTCGATGACGCCAGGGACGGCAAGGGCTACGAGATTCATGCTGATGCGAAGCTGCCTGGCGCGTTCGAGGGCAAGAGCGGAGCCAGGATCTTTTCAGTGACATATTAGCAGCGCTGCTCGGCTCGGCGCATTGGTGTTGCTCCTTTCACTCGCACAAGTTGATGTACGACGTTCAGAATCAAACCCGTTATATTGCAAAGAAAATAATATCACTCACCACTGCGTCTCGCCATCTCAAGCGACGACAGGGGTAGCGGTGATCGCAGACACAGCACTGACCTTGAGAACCGCGGCATCGATGAGAGCCTTTGCCTGCAGCTCGGCCTTCTGGAAGACCTCGACAGCGTCTTTGATGCGCCTCGCCGTCTCGGGGTCGTCGTGGATTGCGCGCTCGAGCTCGGCCGCGTTGTTGGCGAGGTAGTCGCTAGCCACATCAAACACCTGCGCCTTGCCGTCGGCACGCAGCGGGTCAACCTTGAGCAGCGGCAGGGACGACTCGGGAAGGTCGTGTGCATACGTCATACTGGGCTTGTACACTTTATCGCCAGCAGCGCGGATTGGAGTCTGGAGTGCAATCATCTCGGCGAGCGTGGGCGCGAGGATGGTCACCTGCTGCGTACCCAGTTCCGGCATGGCGAGCACCTCGTTGATGGCAATGTAGCTTGCGCCCTTGATGGCAGGCAGTCGTTTGCCGGGGGTCGAGAGGGCGATGGAGCGATAGGCCTGGTAGATCTGTGCCATTCGCGGCGACATGGGGTGCTGTGTCACCGGGTTGTCGTACACGGGACGCTCGGCGGGCGCCATAAAGTGCGTCAGGATCTCGTTGTAGTAGGGCGAGATGTAGAGGCATCCCGCCTGAGCCGCGGCGAGTGCCTGCGGGACCGAGAACAGCCCGGTGCCCAGTGTGCTGATCCCGTGCTGGCTCTCCAGGATCCGGGCGGCAAGCATGCCCGGCCCCGTGGAGAGGATCTTGATGCAGTAGCGATCTTTACCGATACCGGCCGCAGCGAACTCGCGGTCGTACGCCAGAGCATGCGCCACGATCGCCTCGGTGTTGTACGCATGCGCGGGCGACGCCTGCAGCAGCGCCCGTCCCGAGATATTACCCACGTTGAGCGCGCACAGCTTCACCGAAACACGGTCGAGGATCGTCAGCCAGTCGGCACCAGGGCTATCGCGGATGACCTGCTCGAGCAGAGCCTGGTTCTGCTCCAGAGCAAGCGCGTCGGCGACGATGAACTGGTTCGAAGTCATGTCGCACGGCTCGATGCCGAGCGCCTTGAGCTGCAGCGTGAGATCAACGTCGAGTCCATCGACATCAATCACGAGCTGCTGCGCTGCACTCGCGATAATAGGTACGGTCTCTGCGGTCATTTCTGTTTTCGACAAGACGGTGGAGTATATGGTTGTGTTTGTGTTTGTGGGGAAGAGTGGGCCGAGGTGTGTCGCAAAGGCTAAGGCTTAGGATATTTATTCCAGAGTCGCACACAGAAGGCTCGCTTCTCCTTTCCTTTCGGAGTCTAGAATGATGGCTGAGTCGACAAGATGGCTGAGTCGGGATGATAACCGAGTCGGGAAGGCAATGTGACTCCTAGTGGCACAGGTACTGTAGATCAAGTTGGGGATCAAAGCAAGAGATGCCGGGTGCGAGCAGGCAATATTGAGTCGTCGTCGGTGAAATACGCGGCCGAGCGGCAAACGTGGGGGGAGCTTCGGCGTATTTGAATTGCCGCACACCGACGGCGCGTGGCTCTTTGCTCTCCGCGGCCAATTGTTTACCTTTGGTACGAGCAGCCGCAATAAGCAACACGCGAACAGTGACAAGACACCAACGTGCCAAAGCGCAGCAGCTTGCCATCCCCGACAGAAGCAAGAGTACACCGAGGTGGTCTTCTTAACTCGACAATGCGGTAGGCGATCGCATTCGTATTTCAACGCCGCTCTTCTTTCTTGCCACACTCACTACCACAAAGACGACATCATCAGCTACCACCACAACAGAGCAGCAACAATGCCAGGCGAATCGAACCAAGTCTCGTCCTCGTCCTCGTCCTCGTCCACGTCGGCGTCCAAGCTGACGGGGCCCATCGTACTGCCCTCGCACCAGCTCCCGGAGCGGTTCTACCTGGGTGGGCCGCGCATCTCGTCGTTCCGCGGTGAAGCTTCCAAGAGCCAACGGGAGCCTGAAGACTGGGTCGCTTCAACGACATGCTGTGCGGGTACCGACTCGCTCGGCCTCACGCGTCTTCCTACGACGGGCACGCTGCTGATCGACGAGATCCAATACGATCCCGTTGCGTGGCTCGGATCGGCCCATGTGGACAAGTACGGCAACGACACGAAGCTACTCATCAAGCTGCTCGATGCCGGTCAGCGACTACCCATCCACGCTCACCCACATGCCGACTGGG
Organism: Sporisorium graminicola; assembly: GCF_005498985.1. NCBI lineage: Eukaryota > Fungi > Basidiomycota > Ustilaginomycetes > Ustilaginales > Ustilaginaceae > Sporisorium > Sporisorium graminicola. The sequence continues at coordinate 272,149 of NC_043732.1, forward strand.
CGCGAGCCCACGTCAACCGCAACCACGGTAAAGCAGAAGCCTGGCATATCTTGACGCCTGGTCAAGTGTACCTGGGTTTGCGACAAGGTGTTTCGGCGCAAGACATGTTGAAGATGGTGGATGCACAGGAGATCGAGGTGATGTTAGGGATGATGCATTGTGTCCAAGTGGAGGCGGGCGATACGGTCTATGTGCCACCTGGCATGCTTCACGCTATCGGCCAAGGAATCCTGCTGGTGGAAGTACAGGAACCCGAGGACCTTTCGATCCTGCTCGAGTGGCGAGACTTCCAACTCGACGGCCGAAAGTACGGCCATCTGGGACTAGGCTTCGAGAAAGCCATCACCGCCGTCGACATCGATACGCTGACCGCCGACCAGCTTTCGACGCTCGTGACGCGTGCCAAGGGACGCACCGACAGCAATCTGCTCGCTCCACAGGCTCTTGAGTACTTCCGCATGGACCGATTTCACCAAGATGCCACGCTCGATGCCAGCTTCCAAGTCGTCGTCGTCCTCAGCGGTAACGTTGAGGTGCAACCAGCAGCAGCAGCAGCAGCAGCAGCAGCAGCAGCAACAACAGAAGCAAGGTCAACATCAACGCTCAAAGCTGGCAGCACCACCCTACTGCGACACGCTGACGGTGCGGTACAATTCAAGGTGCAAGATGGTGCTGCATTTGTCGTCATTCGTCCCCCTTTGTAGATGTATGACATGGAACGCAATTGCCCTTCCCACTCTTGTGTTTGCTTCTGTGGTGAGTGAGAGTGTTGCAGAGGCATCACCATTCGTCGACGTCGACGCTGATCGGCTCGATGGAAAAAAAAATGTCGATTTTTGTGGTTTGATTTTCTCAACGATTAAGTTCGTTGATACCAAAATATTTTATTTCCAAATATTCAGGAATTTCGGCTATACTCTCTGCCGAAGAAGCCGCTGTCCAAATGCCGGTATACCGCCTTCCACCTGGCCCACGTCCTCCATCACCACTACCACCACCACTACCACCACCACGATCAGTCACGGATCGCAAGCATGACGGACGACAACGAGACACAAGTGCGTGTGCCGTCTATCCAGCCTGGGGTTGACATCATCGGTCTCTTGCATCGAAAGGACTCCAGCAGCAGCAGCAGCAGCAGCAGCAGCAGCTCGGGAGACCGACGCATCGCGCTCATCTTACACGGCCTGCTCGCACACAAGAACCAATGCTACCATCGAGCGCTTGCAGCAGCGCTGCCCATCGACTCGTTCCGGTTCGACTTCAGAGGCAATGGCGACACGGGCGGGGACTGGACGATGGGCAACCTCGGTAACGACGTCGAGGATCTGTCCAGCGTCATCCGCCACCTGCACCACCAACTCGGATACACGCTAGAGCTGATCGTGGCGCATTCCAGAGGATCCATGGTGTCATGGATTTATCTCAGTCGGCCTGAGGCGGAGCTGAAGCGGGATATGGGTGCCAAGGGCTATGTAGATAAGCTGGTGGCCGTGTCGGGGCGATGGCACATGAAGAAAGTGTTACAGAGCTATGCTCGCTTTCAGGAGGGGTTCGACAAGCAAGGATTCTACGAGTGGAACATCACCAGTGCGGGCAAGAAACGCAAATACATCGTCTGGCCCAAGGACCTGCAAGCAATGTCCCAGCTTGAAACCCCCGTTGACTACGTGGCCAAGCTCAACACAAACACCCACGTGTAAGCCTTCCACCAGCCACCCTTTCTCACGACCGTAGTAACCACGACTGACAACCCCACTTTTTTCCTCAATCCCCCACCACCCCTTGGTGCTTTCGTGGCTGTGGCTTCAGATTGATACTGCACGGTAAAGCTGATCAACTAGTCGATGTTCAAGACGCTCGATGCTACTTTGAAGCAATCTCCTCCAACCCTAGACGCCGACCCGAGACGCATCGGTTGCATTTGGTCGAGGGAGCGGATCACATGTGGAGAGGGTGCACGCAGCCCGTGGTGGATCAGGTTCTTGCGTGGTATGCAGAGGGTGGGCGGGCCAGGACCGAGTCAAGCGCCGCCGCCGCAAGACCCACGACTTCGACGTCGAGATTGTGACCTCGCTCTCAAATGAAATGGCAATGACGGCAGAACAGCGTTATATTTTTTGTCCCCACCGGATGTTGCTGCGCTGTTGAACTTTTGCGCTGCAACTTGATCTCGTGCTCGACTGTTTTGCGAAGACATATATACTCTGCCCCGAGCTCACAACCCCACGCCGCTCTCTTGCATCGAAACGTCTATACACACAAAAGTCGCCTTTACATCTGCAACCATGGCCGGCGAAACCTCAGCTTCGTGCCTGCTCTTTGTGCGCATCTGCCAACTAAAACTCCAGGGCAAGGACATGGACGATTTCATCCAACGTCTTCAGTCCCTTTCGCTCGAGTACAAGCAAGCCACCGCCGGTCGAGCTGTCGAGGACGACGCCCTCAAGGCCATCCTCATCAACGCCACTTTTACCATCCCCGAGTACCACCTGGTCGTCAAAGATTTGACCGAGCGTGCTCGCTTGACCGACTACTTTACCGTGGCCCAGGCGCTGCAGAAGCGTTGGAGGGAGATCAAATGAGCCTCGCCATCGCCCCCGATTGCGCGGGGTTGCTGGATCGAGATCTTGTCTTGGGTCATGCCTTTTCGAGCTCTTCCTGCCAAGAAACAGCCTTAGCTGTGTAGGTGTGCACATGCAACCATCGGTCACCTCGACTGTTTGCTGTTTCGGACGTCAGACTTCCGACAAACGCCGATTCCTGACACCGCCACCCTCGCATTCATGTCGGCTTCCTTCTGCTCGTTGTCTATCTTTCCTCATTTATCATCTCTGCCTCAAACTCGTTCAAATTCAACTATCCACTTCTCCGCAGTGGATGGCTTGTTCTTCACTGAGTGAGATTTCAAAGCATGATCATCGCTCCATCGCGCTGAAGTAGCACTGCAGCGCGCGGTCTAGAGAGCATCTGTCCTAAGCGAGCTCGTCTTTTTATTCCATGACAAAAGGCTCAGAGAGTCAACGTCGGCTATGCTCAACGTGCAGCGCCAAGAACTAATGCCCCCTTGTTAGCCGCTTACTCGAACGCTGTTTCGTCTGCACTGTTTGCTCGCGTGGACCTGCCCCACTGCGAAATGCCTGCAACGATGTCGTGCGCCAATGCATGCTAGTGTCAGTATGGAATAGCTCCTTCCGCTAAATGCGAATGTCTTGGCAGTCGCAACACAACTCTGGACCCTTCCTTCTCTCTAGACCTGCCCAAATAGACACGGGCCTTGCATCACCGACCCGCTGCGAAGCTTATCTCCTCTCGCCGTCGGACTTGCTGTCGGACAACGTCGCGTTGATGCCGTCGCAAGATGGCGCAACAGCTTGCCGCCAACCGAGCTCTCGATTCAGGTTGCATCGGCCCACCTTGTTCCGCTTTGCCTACCTCTTGACCATCACACATCTCGCACAGCTTTCGCGTCGTTCGCCGGCAAACGAAGGCCGGCAACGAAGCGCTCGCGGCGTCAAGGCCAAAGCGGCGTGTAGCGTCTGCCTAGCATACCGCGCACCAAGGAAGACACTTGGACGTATATAAGAGTCAGGCTCCTCGACAGCGATGGAAAGAGTGTCCATCATCTCACCCCTAGATCCTAGACTGTACAGCCTCTTCCTCTCTCAAAGATGCTCACGCTGTCTCTCGTTCAGCTGACCACGCTGGCTCTGGTGCTACTCAGCGCGGGCCAGGAAGCCCTTGCTCGTCCGGGCAAGCTCCGACCTGTCGAATCCGTAAGTTGACACCCGTGTCCGCCGTAAGCAACCTGCCTTACTCATCGAAGACTGACACGCTCCCCACACACACACACACATATACACATATAGAAACACCTGCGCCACGACATCAAGCGCAAAGACCTCCTCTCCGGTGCACGCAAGCTTCAGTCGCTCGCCTACGCCACCTCGGAACGCAACCGCGTCTTTGGCTCGCCCGGACACAAGGCCACTGTCTCGTTCATCCAGGACGAGATCCGCAAAGCAGGCGGCGGAGACTATTACGACGTCTACCTCCAGCCGTTCACCGCGACCTATGCGCAACACTCTTCCGCGCTGGCCATCGACGACAAGCTCACCAAGTCGGTCACGTTTACGTATTCGCCCAACGGACACTTCAACGATACCGAGGTGGTCAAGGTGGCCAATGCCGGTTGCGATCAGGCTGACTTCCCAGCTGAGGTGGAGGGCAAGATCGCACTCATCCAGAGAGGGACGTGTACGTTTGCTGTGAAGGTGGGTCGTGCGGGCACGGCCAAGGCTGCAGCTGTGATCATCTACAACAACGCCGCGGGTGATGTGGCGGGCACGTTGGGTAGCAAGGGTCCTGCCCCCGAAGGGCCGTTTGTCCCTGTTGCCGGTGTCACGCAGGATGTCGGCACTGGCCTGGCCACACGCCTGGCAAATGGCGAAAAGGTGACGGTGGATCTCACGCTCGACGGCGTCATCGAAGACCGCGTGACGCACAACGTCATCGCCGAGACCAAGGGTGGCTCCAAGTCGCAAGTCATCATGTTCGGTGCACACTCGGACAGCGTCGTTGCCGGACCCGGCATCAACGACAACGGCAGCGGCTCGATCGCTCTGCTGACTATCGCCAAGCAACTCGCCAAGTACAGCGTCAACAACGCCGTCCGCTTCGCCTGGTGGTCCGCCGAAGAGTACGGCCTGCTTGGCGCCGAACACTACGTCACCAACCTCGACCAGGCGGGCAAGGACCAGATCCGTCTCTACCTCAACTTTGACATGATCGCCTCGCCCAACTACGTCCTCAGCGTCCACGACGGCGACGGCAGCACGTTCAACCTGACCGGCCCCGCCGGCTCTGCCCAGGCCGAAGCCATGTTCTTCGACTACTTTAAGAACATCGCCAAGCAGCCGCTCATCGAGGGACCCTTCGACGGACGCAGCGACTACGGTCCGTTCCTGGACGCCGGGATCGCCGCTGGAGGCCTCGACACGGGCGCAGAGGGGTTGAAGACCGAAGAGGAGGCCAAAGTGTTCGGCGGGACTGCTGGGATCGCATACGACCCCAACTATCACCAGGCGGGCGATACCATCGACAACCTGGCCATGGAGGCGTTCGAGATCAACACAAAGGCCATCGCTCACGCTGTAGCCACCTACTCGACCAGCCTCGACAGCCTCGGCCCCAAAGATGCGTCGACAAAGACAAGGAGAGGCGCGGCCGAGGCCAAGAAGGTGGATCACAGCACGCATCGCTGCGGAGGCGATTTGTCGGTTATGTGAGCAGCACGCATCTGTAATGTCCGCCCACACGATACAATGTCAGGGAAGATACGATGATAGAACATCGACAACCAATTTGAAAGCATTAACAAGGAGCTCATCCTCATTTTCGCTGTAAGGGTCCTGTGTTGAGCCGCCGGCTTGAAGATCGTTATCGAACAGAACAGTGGAAGAGTGCATACACTCCAGGTTGCAGAAACCCTCAACATCCAGACCTCCGCCGGCTTCTATGAAATTGAACGCAAAAACGTACTGTACACCCTCGACCTGTCTAGCCGAGTCCGAGTGTCCTCATGACCATACCGGCCTGTGCAAATATGGTCAAGGACTAGCGTGTGAACCTGTTCGAGATATTGACGAATGCCGGTACGCACTGCACTTGTCCTTATCTTCCTCTTTACCGTGTACGAGCGGTTTCATTGTGAGAGTCGTCGTCGTGGCAGCTGTGTGTCGCTCATCATTAATCACGATCGTTCCTTCCTGTTCTCCCACCATCCTGCCCACCATCGTCGAGGCCGTCCCATAGTTCCAAGCGGCCACTTGAGAACGCTCTGCTACACCGACCAAGTCTTCACCGCCATCATGATGTCGCAACGATCCGTCCGTTCAACACCTCAACCGACAACAGCAAGCTGGACCCGCTCGGACCAGTACGAGCCCCTCGCAACCGCACCTCCCACGACTCCGCAGCAGGAGCTCGACCTGGGCGACAAGCTCGAAAAGCCCCATGAGCACCGTCTCAGGACCTGGCTCGAGCGCATCGAACACAACCAAGCAGCCACCCGAGTGTTTTGGTTCTTTGTTGGCTTTTACTCTTCAGCGCTTCTCTGCGGCGCCATCATTGTTGCTATTATGCGCAAATGAAGCTTGCATTTGTTGGCTCTGTCGATCTATTCTTTGGTACACTTGGCAACGCCTCGGCCGCCTTTGGTACGCAGCTGCTTTGACATGGCGTTCGCAGCGACAACCGGCTCGCTTGTCTGCGGGCAATCCACAACTGGGCAATCCACAACTGAGCTTGAAAAGAATTCATTTGAAAAGGGTTCGTCGCATGTCAAGAGATTGGTTCGGCAGAAGCTGTTCGGCAGAAGCTGTTCCGGCGGTCGGAGTCGAATGCAGAAAGAACACTTTGCAGCAGAGTGTTTCATTGGCACTCATAGCAGTGCCCTTCCAGAGAAGAGCTTTTCTCGCGGCCTTATAACAACTGACGAGCGGAACAGAGCCTGGTCTCTCATTCACCATCACTGCCGTCGCCTTTCCAGCTTCGAGGGGCAAAGAAACGTCGCTCCTCGCGCTTCTGCCATGTCGAAAGCATCTCTCTACGGAAAGCGGCCTGGCATCTTGCCAGAGACGAGCTTGGCGTCCGCTCGTCCGACTCACGCGAAGTCGCTCTCTTGGAAAGCCAAGCTGGGTCTCGCTGCCTTGGTCGCACTTGCATGGCTGCGCTTCGACACGCGCGGCCACCGCATCCGCAAGCACAACCCTGCCCCCGCGCCACCAACTGACCATGACGGCCGCCACGGGTGGGCGAGCTTTCCCCGCAAGGATGATCCCTTTCATTTCCTGCCTTGCACCAACGACACGCTGCCACCACCGCGCCTGGAGGACCCGCATCCGCTCGACTCGTGGAAGAAGCTCTACCAGCCTGACCCGGCTCAGTGGCTTTGGGGCAAGATAAACGCAAATGCGCTCTACCTCTGTGGCTGGCTGGATGTACCCCTCGACTACACCAACGCCTCTGATGCGCGAGTCGCACGTCTTGCAGTCGCTCGGTTCCAGCTGGATCCTCTGCCATCGAACCGTACCCTCGTGATACAGCCCGGTGGTCCAGGTGGATCAGGCACCGAATCCATCTTGGAGGAAGGTGAACTCATCTCCCTCGAAGGCTCCAACGGAACCTTTGACGTGCTTGGCTGGGACCCACGAGGTGTTCCCGCAACGCAACCGTCCATCTCCTGTTTCCCTCACGATGCAGATCGCGATCGTTGGAAGCTGATCACCAACCGCTCCTACAAGGAAGGCGATCCGCGACAAACCATGCTCGTCGCAGACGCTATGAACGAAGCCGTGTTTAAAGCTTGCCAAGCCAAGTACGGCGACGTTGCTGGCATGCTCACTACCACGTTTGTTGTGCGCGACCTCGACGAGATTCGAAAGGCAATGGCAGAGGAGCAGCTTAGCGGCTACTTTGTAAGCTACGGTACCGAGATCGGGCAGATCTACGTCAATATGTTTCCCAATCGTGTCGGCAGACTCGTTCTCGACGGCACCATCTATGAACGCAACTATAGGCTCATGGCTGGTTTTGGATCGCAAGGCCTCGACAACATCACAGATGCCTTCCACGATGGATTCCTAGGCGAGTGCGTCGATGCAGGACCAGCACACTGCGCTCTAGCGCAGCCCCTCAAGCAAGGCGATCCTTTGCCAACAAAGCAAGACCTCATCAACACGATGCAAGATTTGTTCACCCAGCTCCTTGAGCGTCCCGTTGCCGGATACACCAACGACTCGGGTCCTATCATCATCACTTATGCCCAGGTCGTCGCGCTCGTTTCCATCGCAATGTATGACCCTGCCACCTGGGACGACCTCGCCGCTGCCGTTTATGAATTGCTTCGAGGCAACGTCATGCCCATCTCCCAACGGCTTGACACGTGGACTTATGACCCTTCACAGCCGGCTTTACCGTCGGCGGACCACACGCAGTTGGAGATGATCGCACTTGTCGTGTGCTCGGATCAATACGACAGCCCCTTACCAGCTGGATATGACGTGGAGACCAATGGCGAACAATGGTACCTCGACCTGTGGAAGCAAATGACAAATCAGGCACAGGTGGGAGCCGATCGCGACTTCCTGCTGATGCTTTCGTGCCGTCATTGGAACTCGACCTTTGGTGCACCAAAGGATGTGTACCGTGGAGACCTGAACCACACCTTGTCGAATCCTTTGCTGCTCATCGGTACCACGTACGACCCAGCTACACCTTTGCGCAACGCCCGAATGTTGCTGCAAGAGATGGGCGACAACGCAAGGCTGATCGTGCATCACGGCTATGGTCATCTATCTGATGACAAGAGCGCTTGTACGAAAAAAGTTGTCCAATCCTATCTGATGGAAGGGATTGTGCCCGGGCAGCAAGAGACGCATTGCTTTGCCGATCAGAAGCCGTACAGGTACAACGACGACATGCGCAACCGCGCCTTGTCGCAAGCCAAGCCTCCCGCTCAACACTTGTTGCGAGCCCAACCATATCGCTGATCAAGCAAGCGAGCCCGCTTCGCTCGTTTCTCACGAATGGATCAATACTTAGACAAGTGAAGAATTGTATAGCCAGTCGAGTGTAGCAAGTTTGTGCAAGTTTGGATTCCGTGTGCCTAGCTAGCTATACCCCTATCTTAGAGTCAAAAATGGCACTACCTGTCTTGTAGAGGAAGCGGCCGCAACAGTAGCCGGAGGCGGAACCGTCGTCGAGGCTGTGAGCGCGTTTACTGACGCTGCCGGGGCAGCAGTCAGAGACGCGATTCTTGTCGAAGCTGCGGCCGCGCCAGCTGACAATGGTGCAGCAGGGCTCGAACCACTTGCAGACGTTGCTGTCGTCGACGACATGGTTGCTGAAGCAGAGGACGTGCCTGGCGCGCCAGGGCAGTTGGCATCGTTCAAGATGCCGCCGAGCAGACCGGCGGACAGTGTGTTGAGACCCTTGGTCAAATCGCACACGATCTGCTTGCCTGCCGAGTTTAATCCGGCGATGATGTTGCCGTCCTTGGCCTGCGTCAGCAGTCCTGCAATGCCAGGGAGAACGGAGCCCAGATCGAGTCCATGGCCGGTGATCAGTCCAAGCAAATCCGTGATGGATGAAATCTCGGATGGGATCGGGATGATCAGCCCGCCTATATCCAAAAAGTAAAGCGACTTGACGTCCAACTGCGCATAGTTCAAGCCGGGCGCAAAGTAACTATCCCCAGCCGTCTGTCCGATCCTCACACCGAGGCTGGTGTAAAGATCGACGTTCTTTCCGATGACGCCCAATGAGGCAATGAGGCCCTTTGGCAAAACAACGCCGGGGATGCGAGGCGTCTTGACTGTTCCGCCCGCAGCAACTCCGAGCGGGCTCGCAAACGTATACGACACGCGGGCATCCGGGTTGCTAGCATCTCTTGGCTGGCTCCCCGCGACCTTGGCCGAACCCTGCAAGCTGACGAGGAACAGATTGGTGGGGATTCCATTCGTTACTGTCACCTGCAGGTCAGCCTCTGGCAACACAGCTCCACCGGTAAGCAAATTGGCCAGACCCGTAGCGATGGTCTGTCCCGTGAGGAAAACATCGACCTCCGTGATCAGCCGCAGAGCGATGCCCTCGAGCGCCGTGCTGAGCTTCACTCCTGCCAGAGCAGGACGCAGCGAGTCGTAAGCGGTCAGGTTACCCTGCGGGCCAGCGGTACCGTCAATAATCAGTGGAGACGACTGTGGGGATGTGCCGTCCGAGAGCGATGGTTGGATGTATTGTGTGATCAGCTGCTGCGCAGTCGAGTCGTTGGCATTCGCCGGGGCATAGTAGAAGTTAGCCTTCAAGCGGTTCTCTCCTGGAATCAGACCAATGGAAGGCAGTTCCGCGCGGCCCACCACCGTGTTCCTGAACAAGGACGGAAGGAACACCTCGTCGCTGAACACAGTCAGATTCGACGGGTTGGTCAATGTCACCGTGATCGTGAGGAATATGAAAGCATTGGAACCACTGGTAGCGCGCGGGTCCGTGAGCGTAGCAACGCCGTTGAAGCTGTTCACACCCGACAACGTCGTTGTGACGCGGAAGGGCACTCCGGTGATAAAGACGTCACCGATAGCTGTTCGGGCGACGATGTCAGCGGACCCGATCATATCGAATGTGCCGCGATCCCTGTCAGTGAGCTGCGCAAGGAAAGCTTGGAAGTTGGCATGGTCGCCGGCGATGAGGTTCTGTCTTCGCCACGCGAGCTGGAGAGCTTGGATGTCCATCGGCCCATGCGAGATGCCCGCCTGAACGGGGACGGAGGGCAACGCCAAAGAGGCAGCGTTGCCGCCCTGGTACGAGATTTGGATGCTTGGCGCCGCGGACAGAGGTTGCAAGCCGAAGTTGAACGGATTTGCAAAGGTGACCATCGTCGAGTTGGAGCTGGTCGGAACGACGTACGACTGCGACGGATCGCCTTGAACAAATACGGTGAAATCGGAGATGGTGATAGCGTAGATAATCTTGTAGATGTGACCTGGCAGCGCCACATCCAACGTGAGCGTTCTGAAGGCGGCCGAGAGCCATCGGACCGGCTGATTGCCATTTGCTCGTGTCACCACCGAGTCGCCTCTCACTTGGATGATCTGAGTCTTGCCCTGAAGGAAATTGCTAAACAAGATGCCTGTATTCTTCAGATCGTTGCCAGACTTGGCCGTAATTGCACCTTCCAGCGTCGCATTGCTGGTCGCCTTGGCAGGAAGGAACAGATCGGTCGAGTGGACCGGCCCGATGTTGGTGCCCATGAAGAAGATGACAAAGTTGGCTGTGTCCAGTTGGATGCCAATCGTTGAAGGGTTCGGGATGCTAGCGCTGGTTCGAATGAGAAGCGAGTTGCTTGTGTCGCCATAGACGTCAAAGTTGGACGCTGCGACGCCGGGCAAGCCGTTGAAACCGGAAAAGTCGAGCGTTTTCGAGAAGGGAACATTGCTGAAGGTGATGCCCAATGCACGCGCCGTGATGTTGGGTGAAGAGATGGTCCACTGGAAGTTCGGGCTCTTGAGCAGGAACGTTGCAAAGTCGGTGAACGCGCCCTGATTGGTGATGGTAAGCCGACCGGTGGTCTGTAGATCAGGAACGCCGATGTTGGCGAAGGCACAGATGGGCGGCAGCGAAAGCGTCGCAATGTCCCTTCCTTGCCAAGTCACCGTGAGTGGATTAGGAAACTCGATTTGTGCATCCAGTGGTCCGATGTCTGCGATCGAGGCAGACAGCGACACATCGAATCCGCTGTTGGTTACATTCGTTGCGGTGGCCAGCTTGACAGTAAGTTGTGCCGCATTCACCAAGTTCAGCACAATCGGCGCACCCGCTGGACCCAGCAGATACAACACCGAATTGTCTGTCTCGGTCGGCACCGGCTCCTGTACAAAGTCTAAGTTCAGCTGGTAGTCGTCCAGCTTATCCGTAGAGCTCAGGTTCAGCGTTGTTGCCAAGCCCTGCACCGTCTTGAGCACTGCACCAATCGCATCAAATTGCTGGCCCGAATGGCAATTGGGTTGGTTCGCATCGGGATACGGCGAAATGGTTGTTTTGGTCGAGGGCTGATCAAGCACCTGTTGGAACAACGGCCGGAGCGGGCCGTAGTCGGTGTTGGTTGCTGCGGCGGCAGCGAGGACGAAACGGATGAGGTTCTTGGGGTCAAGATTAAGGTTCAGAGGGATAAGCCGGGACGTAGTGGTCGCGTGGCCAGGAGCCTGAATTGGGTTCCTCGACAGATCCTGATCGATGGTGCCGAGCAAGATGCCAGCGTAGGAGGCACCAGCCTTGACTTTAAGCAGACTGATGGAGGCGGTGAAGGGATTACGAATGTCGACGTTTGCCTGCGCAATTCCGGTCTGCGCGATGTTGGGCGGAATGAAAAGACGCGCCCTCGAGACGAGCAGCTCGGTCAGCGGTGGGAGCGCTGCTTGCAGCGTCACGCCCGACAGCCCCTGCTGCAGAGAGGCAATCGGCGTTGTGCTACTCGAACCCTGAATCTGTACCGTGGAGATGACACCCTGGATGTAGTTTTGCAGCAGCTTCTGCCCTGTAGCCACATTTGCCGCGCCCTGGGGAGAGTAACGCACTTGGGTCGCGATCTTGTTGACGCCGGGTACCAGCACCAATGCGTTGATCACTGCCGTTCCAACTTTGGCGCCCAGGAAGATCACGTCGAACGTGACATCGCCCGCCCCGATCGTAATGTGCGAAGGGTTGAAAAGCTCTGCGTTCGCGTTGATCTGCACGTAAGACGGGAAGCCATGGAACACGTCCAGGTCCGAGATCGTCGTTGGGCGCGCATTCAGGTTCTGCAGACCCAGCAGATTTGTGTCCACATCGAACTTGACGCCACTCAGCGCAACCGTGCCAGCGGCAGTCTGGACCTTGGTATCCGCGACTCCGTGCAGATTGAAAGTGACCTGCGTGCCCGCGGTTGCATCGGCGACAAACTGCGAAAACGTACTGTGCGCATCGCTATACACATCAAACCCTACCTGGACGAACATCAGTGTCAAAATGCGCGTCATGACATCCGTGGTTGAGGGCGAAAGAGGAACCGCCAACTGCGCCATGTCTTTGTTGTCGTAATTAGCGATGAAGTTGCCTCCAGCCTCAACGATGTCAAGTGGGAAGGCAAAGGGCAGGAAAAATTGCGCCTGCGTCTCATTCGAGCTGGTAGAGGGTGTCCACGCAGTCTCTTGGGTGAAATAAAGCGCGATCTGGTTGATCGAGATGGTGCGGATCAGCGTGAACTTCTGCGACGGCAGAGAGACTTTGACGTCGAAGATTTTGATCCCTTCGTTCAGCCAAGTGACGTCGGCCGGCCCGGCGTAGTCGCCCTGTACACTGATCTCGGAGTTGATGTCATTGATAAAGTTGCCAAAGATCGTCGAGAGCACGGCCAGACCTTGCTCCGTGGTTTGCGGGGCGAGCCTGCCTTCTAAGGGCAGAGTAGTGACAGCCAGAGCTTGCAGCACAAACGGCTCCGCTGCCGCACCAGGACCAAGCGCCGTTCCGTTGGCGAGTAGATTGACACCGAATCGACTTAGCTGGATGCCGACCTGTGCGGGATTGTAGATGGTCGAGACGGCAGTGAGATGTATACCTCCAGCAGGGTCATTAGACGGCAGATCAAACGAGTTGATGATAACACTGTTCTTCAGCCCATCGAAGGCGGAAAGGATGACGTTCTTCGAGATGGTGACGCCTTCGATCTCAATGCCAAGCGCTACTGCGGTGATGTTGCTTCCAGCGACGTTCCATACGAAGCTCTTCTCCGTCAAGAGATACTTTGTGAACGTAGTCAGATACTCGACGTCGGCGACCACAAAATCAGCGATAACTTCTAGTGTCGCACCCACATCAGCGACCAGCGCGACGTCCGGCATAGCAATTTGGCCTAGCAAACGTCCGTTCCAGAACACTTCGAGGCCGGAGCCAAAGCGGATGGTAGCATCAAATGGCCCCGTGCCCGTGATCGTGCCTTGCAGCGCGGTCTGGAATCGGTTCTGCTGCGGGTTCAGGATGGTCGCACGGTCGATGTTGAGAACGGCGCCGTCAACGATCTTCTGAACGATGGGCTTGGCAAGGACGGGGAGGAGCCGGTTGAGCGTGACATCTGTACCGAGCGGCACATCGTTCTGAGCGAGGGTGAGGCTGGTGGTGTAGTCGCCCAAACTGGCTTCTGCGATTGCTTCGAGATTAGCTGTGGCGACGCTGAAGCACTTGGAGACGTAACTCGGCAGGTCGAAGCCGGTGTATATGTTGCCGCGCTTGTCGAACCAGTTGGTGTCGAGTGCTGTGATTCCGCTGGCTTCATCCGTGATGTTAGTTTCGTGCATGATCGTGTCGGACAAGCTGCGTCGGGAGTTGGCAGTGGTGGATGGCGTCATTGTGTATCCACCGAGCTGAACCAGACCTTCAATCAGAAGTGGATCCTGTCCGCTCTGTATCGCGAGCGCGTGCACCAGCCCAAACAGGTCGGGGGGATACAGGTTCAAGTTGAGAGGAATGGGTGGAGAGCTGGTCACGGCATGACCCTGGGCGAGGAAGTCGATCTCGGCATCTATCGAGGCCACAAAGATGCCATGCGACGTAACGTTCGACCGGATACGCTTGAGCGTCAATGGGCTGCTGAAGGGGTTATCGAGGAACACTGTACCATCGGCGATGTTGTCCTCGATTCCCGTGGATTGCAGCACGGTCAGGTTTGCCGACTTGATCAACGAGCTCTTCAGACCAGGCAGCGTGCTTGGTACATCGATCTGCGACAGGGCGGGAACGAGTGATGCTATGTCGGTTGAGCCGTCAAAGCCTCTAATGCGAACATCAGTGTCGAGTCCCGAAATGAAGCGGTTGAGCGTCGTGAGACCGTAAGGGCTGCTGTTGGCGTCAAACACTGCAGTGGCGTTGAGGTCGTTCCTGCCAGGATTGAGCGTGAGGCCGCTGATGGTGGCGACACCGAGCACATCTTGGTTGACGATGTGGAAGTGCGCTGCGCCTACAGTGAGATTGAGATTGGACGGGTTGAACAGCGTCACGCCTACCGAAAGCTCGATGCCTTGTTTCGTACCGCCCGTCGCATCAACGCGGCTGATCACGGTCGGTTGGCTGTTGAGACCCTGCACACCGAGCAGGCCGCTGTCGACTTCAAAGAGGATGCCGTCAAGCAGCACGCGCCCGAGCGGTGTGTCAGTAACGACCTTGGCTGCACCCTGCAATTGAATGTCGGCGCCTTTGGTCATGGTCAGGTACGCAGTGAAGTGTTCCAGCTCCCTCTTTGCCGCCTCTGTGGTGTTTGCCAAGGTCAGACTCGAAGGAGGAAGGGTAATGTCGAGCGTGCCTGTGGTTTCGGTTGCACTGATGACGCGGAGCGCGGCTGTAGTATTGGAGAAAGCCGAGTTGACAGTGCCCACCTGAGCGCCCTGGAACAAGATAGTCAGGGTATTGGCCGCATTGACCACATCGAGCGGGAAGCCGAACGGCAGCGAAAGTTGTGCGCTAACGGCGTTGGAGAATGTCGTCGGATTGTAAGCTGTCTCTGGCGTGTAGACGAGCGAGAGCATCTTGATGTCGATCGCCTTGATCGGATTGATCGGCACGGGTGATTTGAGGGGAATGTTGAGATTCATGACCTCGATACCGGCGCTGAGCCAGGAGATGACATCGCCATTGTTCTGGCGTGCAGACACTCCCCTCGCCGACGCGCTTAGCGTATCGCCGTTGATGTACCCTGTAAACAGCTTGCCAAGTGCATCGAGCGCCGTCGCATTGTCGTTGTACGGCACCAAACGGCCATTGAGTGTGACGACGTTCAAGCCTGAGGTGAGGTTGAGATCCGACGTGCTCGCGGGGCCGAGGTACATGTTCTGGTAGTAGAGCGCCACATCGAGAGTGCCGAGTTGAAACCCGAATGGCGAGGGGTTGTACAAGGCGGCTGTGGCTTGCAGTGAGATGCCACCGGCGGGGTCAGGTCCAGGCAGCTGGAAGTCGAGCAATTGAGCACCCTCAAAGTTGTTGAAGCCTTTGAGGTTCAAGTGCTTGGTGAATGTGAGGTCAGTGTAGAGAGGGAGAAAGTTGAAGGCCTCGACGTGGACCTTGGTGGTGTTGAGCTTCCACGTGAACGAGGGTTGCGTGATGAGGAACCTTGTGAACTCGCCAAACGCCTGCTCGTCGTGAATCTCAAAATTTGTCGCCTGGTGGTATCAAGAAAGGGCATGCATGATCACGTTGAGAAAGTGAGCCATCAAGCCAGGCGGAGAAGAGCGTCAGGGGGAACTGTGTACTGCGAGGGATACATACCTGTTTGATACGCGAATGACCTGCAGCAGCGGAAATGGAATCCAGCTTCAACTGTCCCAGGTTGACTTCTTCGAGCGTCTCCGGCGACGGCTTCTGGCCCGGCTTGGGGGGTTTGGCCCACCATACCTGAATCGGCTCGTTGAACACCAGCCTTGCCGGAAAGATACCGAGCTTGGTTGCCTGGCCCTGCAGGGTAATTGGGAAACTCGTGTTGGTCGGCTGGGTAATGTTGCTCTGCTCGACGTGCAGGACGGCCACATTCAGCGTATGTGTCGCAACGGCATACAACACGGGGAACAGGCCGATGACCAAAGAGACGATGAGCGCAATAGGTGCAATGAAGATACAGCAGTAGCCAAGTTTGCGCGAGAGGTACTTTTTCTCGTAGACGGTACCACACGCGCGCAGGAAGCCGATAGGCTGGCCTGGGGTATAGAAAGCTGGAGCATTGTCGGTCAAGACCAAGGAGTCGTCGGTGCGGTTGGATGGGGTGCTGCGTCGAGTGCGACTGCGCAGGTGCTCTGTCGAACCGTACCCATCGAGCGTCATTGTGGGTGCTTCTGAAACTTATATCGCGGCCAACAGGGGAGAGTGCGGGGTAGGTTGGATGTTGTGGTGCTCGGACGTGGCAGGTGAGCGAAGAGTTTATGAGGTATAGCAAGACGGCGACTTGGTGAGAGTCGCATATCTGCAGATCATCGATGCGAATCCAGTCTGGATGTGCCAACGGCAAAGGAGTCGAGTACGAACAGGTTGGGCGTGCGGTTGTAACTGGATGTTGGCAGATGGCGTCGGAAGGTGTTGGGGAAGGGATATCTATCTTGAGCCTAGATCGGCGCTGATCCACATTGTTCTACTCTATATATACCCAGAGAATGGGTGCTGGCAAGCAAGGTCTCAAGCATTTCTCATGCTCGTCACGAAGCATTCCGACAATGCGATGCAAGGGCCCACCAAATCAGGGCAGCTAAGATAAAAAATGCAAGACAACCCCATGGGGAGTCAAGGCCATGTGCTGCTCAGCGGGACAACTCGAGGCGGTCACCTTGCTCACCTGGCCATGCTGTAGTATTGCACTTGCGAACGTCAAGAGGTCATGGTCTGACTGTCAAGGAACAGAGAGTTCGGCGGTTGTGATGGTTCTGTAGAATGCACTCGGGAAACTCGGTTAGCGGTAACCAAGGACACGGCTTGAGCTTCGGCTGAGGGGGTTATCGACAGGTTCGCTACCCGAGCGGTACCGCTTCCATTGGCCACTGCAGCCAAGCAGCTGCCCCAGAATTTACCGCGACTCTAACCCATATCGATACCATAGTTATGTCCTGACCAGCTGGTGTGCAGGATGACTGCGATCCGAAAAGGAGTGTGAGGCCGTCCAGATGTACAAGCTGATGGTGTAACTCGAGACGAGCCGAAGAGCCCAAGTGCGGGTTGAGTTTGCTTGCGATCGCATGGGATCGCTGCTTGATAAGATTGGGCATCTCTTCCAGGCGGCGGGCGACGCCAATGCCTGTCGGAGTATGCTGTTGGTGGTAACCGCCGCCGTGTGTTGCCATGTGACCGAGTGTCTGCCTCTCGAGATCTACGTGGTATCGGTATCCGTCCGAAGAAGCTCCAGATTGACACTGGACAAAGTGAGTCTTTCGAGCTAGTCCACGCCAAGCTTGTCTTGAAATCACTATCCACTCGCAAATGCGGGGTAATTCCGACCCGAAAATCCATTATTATTATAATCTTTATTTTCTCTCGTCACGACTCTTTGTTGGCGCGTTGGCAGAGCTTCTTGCCGATTAGTAATATTGAGATCTTCCAGCTTTTGACACAACTCAGCCTGTTACGGTCCGAGTGAGTCTAGCAATTCTTACCCGAGAAGCCACCCCGTTCGACGTCCAGACACTGCCCCGCCCCGCCCAATTCCCCTCGTTTGGTGAATCAGCATTACAAATCGGATTTGCCTTGCGCCCAAACCTTCAACCCTTTCGTGTATCACACAATGTGACGGTGGTAACGATGACAAGGATGTTAGTGACCCGTTGAAGACGATCGCGCGAAGGTCATGGCTTGCTTGCTTGCATTGATATCATTGTTCGACTATAGCAAACAAACAACAACGACAACAAACTTTCCAAAGTTATGCCTGTTTGACAGGCACAGGCTGAGGTTCCTCCATCGGATCGTCCCAGTTGATGTTGTCCTCGGTCCCTTCGATCCTCGGCTTCTTGGTGCCAAAGAGCATATCCCAAAGTCTCGTCTGTTTGCCGTAATTTCCGCTCGTCTTCCAGCCCTGTCTGTGATGAAGGTCGTGGTCTTCGATACACAGATCGGCGCCGACGTATCTCAAGAACCAGACGGTAGGGATTTGGAAGTAGCCTCGCATCCCGCTGTGACCGCTGGCTTCGACAAAGAGGATATAACATGTCGAAACAAACCAGGTGGCAAAGTTGATCCTCCATGTGAGCCAGGCAAGCACAGGGATGACGACCATATCGAAGACCTCCTGTTCGTGGTCTGCGAATGCTGACAGAGCGGCGGTAGGGTGTTTGGTGCGATGATGTTTAGCGTGCAGGCGCCACAGCCATGGGACTTCGTGCATCAGACGATGATACCAGTAGAACCAAAAGTCGACGGCGATCGTGTATATGGCCATGTTGACAGGCAGCATGAGAAGCGTCTTGAGGTCCAAGACGGGCTCGTCTGGATTGTAGAGGACTGAAACAGCAATCGTCATCCTACTGATGGGCACCATGAGCAGCCCAACCCCAGTCGAAGTGGTGGCATCGTCCGGAATACCATCCCTAGGTACCGCACCGTCAAAAGTGCCGAATTTATCCACCATTGCAGTGTTCCATGCAAACACTCCGATAGCAAACTGAGTGTAATAGACCAAGTACGAAATCACGGCCAACCAGACCGGAACCTTGACACCAGTGAGTTGTGTGAAAAAGTGATGCACCAACACGGGTGCCAGCGCTTTGGGACCAACCATCGCATGCATCTTCCATACGGGATAGACGGGCACGGGAGTGTCACAAGGATAGGCAGGAGGTCTGGGGCGTGGTTGAGATTGATTGTCTGGCGTTGTTATTCCGAGCCAGATGAGTAATTTTTCAACGTACGTCCATTGCGAGGACGGACGAGTTTGCCAGGAAGCTGTCATCTTGCCTCTGTTGGGCACTCTGGACGAGGCCAAGTCAACATTTCCCGGATTCACGGCCGGCGAGCTTGTCGTCGTCGCGGCGATGGTAGTGGTGGTTGCCATTGTATCCAATCGCCCTCCAAGGCAGCGGTAGTCGTAGGTGATTGTGGTGAGGACCGGAGGGGAGCCTGAGGACTTAATGAGAGTGAAGAGCAATACCTTGCAAATGCAAGGGAGAACGGAGGCTGTGGTGGTCTAAGGTCTATTATATATCACCCTCAACCAGGCACGCTTGGAAAATATTCTTGTCTTGCAGAGAGTACGATTCGCTATCCGCTAGCGCCACTTTGCGACTGCAGCACAGCACAGCACATCACCAGGACGTGCGAGGACGTTGTGGGTGGTGACTTGCATCCTCCTTACGCAGGCCAAGCTTTGGTAAAGACACTGGCGGCCGGACGTGGAATACAGTATGCGGCTCTACAATGACAAATTATCGCGTGAGACAGCCGCCACGTGCAATAAGTGCACTCGGGATCCGCTCCGCCTAAAACAGCATCGGTGATTGAGGAGTAGCAGAGGAGAAACAAGCGACGAACATCAACCGGAGCTATCCACCCAAAAAAAAGAAAAAAGGATGTAGGGGTGCGGCAGCCCATCAGAAGCAGAAGCGCGAACGTCAAACAGTGCGGAGATGAAAGAGCAATTGCCCAGCCAAGCGGTTCAGCAACTTAGGGTCAGGGGTGTATCCCACGTTGACAAAGGCAGCACTACATGTACGGTCTCGCATTCTGTTGCCTGCAAACTTGTCCATACTGTGCACTCCTGTATCCATAAGAGCAATCCAGGCTCAGCGCCCAAAAGACTGACTGAGAAATCACATTGTAAAAGGAAAGAAAAAGGAGGGGAGACATCTTTGTTCGAAGCCACCTTGCCAGCCATCCGGAGTGGAAGCTCCAGGTTGATTGTCTCCTTAGTGTCCGCTTTTGTATAGCGTTTGCTACCGACGCATGTGCAGTACTTGCTATCTGTCGTCTGCGCCGAGAGTGCAACGTATGCCCTTGTCCGCTCATGAGCACAAGCTGCCAGAGTGCAGTAATGTCCACTTAAGGCAAGCGATGCCAACACCTTCTCAGAGACTGTGTTCGGCATGAAGCAGTGTCGCTGCAACAGCATACATCTAGTTTCGATTTCCCGACCTTTGACTCCCTCGGACTTTTTCACGGCAACGTCGGTGAAATAGAATACTTCCACTGCTAATGTTAAGCCAACGCCACTTCCTGGTATATCCCAGCATCTGCGCAGTCGTGCGCAGTTGTCGTTTCGTTGCAAACCACCGAACCGTCTTTCCTTCAGTTGTAGTCCCTGCTGCCAGCCAGCTCCACCATGATAGACAATGCGCCACACACTGCATCGCACGGACCCAGCGCGCACAGCCATGATCACAACAGCGATCCAGCTCGAGTCGCACTCAAGCACGGCGCCCCCTTCTTTGGTCGTGTCGATGACCATGGCGCTGCAGACTTTGCACTCGCTACCTCGTACCGTCCGGCGAGCATCCCGCCCGAGACCAACGCCGACAACTCGAGCTATTCTGAGGACCACTCCGAGCTTGGCTCTGAGATGATCGCTGCGGCAGACCATGCGCGAGAGCCCTATTCTCTCACCCCCTCAGCTGGGGTCACTAGCTTCTCGGACAGCAAGCCGCGTACCGGCTCATCGTCAACTGCGCGAAGGCCGTCGGTGCACTCCTTTCTCAAGCCTTCCGTGCATCAGCCGCCCGCAATGCTGCAAGACGTGCCGATGCAAGTCTTGCCTTCTAGGCCGCCTTCCAGTCAAGGCCACGACAGTGTCCAGGAGCGCGATTCGAGTGTCAACCTACCTGCCGGCGAGCCCGCACAGCTTGCGCTTGCCTCCCAGCAAGCGCGCCCTGGCATTCTGCCCAGCTTGCTTGCAGAGATCAGCTTCATCATCATCTGTTCGATGGGACAGTTTCTGTTCGCATCCCTGGTGGGAAATATGACGGTGACCCAGGCCTTGCTGGTGGACCACACCTTCTCCCTTCCAAAGAGCCAGGCGCCGTGGCTCAACGGCGCCTACCTCCTCAGCAATGGGCTGAGTGTCACCATCAGCGGGTCACTGGCTGATATCGTGGGCGCGCGTTCGCTGATCATCGGCGCACTAGCCTGGATGTGCGTGTGGTGCGTGATCGGTGTCTTTTCATTCCGGTCCTTCCTCCTCTTCTGCGTCGTGCGCGCCATGCAAGGACTGTCCGTTGGTGCGCTCACCTCATCGTCCATGTCCTACCTTGGGCGCGTTTACAAGCCAGGCCTCCGCAAGAATCGCGTCTTTGCGCTCATGGCAAGCCTCTCCCCCTTCGGCTTTGTGCTGGGCTGCATCCAGGGCGGCGCTCTCTCTGGGCACCTGCCGTGGATTTTTGGGAGTAACGCCATCATTGTCGGCGCCATCCTGGCCGCGGCAGTACGCTACGCCCCGACAGAGCAGGCGATGCGTGCTCATGAGCACTCCTCGGGTGCTGCCGCCAGTCAGCCGCCGCGCAAGTTCGACTACATTGGTGCAGCCCTCGCCATCTGCGGATGCGGCCTGCTCGTCTTCGGCCTCACGCAGGGTGCCTCTGCCGCCTGGTCTCCGTACACGTACGCCAGTGTGCTAGCTGGACTTGCTTTCTTTGGCCTGTTTGCGTGGGTCGAGGCGCGCATCGCCCAGCCACTGGTGCCGCCCTCTCTATGGAAGATCAAAGGCTTCGTGCCGCTGGCTACCTGCTACTTCCTCTCCTTTGGCGGGTTCAGCGCATGGCAGTTCTACGCGTGCCAGTATTGGCTGCGCGTGCAGAACGTCAGCCCACTGACCGCGTCCTTGTACCTGTTGCCAAACGCCTTTGTCGGCGTCATCGCCACCTTCATTGTTGCGCGTCTGTTCCATATCGTTCCTGGCCATTTAATCCTTGGCGCCGGCTGTCTCGCCTCGGCAATGGGCCCAGCCTTTTTTCTCCCGCAGCGACCACAGACGTCCTACTGGGCCTTATCCATGCCAGGCGTTGCCGTCTCAACTTTCGCACCGGACCTGAGCTTCGCAGCTGCCAGCATCTGGATCACCTCCAACGTCTCGCGTCGCCACCAGGGCGCCGGCGCAAGCTTGCTCATCACGCTGCAAAACCTCAGCAGTGCAGTGCTCACGTCGCTGAGCGAGACAATTGGTGTCGCCGTCGAGCAGCATGGCTGGCCTGTGCGCACAGCACCAGCGTTGACTGCCGCGGAAAAGGCGGCAAGCAGTGTGAGCTTGGATGTTCTTCATGCCATCTGGTGGTTCAACTTTGCCGTTGGCATTACCGCACTCCTGCTCGCTGTTTTTACCCTGCGCATTCCGAAGGCAGAGGAAAAGGAGCACATTCAATAGTATTCTCGTATCTGTACTACTTTCTCGTTGTATTTGCAGCGAATCTCACCGAACTTGGAACTCAGGATCTACGTTTCTTGCTGGCCCTGTCTTGCTGCTGTTGCGATGCGGCCTGGGCCAGCTGAGCCTAGGCAATGGACAGGTTTCGTCTGGCGAGCTTGGTCTGTTATTGACTCGGAAGCAAGACAACATGCCGCATCCGTGTCGCTCTCTGGCGTGGACTCAAAATGCTTGGCCGCTTTGACGGTGATTCTTCGTGAGCACATTCGTGCAAAAGCTGCTGGCTTGGTCGTGAGACACAGGCGGGGCGGTGGCGGCGGCAGACCTTTTCCCAACCTCACGGAACGACAGTCTGCTTGCAACTCGCAGTTGACCCAACATCTCGACTGCTATGGCAATTGCCATGGTTCTGGTTCGGCCATGACGAATCGACTGGTAGAATCCTAAGTTCCACTATGCATTGTCTCTTCCATTACCCGTGAGTTACCAGCTAACAAGGTTTAGGCCAGCTGGTCGACTGGTCGCATAACAAGCCCACCAGCTATATTGGAAACGGAGAACCTCATCGACGTGCGCGATTGCGATCGAAGCATCGACATTTCCGGAGACTCCAAGTCGACGCTCTCTGGTACTGTAAGCAGCATGCGGGTCGTGTTTGGTGCAGGCGCACATTGGAGGTCTGGTGCTTGATCATGGCATTCCGACCGGATCTCTGGCGATCCGCATGTTGTAGGGTGGGAACGGCGGAGTATGCCGCCAACCTCACCTCGATGCTGGATAGCCTCGCGCTCGGTTTTGTCGAAGTTGTGGAACACGACAGTGCCCATCGTGAGCACTCCAAAGACGGCTGATACACAATTTGCGGCAGTACCAGCGATGGCTAGAGACCGAGCGACTTCATCGGGTCCTTGGGAGGCGTACCGGTACCCGACTACCGCTAGATAGACGGCAGCACATCCTAAACAGCAGGTAGCCGAGATGATACTCACGTAGAGAATGACTAGGTTGGCCAGGCACCGACGAAGATATTTGTATCGTGCCAAAGAACCATCCGACCTGAACGTGCGCTTGGAGGTGAAGTACTTGTACGACGGCACGGCGTCGGTCTCTCTGGCAGCTGGCGGCTGTACACGCTGTGGATCGCCCGAAAACAATTGGGTTCTCGCCGTAGGAGAGACAAAATTCGATGTACCTTTGGCGCAGACAGCCAAGCTTGTGTTTCCGCCTCCTCGAAATAGGCTGGTCGCCTGATCGGCATGTTTCGTTGAGCATCTGCTATTGTTCTCGGTCGTCGAGGACTTTTGTTTGCACTCTACGTTTAGCGATGGTTTGTCGGCGTCTACCATCTCTTGATGATTTATAATAGGGACAGCTAGGCCACCCGTTCTTGAGCTGCTGTCAAACACCCCGCGATCGTCACAGGTCTCCTTGAGAGGCATGTGCATTCGTGAAGTTGGCTGAAGCGTAGTGTCCCGAGGTCCTTCGCCGTTTTGTCGCTGCCGAGCTGTACCGATAATCGATACATTGCAACGCATTGGCGTTGTATCCTGCACAGGAGGAATTTCGAGGTCGGTTCGGTAGCTATGCAGCAGATTTCGTTGCTTCCAGACTTGACGGAAAACAAGATGCACGAGCTGGCCGCCGGCAGGAATATAGAAGACCAAAAAGAGCAACGCCCAGAATGACCAGATGATGTAGGCGATGTCCACGTAGTAGATGGACGCTCTCCACTCATTGAAAATGTTGGTAGCCTCTCCTAAGGAATCAACTAGGGATTCGGTTCCAAGAAGAGCGTCAGCTGGGGTTGAATCAAGCAGCGCCTGTAGCTGGCTTTTCCAGACCACTTGTCTGTCAATTGCGTTTCCTAGTCGGACGCAGGACAGCGACACCGGTACCAGGAGCGAGAAGGTCAAGATGACCGGTGTGCCCCAGCAGCTGAGATTGATGATTGTTGACAATAGCAGGTGGCGCTTAGCAAATGTTTTGTGCGGGGAGGACGACAGCTTGTCCATGGCATCTCTTGCAATATACAAGCTCCCCCAGCCCGTCAGATAGGCACCTACTATAAGTGGTAGCCAGAGCAACGTTTGAAAAGCCGGAAAGAGCCTGACCCAGAAGATCATGTGGTCGTGGAAAGCCTTCCAAACGGTTAGGTTGAACGTAATCCCGGCAACTGCATAAGCACCCCCAAAGAGAAGGAAGCAGTTGATGGCATTTGGCACCACATAGAAACCGTGTGTACGTTTCACGAAACGAAAAGGTGCAAGTCTTCCGTGATATAGGCGATGAAGCACGACCAGGAGACCGATCAGGAACAAAAAGGCGATAATGCCCGCAGCGGTCAAGGTAGAGATATAGAAGTAATTGTCGAAACGGTAGAAAAACAACTCATCGACGAACGATCGAAGCATGGAAACAGCAGGGCGTTGAACGCCCGGCTCTGTCGAGGAAAGCCCGGAAAGGATTTCGACGGGTAATCCAACCGGGACTGTTGGGTCTATGGCAGGCTGGCCAGTGGCTTGCATCGTCCTTGTTGTATCGGCTGCCCAGACATGTGGGATCAATGTTACTGTGAAGGTAAGTATCCAGATGTACTGAAAGAATATCTTGTGACCATGTTGGAGCAGCGAAAAATGGGATGCGAGCAGAGAGAATGCCCTGAAACTTCTTGGTGGTATTTATTTGCTCGAGGTGAAGGACGATTGATGAATGGTCTGAAATCCTCGACAAGGTTACAGCACGGGAAAAGCATCGGCGGACACGGGGCAACAGGGGGAGGGTGGGGTACGAAGTTGAGCAGAACGACAACCATACGGAACTGTAGTCTAAGAAAGGCTGCAGGGTGCACGCCTGCCTGTCCGGTTGCCTTGCCCGGCTCCACGAACAAGCGTCGATTAGAAATGAAGGTGATGAACAAGTCCACATCTGCTCTGTAACCGAGACCAGGGAAGCATCGATCTATGATCCTGCGTTCTGGTCCGCTTCGCCTGGAACAACGGGCAGCGATAACTACTCCTCTACCGTGGGAACCTCACTGATCCTTCTCGCCCTGAGACAAAATTGTCTCGGATAACTTCAGTCTAGTTTGACAGTTCATTTTGCCGAAGCAAACATAGTCGATGTTTCTTGTACCATTGAATCTAGACGATTGACGCGCAAACCTCGTCAATCGACATGAGCGTCGAGCTTGAGAAAGCTTGAGCAACATCTGCGGGGAAAAGGAGTTCGGCTCGGCGCCTAAAGGCATTGTACATATTCTTGACAGCTTCTCTCCAAGCATGCCTAAATCCAAAAGAAACAACACGATTCGCCGAGAAGCCGGAGTGAATCCCAACATCAAAGCATCGCTTCTTCGTGTACAATCTCATATGAGTGGTGAAAGAGTTTGAGTACCAGATTCAAGTAAACGTGTTGTTGGGTCGAGATATCAATCTCGCTTTGTGCACCGGACTGCGGTTTCGGCTCTTCTTAATCACCAATTAATCCCGGCGATACAGTAAAATGTCCGACTCCTACATTAACGATGAACCCTAACGAGAGAAAAAACAAAAGAGATATTATATAATATTATTTATTAATAAATGGAAGCAAAATCAAAGATTGGACCACAATGCCGGGATTCTGAAAGCCGGAACGGTAATCGCATGCATGCTACTACCTCGCTTGCTGCAACTTCCTCGTCATACAGACGTCGGATGAAAGGCGTGATGGCGTGGCCAAGGTGGCAACCTGTAATCGCGCTACGCTTCCCTATCACGGTTCATGCGGTTTGGGCCATACAGTACACTGACCGCCTCAAATAAGACGCAAGCGGCAAATTAACAACAAGAGGCTTCATCACATCGTACTCACCAGCAGGCTGGAAAGAACAACGCCTCATTTGTTATTGCGCCTTAGAGCAACAAGAAGAAGCGACAGTCTGAGTTGTTGACCGTGTCAACATTGTTGACATCCTCGTCTGGAAGGCTGAACCGGCAGTTAAGGGTGACCTTCTTCTTTGCGACAGAGCAAGTGAGATCGAGTTTGCTTTGTCTCATCTTGCATCTCGACTCCCATCGTCAACGTCTCTCACTGCCCCCTCCTTCGTTTGTCAAGCTGTTCCGTTCTTTGTCCAACCTTCATGCCCACCCATCTGGCTTGAGGGCAAGCTCAGCCCGTTACAAAGGCCCTCGGCTATCAACAATCGACCTTTGCTCGCTCTCAAAGCATCGATCTTCTAGCAAACAATCTAGTGCACTCGTGATCTGACTGTCGTCTCTGTCACATGTAGTCGTCTGGCTTATAAAGTCACACCACTTGCATTGACAACAATCTCATTGGAGCCGTTAACGGGACAACCATCTCATCTCGCAAGACACCTCTCGACCCGGATCTTTAAAATGCAGCAGCTTGGCGTATCACGTTGACACGGTCACTTTTCGATCTTCACTCATTGCTCTATTGTAGCATTGTTTAAACCTGCCACGTCCTCTCTGCTTTTCGCTTCAGCACAGCAGCTGCAACAAAGAGACTAAAGCTGAGATGGTCTGGGTTCGGGTTTTGAAGACGGATCGGAGACAATGATGAATATGGCTGTGAAACTTGATGATACACTTGTTTGACACGAGGATGAAATGAATTCGGTCTAATCATGAACAGCAATAGTAGAACGAGGAAGGCGGACGGCAGCAACGAGGATACACGCACCTGTCGAGACCAACGAGGTAAAGATAAAGATCACTTCGGGTACGTGAGCGCGCAGGCCAGCGGTATAGACCCAGGAGGTCAGCACGGGGCAAATCGTGCAAGCCACGCTGTTGAGTAAAGACAGTGCGGCAGAAAGGTCTTCTGTTGCGGTACCCTCTGGGCATAGCATCGAAGCAAGTGCGGCTAAGGTGGACTCTGACGGACACGACATGCAGTAAAGAGCCAAACCAAATAGAAACAAGGGATAATTGGTGGCCGCTCCGGCTGCCGCCAGAACAACCCAGCTGGCAGCGTCTAGAAGGAGCGTAGTGATGGAAAGAAACCGTTCGGAAGCAGCTGGTCCACCATGAACTTCCCGCTCGACGACTCGATCGTTGGGCTCATTGGAATGCCTTTGGTGCATCTGTGCAAACCACAGCCGCGTCCGCTTGGCAATAGGAGGGAAAGCAAAAGCCAGCCAAAGAAATAAGAAAGCATTTGTCAAGCCCGTCATTAAGCCGAGTTCCTGTGCATGCAGACCAAAGCGAGACGGGCAATATACAACGAGCGTACCAGTCGCGATTCCAATCTGATTGGTCAGCATGTATGCGAGGATGACCTTGCTCAAGCTCCATTCCAATTTTCCAGTTGTCTGATTGCGGGATGGCTTGACGAGAAGAAGCAAGGGCCTAGCAGCTTCTACCAAGGCAAGCCAGAGCTTGTCCAGAATGCCCCTGCTCTCGACTTCTGTGTGCAAAGGATTTGCAGCCTCTTGGCCAGTATCGGTATCGGGGTGTGACGGGAGCGTACTGTTTCTGTTCGAAAGTGAAGTCACCGTGAAGCTGGCCAGAACAGCGCAGATCGATACGCCGGTTCCGACTTTAAAGGGAAGTAGATCCACCAAGAGGTCCGAACGTGTGTCAAGCCGAAGGGGCTGTAAAACCACTAATGCAGCAGCGGCACCGATAGAAAGGCTTGCACCAAGCCTAGCCAGCCAAGCTGATCTTGATGGTGCGGGCACTGAGTCAATCACGATGGCCCTCGAAACGATTTCGAAGAGCATGTCGGGACTTCCAAAGACGCCAGAGATCAAAGATTCCGCCGCCATCAAGTGAAGGGCGAGGGTAGGTGTGATCTGCCTGAAAGAAAGGAGGTGTGATCCGGGATTTTCTCGAGTGAGCTCTGCAACCAGGATAGGAACACAAAGGTGCAAAGAGAGAAGCGCTGTACCCAAGGCCATACAGCCCCTGTAGCCAAGTCGCTTGATGAAGAGTGGAGAGAGGACAAGCGCGAAGAAGCAAGAGGATAGATAGTTGAAGCTGACGATGTAAGCAAGCACCGTGGAGGTACGAGCATCCACAACTTCCAAGAGACAGTCTACCGCTTTTGGATTTGACGAAGGCATCAGCCCATAGTGCTCTGCGCAAGCAAGACTGCGAATAAGTTGAACCTTGGACGTCATGCCAATGTTCCGTGCGAACTGAGTACAGAAATTGACGACGAAGACGCTCGCCAACGCCTTCTTTGCCGGATGACTGACATCTGTTGGGAGAGCAGCACAGCTTGTAGAGCGAGCTCGTTCATTTCGTCGATCGTCATTGAGAAGACACGTATCTTCCGTCGGTGAAGTGGAGATCATGGTGGCGGAAGTGCGTGAATGTGTTGCGGGTGTTGCAGTGGATGAAGGAACCTGCAAGCACAAGCCAGGAGACAAGGACGTCGGTCGTCCTTGAAAACCAGAGACAGAAGAACACATACTGGGTTAGACTCTTCTGCCGACTGGAGCATTGCTGTAGGCTCATCGGGTTGTCGCCCCGTTCTGCATGATAGGGCGTGTACGAAATTGCGCCGTAAAGTGTCAGAGCTTATTGAAACTTTGAAAGTCTTGAGGTGCGTCTCCAATTCAGGACTGCAGGCAGCGTTGTCTTGTACGGGACGACGGGGTAAAGCAGGCATCTCTGGCGAACACCAGTGATGTCGCATGAATCTCTCATCGGCTAACCTTTAATTGTTCTGAGTGAATGTCGGAGCATACCTTTCCGCAAGCGAGTCACAAGTCACGATGCTATAATCAGCTGCAAGGACCTGTTGGTCTCAGCTCTCTGCGAACGAAGGCTGATTGCGAATTGAGAAGCGCGGGAAAGGTTGATCATTCGACGGAAGCAATTCTTCCAGCCGACAGAAGCTTCGGTCAATTATTTATTTACAGTATTATATTTAATACTTATACTGTAGCGTTTCGATAATTTTGATTTGGGCGCGATCCAACTTAGCACAAGGCCTGTTTCCATCGAGCCGAGCATTACCGAACGGGCCGCTGCTTTGGCGGTTCTGATGCATGGAGCTGCATCACATGACGCAGCAGCTCTTCCAAAGATCCGGTGGGGTAGCTCGCATGCATACCTACCTACCTTTCCGCGACCGCAGCAGGGCCTTCACCTCGTAGCAATGAGCAAGTTGTTGCTCAGAGGCGTCGCAAAAGACGTGTCGTTCTGGTACTACAGTATCGAACATTCCTACAGCATAGCTATAAGCGAGGCTTGAGTCGGATGTAAGACTTCACCTTTTGACGATGGAACTTCATCCTGCTCACCATCTCACTCGTCCAGTCTCTGCATTTCTAACCAAGTCTTCTCTGTGGCCACCATTCCAGGCAACATCACGTCTTTCCTTCCACAATCTCTCAACCAACTCAACTATGCAGAACGCCACGCTTCACTTTTGCGAATCCAGTCTGTTCAACAGTACCAACTGTCCAGGTGCCTTTCAGCAAGGACCTCCTGGTGGCCGAAACAGGTGCTATACGACCAGCCAAGTCGATGTCCCACAGATTGCGCTTAACTACTCTCAAACGAACAACGGCGGCCAAGGCATGTCGTGCACCGATCCGGCGAACAAATCGGCTGGCCAGAAGGTCAAAATTATCCGCAGCCTTTTGTTGATCACCTTGATCACTTGTCTCATGTCGGCAGCCTCTGCCTAGTCGAACCTTGGTAGCTGTAAGAGCAACCAGGACGGATTCAGGACCGCTACTGCTCCATGTGATGGACAAGACTCAAACCTAGGCCTGCGCCGCGATGTGGGGTCGATCTTCACAGTGACAAGTATTGTACCAGCAAGATCAACTCAAACGAGCTCAACATCAACCCCAACCTTCCTTATGGGTGTGGCCCTTGTTTGAACGAAAGCTCCTACGGGTCTTCCTCCGGGCACTGTTTATGTCAAAACTCAAGGATCACTTTTACGCATCAGACAAGCTTGCTCTTTGTCATTAGTTCGGGTGAACGCGTCGACTGGGGACCTAACGAAGTACTCGCCGAGATCACCCAGACGGCAATTTGCATTCAAGTCCAAGCATTGACTGAAGGAGCGCAGTATCAGTGCTTCCCGAATGGTTGCACTTGCAAGTGCACCAATGGCAGGTTGGCGCTATCCGGTCGCACCTTGAAGAAGGAACGAGATGCCACCTGTCAGTCTTTCCAGCCTGAAGTTGACGGTCGTCCCACCTATTCAAGATTTACCAAAGTATCGGATGAGGTCAGTTGCAAGCAGTCGGCTTCGCCAAGCACCATTTCGATTTCCGAAGGCAAAACTGCCACCTTCTCGAGCGAGTTTTCCCTCACAGGCGGAGGCACAGTGAAGGGGATCGACGTGGGAGCTACCTTTGGAGGTGGTTACACGGAATCGTATTCAAGTACCGTCTCTTACTCTACCTCGGTGCCAGGAGGACAATGCGGATACCTCCAAAGCTACAGTGGTGCCACCAAGGTGGACGGCACTTGTACGGATTGTGACGATGGCGTGGACAAGGCGGTAGAAAGCTCGTGGTGCGCGAGAATGACTTGCAGTACGGCTTGACTCTTGTGCTATGTTGATCAATGAGATGGCTCGTCATGTAGCCATCTGACGTTGCTGTGCCCTGTGATATCCGCCTTCCTTGGCTGCAACTTGCCTTGTGTTTTGCAACCGCTGATTCCCACAACAGTAGATCTGGCCACCGTTCGCAACTTTTCCCTAACCCTAGCCCTAGCCCTAGGCCCGGGGCCGTCACTGGCGGAGCATCTACATATTTTGAAGTGGCTGGAGGCAATGCCGATTGCCAACTGTCCTGTCTGTGGCTTTTGGCTATGCCACCACCAACATCACCAACCATGTACGCGAGGCACATGCTGGCAAGTTGCTTTTGGTCAGGCGGCCGGACCGGCATTGATAAAATGCCAATCGATGAGCCAATTTCAATGGTCTTTTCAGGCTGAATGATTGCAGAAACGCCGATACTCTCGCCTTTTCGCGCCAGATGCACAGGCATCGGCATTGATTAATTTATTTCAAGTGAAATCAGAGAATGCATACGTGCACAAGGGCGAGACCGTCGGAAAGAACTCAGCTTTTCAAAGTTTCAAGGATCTGCGTTTCTTCTTCGCTTCTATTCTCTTTCTCATTGCTGCTACGCTGCTCGCTGCCTAGTGCTCAAACATTAACACGACGAAGACCGCAAAGGCCGATATGCTTCCACCGAGCAGCGATGGGATTTGGCACATTACCGCGCTCAGCATGGGACGTATGCCGGAGGCCATGTGGGAAGGACAGTTAGATCTCTACGGTGTTCCTCAAGGCTGGGCAGCCCTAATAACAGTGGCCGGTAAGGACAAGGTTGTTGTAAAGCTCGCACTCCGGGAGCGCTCGGGGGCTCGCTTTGTGGACACACCTCTTATCGTTGCTGACCGCGTCAGTGTTGATACGGGAGCCCGGCTTATGACTGTAAGTGCGGAGCTAATTTTCGGGAAAGATATCAGGCAGCCATTCTCAAAGAGGCTGTTGGCTGATGCTGGCCCGATAGTTGTGTGGTATCCGGACAAGGAGATTATCACTTTTGGGGGTAGTGACTCCAGCAAGACCCTCGCGGCAATCACCGAAACAGCTGCCGGGTATATTGCTGGCAACCCGGTGTACAAGAGTCATGGCGGCTTTGCTGTCGCTGCAATGGATGGCATATGTAAGAACTACCGGCCGCGGGCATACGAACCGTACTAGTCTGGCTCGATGGGATGGCGGGCGGATCAAGTATCCCACTGGTCCATTAACCCTAACACTCAGCGAAGCGGGCCGGCGGCGCAAATGGACAGCTCGAGATGAGCGATGGCTCGTTCGAGAGATCTTGACACACCCAGACATGACGTGGAGCCAGCTGTCATTGGAGCTGAAAGGCGTCCCAGTTCGCCAATTGAAGACAACGGCGTACAAGAACGGCATTTATCGACAGATCGCACTCAAGAAGCCGTAGCACCCGTTGAACCCGCCTTGGCCTCCGAGGGCAAGTCTCGCATTTCAACCGCGCCGTTGGAAGTTGACAAACCCCAAGGGCTTAACAGCATCGAGTCAATGGAAACACGAGTACAAGATGCAGTACTAATCTTGATGGAGGCTACAGCAAGACCAGCAAACAGCGAAGGCGGGTTTGACAGTAGGTCGGCGCATGAGAGCGCAAAGTTAATCAAGCACCTGTAAAACGGCTGAACTGACATTGAGCTGGATCAAAGTCGACAGCATTGTTATTATACAAGCAAGTGCGAGGCCAATTTTACTGTCATACGCTTTGTCAATACAAGCAGGTCTTGACTCCTTGGGCTGAGTAGGATGACACGTTGATACATATAAATGTCTGGAGCCGCAATCACCCTTCTCTGCGGCCAATGACCTTACAGTGGTCGGATAGGTGTTGAGCTATCACTCAATTCGAAGCCTCTCCAATAATTCTCCGCTCGTGGGAGGTACCAGTGGAGGGCTCAGCCTACCACTCCCTGTAATTCCTGTATCTTCTAGGTAATCTTCAAAGTCTGTGTTGGCCTGCGACACGTTTACGACGGCAGCGCTGACTTCGTTTGCCTTGATCCTAGTGGCAAGAATGCCTCGCAGCCGACACCATTTGGCTGTCACTCTTCCCAAAAACCATGCGGCATACTTGTGTTCTTATTTCGGACGTCCGTCTTCCTGGCCGTCGTCATTGCTATTCTGTCGAGGGTTCTTACCTTGGTCGTCCGTTTGGTCTTCCTCGTCGCTGTCACCAAATCGCGTTGCAAACTCGAGTTGCTTCTCGCTGAGCGTCTCGCCAGCTTTCAAATGACGTCGGCAAGCGCGCCGGTACATATCAAACCACTCGACCCGAAACAGTTTAACGGATCGTAGCTTTTCATCATCGACGACGACTGCCATGCGCTCGTTGTCCCACTCTTCCTGCTCGACTTGGTATTCTTCAAGTTCACTATAGTATGTTGGAATGATAGGTTGGCGAATGTGACGTGAGACGATCGTTTGACTATCTCCTAATACTTGCAAGTCACGCAATGCTTCTAAAAGTATCGATCGCTCTGCACAGATAATTACCACGCGATTAATAAAAAGGAAGCTGCCAAAAGGCCAACTGGACTACATTCTCGTAATGTTGCATGACAAGGCCGTCCTTCTTCTTGTCTGCCACAGCTTTCAAACCTCAACAGTGAATCGATCTGCACGTTTAACGCTCATGAAGCCCGCAGTATGTGCCGACGACACCCTTGGCGCGCGCAGCGTCGACAATCTAGGAGCCTGTCTCCCATCTTGACGGCGTCGGCTAATCATGGCAACTCGGCCCCGTCAATCACCTTCTGAAACCAGCTGGCGATCTCTCCGACGTTCTGATCGACGCAATCAGGCTGCTCGTAGTGCTGAAAGTGCGACACTTCATTGTTCCAGATGAGCTTCTTCTTGCTCGTAGGGATCGACTCGAAATGACGCTTGGCAGCGGGAGCGTTCATGCAGTTGTCGCCGTGGATGATGAGTGCCGGTTTCTCGAGCTTTGCCACGCCGGGAACGGTGGTATAGCTGAAGTGATCCAGATCACTCATCACGGCGTATCGGTTGTCGAAATTCTTCAACGTCCACGGCCCGTAGAACGACCAGCTCACAGGTCCCGGAAGACCAGCGAGCGATCCGACATCGGGATCAGCAGCCTCCGGGTCCACCAAGGGTGCATAGACCACCTCGCCGGTCTCGTAAAACAAGCTCCGGGCCTTTTCGGCCCTTTTGAGGCGAGCAGTGTAGAGAGCCTCTCCCTGTTCGGGAGTGGGCATCTTGAGGGTGGCGATATCGGCACCCGGCTTCCAAGCTACGCAGCCCGAACCGATCATCCAAATGTCGGTTTCTCGATCACGGTAGTAGCCAGTGACGGATGCTACCCCGGCAACGCGATCGTCACGCGAAGCAATGTCTAGACACTGCGGACCGCCTTGGCAAATTCCGACGAGGAACAACTTGGACATGTTGACATCGCCTCGACTAACGAGATAGTCGAGACCGGCAACCGCATCCTCGTTCTTCAATCTAGGATTCTCCAGTCGGCGTGGCTTGCCCGTACTCTCGCCAACAGTGCGAGGGTCAAAGATCAAAGCAGCGTAACCCTCGTCGGCGAGTCTCGTGGCATACTGCAGAGGCGCTTGCTCCTTGACAAAAGAGTAAGGGCCGATGAGCACAACCCCAGGCGGATTGGAAACACCAGTGGGACGGTAGAGGATACCAGCGATGGTCTCGCCGTGGGATGGGTAGGTCACCTTCTCGGTGATGTAGCGACCGTGAGCGACCATGCTGATTGGCAGTATGAATGTGGGCAGGCACGAACAAAGGGGGATAGTTGGTAAGTGACGGAGCAGATGGAGGGAACAGACTGAGGAGGAGTCGTTCGTTTCTGTGTGCGTCGCAGTTTATATACTCTTCATAGGAAACCGCCAACGTCGGTCGCCAGTGAGCGAGCAAGCGAGGCACCGAGCGAGTTCGGTGGCGGATAAGCATTTCATTCCTAAACTTGCCCTTCACACAGAGGACGTTGTTGCACCTGGCGAAAAGGAGAAACGGCTTTGTAGGTGCCGGACTACACCCAAACTGGGGTCTGTGGATAGAGGAAGTGTCTGTGATGCGCTGACGGCGTGCCCGCAC
Organism: Sporisorium graminicola; assembly: GCF_005498985.1. NCBI lineage: Eukaryota > Fungi > Basidiomycota > Ustilaginomycetes > Ustilaginales > Ustilaginaceae > Sporisorium > Sporisorium graminicola. The sequence continues at coordinate 307,181 of NC_043732.1, forward strand.
GTAAGTCGCTCTAGAGCGCTCGATGCCACCTAGCGACAGAAGCTGCACGGCAACGCAACCTGAAAAAGCGGCCTTGTTGTTTTCTCCGACAGCTTGACAGGTGAATACCGGAGATCATGACAGCAGGTGATTTCCACAAAGACGTTTCCCCGACCAGGCCCCCACACTCAACTAATTGCCTTCACGCCGAAGCAGGTCACGAAATCCCGAGTCGGAGATATTTCTCCGATCCGACCGCCCTTGGCTCCGGCTCGGCAAACGCCCTCGTGCGATGGTGCGAATGCGCAAGCCCACGATGACAGTGCCCAAATCCAACTGTGACTAGGACTTCGTTGGTGAAATCTGGTTCGGTTTCATTTTCGTTCTCTTTCTAACTACTTTCGCATTCTCGTCCTCCTTAAGCCCTAACGTGGACAATGGTCTACTTGACCGGATCAGGCGATACGCATTAATCTCAACACCACCGTTTGAATGCTGTCATTGCGTTGGGAACTGTAACCCTACGTTGCTGCAAGCTCCATCGGTGTGATTGAAGAGCGCATCCAGCGACTCCAGGAGATCGAACTGATCCTGAGCGACACCCAAAACTTCGGCACAGATGGCTTGATTGTCAATGACGGGATCATTGACAAGAGCTGTAGAGAGCCTGTCAGCCACAGGGGAGATCTGCATGGGTGTGACCAAGTATGCGTCTGTGGTCTCAAGTGGATCTTGAACAGAAACGGCCTCTGTTGGGCCAGAAGATTCCCATATTCTAGATGCAAAGACAGGATCGATGTCAACAACATCTTGAGACAGAAGCCTGCTTTGAATGGGCAAACTAATGCCACAGAACAAGTGTGCCACAGCGGTGCAAGCCTGAGAGGCAGCATCGCGTGCGAAACTTAATGCGCTATCCCGCGAGATGAGGCACAGCAGATTGCGTCCTGATACTGCGAGAGCAACATGAGAAGCATCTGGCTTTGTCGAGCGATCTTGCAGCATTCGAGCAAGCTCGAGAGTCGAATTGTGAATAAAATTGACAAACAAGGCCCACCGTAGGTCGCTCGGCGGAAAGTCGAGTGCAAAAAGGGATGCGCGGCGAAGAAGACCAGCGGCAGCCTCTCGTTTCTGTCCCTCGAGAAGCGTGACGGTACTCGGGGAGACGTACGAGGAGAGATGAACGAGGATACTGCAAGCTCGGTACTTCAGCGAGTCGAACATGGTCAGCATGATGTGGCCTTGTCGTTGTCGCGCCATCGAATGCATAGTGGCCCGGCGCTTGATGGATTGACGAGATTCACAGATTCTCTGAAGATATCGCAATTGGGAAGCAACAATGGAGGTCGCCTCTTGGAAGCGTTTCTCGACTTCGCTCTGAGTTACAAGGTTGGCGTTGAACGCTCTTATCTTGCTTTCGACGTCGGAACATTGATCGGAAATTAGCTCGGTGGCTGTAGCGATGCAGATCATCACGCAAGTGAATCTGGACGAACGGTCCGGTTGATTTGTTTCTGAGTCCCCTCCGGGTGCTGTCGGAGCTGAACCGCCGGTTGTGCCTTCATCAGGAATGAGGAAGACAGGATCACCCAGAACGCTCTGCTCTTGCCCGCCCCCACCGCGTCGACCACCTGGCGAATCAGAAATGTGATGCCGTGTGCCGTATTCGTCGTAGAAATGAATGTCAGCGCTGCTCCGGCGCATCTGATACGGGTGTGTCTGATCGATCATCCAAATATATCGATCACACTGGTAATAACACCAGAACAAGTGACGCGCCAGACGAAGGGAAGGTGGACTCAGCGAAGCCAACTGAGGGACAGGTTCGGACCGATCAAGCAGATGTATTCCACAGCACTGCAAGAAGGAAATGTCGCGGGATAGCCGGGTGCGATACTCGGTCGTGCCGCCAGCGTTCTTGATGAAGGCAGACACGAGCATCGAAACATGAAGGCTGTTGATGACATGGTCGTCTACCGCGTCACTCGAGGTATATCCGCAAATACAACGGTCGCACTCAGCTTTGCTGTATTGCATACAGTCTTGGCCGAGCTCGACCAGGTTCGTTTGCGGCATGTCGCAGGCTGCCAGAATTGTCTTGGTCTTCTCCGGAGCCAATTGGCAGACTAAAGCCACGATTATGGACAAGATTGGCAGTTGACTAGATGCGCTGGAAATCGACAGTGTGGCATTAAGCCAATCGGTGTGCAGTGGGGTCGCCTGTACCGTTTCGTACAGATAGTCGAAGTGCGACAGCCACAGTGTTAAGAGCATGTCCACGAAACTCGTGTTGGTGAAGAGGGCGATCAAGTCATTCGGGCTGCGATCCTTGTCCCCACGCCCATCCAAGTTCGAGCTTGAGCCACTCTCCGCTCGATACCTTAGCCTTGACGATGAGGAACCAGTCGGATGCGTGCCGTGATTCCACCCTATAGGTGTTTGAAACGACCATGTCGAGCCACTTTCAGCCTGACTGAGATTTTGGGTTGCGTCGTCGTGGCGGCCATGTCCACCTTGCACAGCGAAGGATTCTGTTTGAGCTACTTCCAGCAATGAACAAAGTGTATTGGAGGCGACGCAACCGGAGCAGGGCTGACTGCGATCACATCTCTTCTTGTGCCGGCGACAACGCCTGCACGATACAGGTTGCCTCTTCTTGCGCTCATGAGCGTGCATGCTGTGGGCCAGTTGTGCGCTATTACGACGGGCACACGCAAAGTGTCTATGTTTGGTCCATTGATCGAGCGTGGTGGCAGTCCAAGTGGGCGACGTTGATGAAAACCAACCAATGTGATGATGGTGCAAGGGTCCGACGTTAGGATGTTAGGGAACATATGGCGAGAAATTCCTCCGCCTTGACATTGTTACAGCGGCGTGGAGCCTGCCCTTTCCCACGCGTACGTCGATCGTTTCACTCGATCGGGAAATCGTGATTCAGATCTCAGAGTCGTCTTCGCTAGGCTGTGGCCGATCCCAGCACTGCATCTGCTACTACTATAAGCCATCCAAGACCATCTCGCAAGTTCTCCAGAAGAAGATTCCTCAGACCGATGGCACAACAATAGTTTGCAAAGTACGCTTTGGCACCCCTGGGTATGACGAACACAAAAGGCTCGGATCGCAGCAAGAGAAAGCGGAGCGCCAAAAGTAGTCAGTACAAAAGAAAAGAACCGCCGGAGCCTTGTCAAGGTCTGCGGACTCGTGTTATTCCACGATGATTCGAGGCCTTGTCGGGTGGGCAGCTTCTGAGCCGCTGGCCGGCTTTGTGTCTCAGAGCATTGAGCCGACCTTACAAGCGGCCGGCAAGGTTCAAAGATAAACCCCTCTGAAGAATGGCGGGGACTGAATTCATCTTGGAATTATCGCTTCTGCATGCCTGCACACCCGCAGTCTGAAGTGGTCGGAACCGTATACGCGTGTCGGGTCGGGTGTGCGTTGCCTAGCGGCTAATGCAGCATGCGATTGTCGTTCGGCCTGAAAACCTGCCGTCCCTTGTTACCTGTGCGTATTGGGTCTGATCATTGATTGCATTGCGTTCCATCGCCGCTCAATGTTGTGCCGCCAGGGGAGCCCCTCACGCTGATTTTGGCGGTCTGCTCTTTGTTTTTTCTAGGAGAGCAACTTTGTGCTGCATCCGCTCAACTGGCAAAGAGCCTCTTACCCCGCATGAAATGTACGGAAGACGCCATTCCGACCCTAATTGCTGGTCGTGCACATGAATGATTGCTTTAAAACCGTCTAGCTTTTGGGGGCCGAGCAGCTTCTTATCATACATGTGTCGAGATTAAGTATGTTTCGCCTCTAGGGTTAGGGTTAGGGTTAGGGTTAGGGTTAGGGTTAGGGTTAGGGTTAGGGTTAGGGTTAGGGTTAGGGTTAGGGTTAGGGTTAGGGTTAGGGTTAGGGTTAGGGTTAGGGTTAGGGTTAGGGTTAGGGTTAGGGTTAG